>NC_064762.1:12210790-12522821 GCF_011397635.1 Epinephelus fuscoguttatus | reverse complement strand
AACAAACAAAACAAAAAAACAGTAGAAGCAAACAAAACAAAACAAACAAAATGAAGAAGCAAACATGGACTACGGCTACATACAAACACTTTCTATTAAAGATGGGCTGTACAAACATGAGCATAGACATGCACAAAAACACAACGGGTACAAGTAGAAAAGCAATCGCACACTCACACCGCACACATACACATACACGCATAATTCCGATCAACACAGAGATTCATGTAAGCCAGTTGCAACCTCTGATACCGAGGGGTCAGCAAATAATACGATACCACATACAGACAGTGCTGTGTGACAGAGAGCAGCGCATGCACACAGAAGCATGAAAGCAAACACACAAACAAAGAGCTGCTCGCTCTCACTGCCTGTAATTTCAAGCTTCAAAACCACTTTTTTTTTTCCCCCTCTGCTGGCATGGGAAACAGTGCTGTTAAAATTATGCCGACCACATGCTACATGCTCGCCCACTGTGACTGGAAGTAGCCATGCTTTTAGCAAAATGATACACAGGGACACGGGAGGCGAGAGAAAAGCATGGAAATGAAGTAAGCAGACGGGGAGGCTGAAGCAAATGAATCTTGACAACTAGTAGTTACCAGCAGCTACATTATCACTCTGACAACCTTTTACTTTTTAATACAGGGAAACATCAATGGGTGTGGGGGCTTGTATGAGCCTTGGTGCATGTGTAAAGTGATACTGTGGAATAGGTACTGCATTTTCCCAACTGCTGTGATTTGTTCATGAACTGGTGAGCATTATGAAATTTCATGACTCCTTTCCCCTTCAATGTAGCCTACAATATGTAATTTTCTGCAGCTAGGGGCCCTTCAATCAGAACAATGCAAAAGGCAGAGCGATGCTGTCACTGCAGTCAGTTTCTCCCTGTTATGATTTCTTCAGTGTTCATCATTCAGGAGATTTTTACAGAGAGCTGAATTACCTGCAGAGGTCTCGTCCTCTCCAAAACAAACAGACCTGGTGATTAAACTGGTAAGAACACTGAGTAAAGCAGTTTCACATTAAAAATCAGTGTTTCTCTGACGCTGTTCAGCTCGTTTCAGAGAGGCCACTAGCTCAGCACCTGCTTATATGTGCTCACCTTTTTTTTCTCTGATAACTTAAGATCCAGACATTTAGGAGGTTTTTACCAGGAGACAAATTATGTGCAGAGGTCTCCTCCTCTCCAAAACAAGCATACCCAGTGATTTAAACCAGTAAAAACACAGAATAAAGCAGTTTCACATTAAAAATCACTGTTTCTCTGAAGCTATTCAGCACAGCAGGGGCTGGAGCCGAGTTGCTAAACATCTAGTCAGCTTGTTTTCTTACTTAAAATCCCTCATTTAGTGAGTAAAAAAATGTATAGTTAAAACCAACCAAGATCTGAAATGTTCATTGTAAAAATGTAGCTTAAACTGGATCAAATGTCAATTTATATTAGCTTCTTGCAAACAACCTTGACGCATGGGAATAGAGGATATGAAGCAAGTGACAAGTGACGGCGACCAAATGACAAGGACTGTGTCTTTAATTCAAATTATAGATTTCTCTGGGTTTGGACATTGTTAGAAACATTTGGGATAATGTGCACATCCTAAAATATTGGCCTAGTCTAAGATGTGTCAATGGTTACTGTTATTTGTTTATCCAACAAAAATATTTTTGACCGGGTCTGCATGTTGGTCTATAAGTCAATTTTTCCATATTTCGATTAACTGCACTCCCACCAGCAGGGTCTGCTGGGAGCTAATGCTTGCTAGTGGTGCTGCTCATTTAGTGATTACCACTGATAACATTGTCCTGATCCGACAATGTTACTTTGAAAACATTATGACAACCCTCCAGTCTCCTCCCACGTCGCCCCAGTGAGTAAGTGACTCAGTTTTGAGTTACAAGCGCCCTTTAGCATTGTTAACTAGACCTGTGTTGTCAATGTTAGCTCCGTTAGCAACATTAGCAGTGTTAGCACGGCTATTGGTGGTAAAACAGTTCACAATGCTAAAGGGGATCTACGGCTCAAAATGAAGCCACTTGGGCTACCTGGGGGAGACCAGAGGGTGTCTACCATGTTTCCATAGCAACACATGTTACCAACAGTAATTACAAATCAGTGGCACAGCTAGCTATCTCCCACCCAACCCGGGGTGGGTGCAGTGAAGAGCGGCTAAAGCTAATGTTGAGGCTGAGCAGTTGGCACTATGTTTCCGCATGTTAATGCAGCTAGCCAGCTGTCTGTTAGCAAAACCAACAGAAAATATAATAAAAGGCAAAACATTTACATCAAAAAACATACCACCTCTAAATGGACAGTGCTTTGAAATGCAGCACTAAAACTCAGGTCCACCAGACATGTGTTATCAATGTTAGCTCTGTTAGCAACATTAGCTAACAGTGTCAGCATGGCCACTGGTGCTAAAACAGTTAACAATGCTAAAGGGGATTTGCGGCTGAAAATTAAGCTGCTTAATCACCATGCTACCTACCTCTAGAGACCAGAGGGTGTCCACCATGTTATCATAGCAACATGTGTTACCAACAGTATTCACAAAGCAGCAGCACTGCTAGCTAGCTCCCACCAAGCGGCTAAAGCTAATGTTAGCTGACCAGTAGACTAGAGGCTGGGCAGTGGGCACTATGTTTCCACATGTTAACGCAGCTAGCCAGCTATCTGTTAGCAAAAACAACAGAAAATAAAATAAAATGCAAAACATTTACATCACAAAACATTTCATTTTGCAGGTTTTTTGTTTGTTTGTTTTACTTAACAAGGAATCAGTTAGTAGAGCAGCACGGTAACACAGTGGTTAGCACTGGTGCCTCACAGCTGATTAGTTACCAGTTAATTGGTGTCAGGCTATTAAAAGCAAAATTAACTGTAACTAACATCCCTAATCTGGACATTTTCAGAATTTTTAATGCAGAAAACGTACGTAATGCATCTTACAGCAAAATGGGGTCAACATAGGATGCTTCACCGCACTGACATCGGCCTTATCTCTTTGTAAAACTGCACACTCACGCTTGTTATACTGTCTCACTTGGGATGTTTCTTTCTTTTCACCCTAAACTAAGAGGGCTGACTCAAAAGTCATCACTTCTAAAGTTTTATAAAGTTGTACAAGAGCACAGTCACACGCACGTTTCTTTAGGACAAACAGCAATTACAGAGAGCGCTGTAGTTTGTCCAAAAAAAGCTTGTGTAGTCAGACAGGGTATCTCTACACTGATTAAAAACTGCAATGCAGTCTAACCCAGCTATCAGCATATGATAATAAAACAGGGGAGAAAAAAAGAGAGGAAGTGTGTGTGTGAGTGTAAGAAAGACGGAGAGAGACGAGAGCTGCTTTGGGGCAAATCGATAGGCAGAGCAGAAAGCTGTCAGAAGCCACGTGTGCGAAAACACACACACACACACACACACACACACACACACACACAGTTCACCAAAGGATAAAAATGGAGATGAAGTAAAAAAGACTGCAGTAGCATATGTGTGTGTGGGTGTGAGTGTGTGTGTGTGTGTGTGTGTGAGAGAGAGAGAGAGAGACAGAGGGCTAGACAGATGAAAGTGGAGTCATCTATCCCTCCTGAGAATAACTGGCATGAGACTTCTTTCACTCCATTTAGAGGAAGAGACACGCGCGCACACACACACACACACACACACACACACACACACACACACACACTCTAACACCAAAACATAATAAGGACCATGCAAACAGGCACGCAGGTGTACACACACACAATCAAAAACAATCAGGTGAATGGCACTGAAACAGAGCTTCAATAAACTCCTGTGGAATAATTTCCTCCATATGTCACCGTCTTTCCTAAAGGAATAAACTCAGACTAAATAAATATTCTGACATCAAAGCGCTCCACTGTAGTCTTTCAAATTTGAACCGCTTTCAACACACAGGTGACACTTGAAGGTAATACTGTAGATAATTTTAGACACACACACGGGGTGAATGAAGAATGCCCTGCTATTAACTGAATCTTCAGGAGTGAACATTAAGGGGTGTGCATCCAGAGATGTGAGCCCCTCAGCAGGCTTTGAGGTATTTTTATTTGTTAGACAATAAGCATGTTTGCCAACAACAGAGCTCACATGCATATTCAGGGTCTACAGGGAGCTCGAGCCCTTTGCTACATCCTCTTTATTTATCTTACTTCATTCTATTTTTGAAGGTTATCTGCAAAAGAAACTACGGTGGCTTTCCTGCTATTGAAAACATGTTTTTGTCCATTTGGAACATTTCATAGGGGATTTCAGTTTAATATCAACACCTACCTTAAAGGGACCGTTCACACCTAGATCCAAAATACACAGTTTTCCTCTTACTTGTAGTAAGGCTGGGCGATATGACCTCAAATCAATATCACGATTAACTGAACAATATTACCTTGACAACAATTAATGAGCAATTTTTTTGTATGACACTTTTGGTGGGCAGGGCTTAGCTGGAGGCAAAACAATTCTCCACAGACATTAGCAAGTGTTAGCTAGCAAGTTCTGTTGGCTTGTTTCAGACTATGCAGGAAGATGATAAGAGTGGTGCATTCAGAAATACTCATGCTGAGTGCTGGAGTGCATTCTGGCACAAACTGGACTGCTGGTAAATTTGGAGCGCTGTCGAAATGTACTGTTCGGCATCCAGAGCACCGCACTCTCGGAGTGGCAGAGCGCCGAGTGGAGTGAATGTGTAGTCCCTTTTACACTGCCAGATCTTCCGCGAATTTGGGCCGTTTTGCCGGCAAGCTGCGAGCATTTAGACACACAGAGCCAGATTGGCGAGTTGATCCGAGGTGCCCAATTTTCCGCCTCGTAGGGTAGACATATTGGCGGAACCCTTTTAGTTTAAGCAGACTGAGGCGGTCTTCTGCAACGGGAGGGGCTGTTGATGACTTGTGGGAGGAGCTGTTGATGACGCCGCACGTGCGAGCCACTGGCGGTGGATAAACAGGAAACAGCTGATAGCAGGAATTAGCGAGCAGCTAGTAGCAAGAGGGAAACGCAAACCTGACAGACACTGTAAAGATGAGCAACTGGGGAGAATTGCGTGCCCTCCTTGTCCTCGCAAACATAGAGACCATTAACCGTCAGATGACGGGGACGGTGAAGGATGGCCAGCTTACGAGAGAATCGCCGAAGGACTGACCAGCCGTGGCTTCCCTCCCACGTCACTGTTTACGTCACACGCTGAGCTACATGTTTTGTTACTTGCTCACACCCCCCATTGCCCCGAAAAAGGCACATTCTGTATAAACAAAAGTAGGTAGGCGGCATTTTGCTGCACTCCCCGATTTTGTTTTTATACTGCCAATGCTGAAAAAAGACTGATTGGGCTTTCCTGCAAATTTGCCCAATTCCTATCTAAAAAGGGCTTTAGGATTACCGTAACCGTTCATTAATTCATATAGAAATATAAAGCTCCATTTCTTCGACCAACAGGGCTCTCATTTCAGTGTAGAGCGTCAGACTGAATTTACCAACGCACCATGTCAGGTCACTCACTCTCCAGGACCACAAGTGTTACTTGTATAAGTAAACACTGACCAACGGGACCAGACTGGCCGACCTATATGCTCTCACTCAGTGGATGGATGATGTCACAGGAAGCTTTGTGGTTGGTTACTGTGTCAATCTTACAAAGGAGGACGACACTTGAACAACACTACTGGACGACACTACTTTTCCCCTAACCTGATATGAAGTGTGCGCTGCGCATGTGAGCATTTTTGATGATCGCCTCCGTCCAGTCCTTTCGTCTATTCACATTTCACCATAGTTGTCTTTGTTTTTGTTGACAGGCAGTGGCAGCTGGTATGTGATAAAATTTAAGTTTTGAGCCATGACTTCTTCTATTCTGGCTCCCAATAACACAACAAGACCACATTTTAAGAATCCTATGTAGCCTACAGCCCTGTGGTGGAGAGGCAGGTTTTGCCTCCAGATAACAAAGTGATGTCATTGTGATGTGGCATGTGTACGGCCCCTTATCAAGCTCCTTAACTATTAAAATGTAGTAAAAGATTCTCAGACACTAAAGCGCACACCAAAATGATCTAGATTGATAAGAAGCACTACAGGTGAGAGGATGACATGAATTTTGATTTTGGGGTGCACTGTCCCTTTAAATGCTTCAGTGTAGGTTGCAAACAGGAACATGAATGTTCAAGGTCAAGCCTCCACAGAGCTGCTGAGTGATTACCACTCTGGTGAAAGGTGCTGACTGACATTTACTCTACTTTGTCAACATACTACTGATCCTCTCACCTCATCATAAAACACTGTCAGCTGATGGTAAATGAGAGCTGTCCGTGGTGCTGAGAGGCTCGCTGAATGAAACCGTGTTGGAGTACAGTGTGTTTCATACCATGGCTCGATGAACTCACTGTTCGTCCTTTGTTGTCCTGTCACAGCCTATTGAGGTTTGTGGCTGTCATGCCTGTAAGACCTGACAGAAATATACTGCTTTAACGGCCTTTATACACCTGGAAGTCTGAACCAAGGTTTGCATTTGATCCATTATGTGAGTGCACTAAAGAACTACATGACATACCAAGTCACTCCTGTCATCATCACCTGCGTCAGCTGCATCTCTCTATACTTGAAATTGATTGGTTTGTGGACAAGCTCTGCCATCCCCTCACAAAATAATGGAAAGATGTGAGTCTGTGACTCTTTATAAAGTCATCTCCTCTGTTACCCATGTACTCATTTTGTTATATTGTACCGTAAATCTGAACAATCTGAAACCTACACTGTATATTTACCACCACTTAACATTTTCCCTGCTCCGATCACCACCACCTATCTACTCTGAGCTCAGCTACCATCACTCTCTGTGGCTAAATCACACAAACATACTATGCAATGAGGCGCCACACTATTACTACCACTTGGCGACAGCTTGCCAATTTCCTGTAAGGTCTGAACCATCCAATAAATGTTTTCATGCCAGGAACAAACCAAACCGTGGTTCAGTTTGATCTGGAGCAAGGGTTGACGGTGTGATCTGGGGAGGTCTTGGTTCAAATTAAAGTGACCAAAGTCAGGGCGTCGGTGGCTTAGTGGTAGAGCAGGCGCCCCATGTACAAGGCTGTTGCCGCAGCGGCCCGGGTTCGACTCCAGCCTGTGGCCCTTTGCTGCATGTCACTCCCCCTCTCTCTCCCCTTTCACGCTCATCTGTCCTATCAAATAAAGGCTTAAAAATGCCCAGAAAAATATCTTTAAAAAAAAAAAGTGACCAAAGTCTCGACCAAACAAGGTAGGTGTGACGTTTAAATGGCCTAACCTGGAAATCCAGATACCCCGCCCCTAGCAAATTCGAATTTGCTCTGCACGGGGATATGGCCCCGACAAGCGTTGTCCGGTGTATCGCCATCGGACCAATCAGATCAGTCTATCTGACAGAGGCGGGCTCTGGGCGGGCGTAACATGATGATGACAGCGCTACGCCGTAGGAGTCGAAAAGTAAACAGCCAAGATGGCAGCTGCTGAAGGACTGCGTCCATTCAATTAAGCTTTGGAAGAAACGCTAAGCCAACTACACTTATATTTCTCCTTGAGAGAGGAACAGAAGACTGCCCTAGAAGCTTTCGCTTCCAGGAAGGACATTTTTGCCGTTTTGCCGACGGGATACAGCAAAAGCATAATATATCAGTTAGCCCCACTGGTCGGCAAACCAATGGGGCTAACTGCAATGAACACCTTGTTTTTTGCTCTGATTGGCTATCGTGCTATCCAATTGCGTGCGGCGACATTTAATATGCCTCAGTTAGTGCCGCTCCTTTGGTAGCAAGGGTGTATCGGTGAGGGCCAGACTCAAAATCTTTCCAGATCTGAGTCTGGATTCCCAGGCTAGGGTTGACCCCCTTTTGCCTTCACAACTGCCTCACTTCTTCGTGGCATTGATTCAACAAGGTGCTGGAAACTTTCCTCAGAGATTTTGCTTCATACTTTTAGAGTAGATGTGGCTCAGAGGTTCGGCAATTTGATCCCCAGCTCCTCCAGTCCACACGTCAATGTATCCTTGGGCAAGATACTGAACCCCAAATTGCTCCGGGTGATTGTTCTATTGGCATGTGAGAATGTATGAATGGTTACTGAGTAGCAGGTGACACCTCGTATGGTAGCCTCGGCTCCCAGGGACTAGTAAAAGACTAGAAAAGTGCTATTACACTACTAGTACAGTCCATTTACCATTTGCCAACATTGCTTACTCTGGGTTACGGCCAAGTTTGCCCAAATGACCTGGAATACTGGAATATACCTGGCGTTTGTTGGCAGCTATTCTTGGTGATTTTGTGTTTCTCACTCTGCACATGGGATTCCACTGTCTTGATTTCCATCATGTTGAGTTTGAAAAACATTTTGCATGAAATACACAGAGCCTCATATGCATTGCCCTTGAAGCTCTACCAGCCATGCCTCAAAATGTTGGTTAAATAACCAATTTTCATGAATTCGTACTTCCCCATGTCCTCCAGGGGAGAGCTAGCTCACAGGCAGTGGATCCTCTGCTCTGAGAATCCTGGCCAGAAACATAATATGAGTGTTGGTTCAGTTATCCTCTTCTAAGTAAATTAATTAAAAAAGTTACAAATTAATTTGATATTTTACAATGCAACATGATAAAAGATAATTCATAAAATCTTTGCATCTTTAATACATTTGAGAGATTGATTTAAGACATCTGAAAACCAATTAAAGCCTCATTTTTAGATTAATGACTCCGGTGCCTTTAATACATTTTAATGGCCGCAGCAACACTACAGTATGTTCACATATATAATGTATAAGTGTAATGTGTGTATTGGCAGCCCTCAGAGTTATTTTCATCCGAGCACCAATTTGTACTGCCCCCTGAGGAACCGTAGCATCATGCAATCAAGATTTAAAATGAAAAAACTGGGATCAAAGTGTCAGTCAGTTTGTGCAAATTAGGGGTCTGTTTGAAAAATTTCACCCCACTCGTAACGAGAGCCCTCCTCCAGAAGTGATTAGAGAGACGTGGGCTCAATGTCTGAGGCTGAGTCAAAACAAATAAAGAGAGCGGCCAATTTGTTACAAGAGACGGAAAAAAAAGTATTTTTTATTTCACTTTTCATTAATCTAAAATAAACTACATGCATCAGTACGTAGGAAGTGAATATTGAGTTGTTTTATCTTCCTGTCACTGACTAATTCATGACATCTATGATATGATTAAGTACATGAGTGGTTACATTTGCGGTTAAACACCAGTGTCTTGGTTTTTACACCCAATGTGTTCTGCAACACAGAAGATAGAAGAATATTGCATTTAGCAATAGTGGGTTTTTTTCATGGAAGGAAACTAGAAAGAACTTAAATAGAGACGATCTGCTTTGTTGTAAGTAGGGCTGAACAGTATATCTATAGCATATCAACACTGTGGCATAAAATCAGATATAAGACAGATAGATTTTTAAAATCGTGTTATAGTAAATGGCTTTTTTTGTCGTGGCTTTAAATGCTGCATTTGCAGGGCTGCCTCCGACTAAGAATTTTCCTAGTCGACCAATAGTCGTCATTTGCGGCCATCAGTCGACTAGTCTCCTGCATGTTGACGATATTAATGTAATTATTAGATTACATATTTTGGGCGGGGCAACACAATGGTTTGAGTTGAAGGTGTGAGAAAGAATAGTATCAGTAACATTGTTAACACTGTGCTACATTACAGAGAAATACAAAACCGCACTAATGAACCTTCATTAATATAGGCCTATATTTTATCTCCAAGTGCACGTCACACACTGAGCGAGCCGCCTGTTAATGACGCTGTGGGCTAATGGGCATGTAGCTACTTCCATATTTCAGATGATACGTCATGTTTGTAGTCGACCAATGAAGATGAGTTTACATATCACCTTGGGTTCGTCCTTCACCTTCTCAAAATGATCCCACACTTTGGATTTCCTGCCCGACATGTTATTAACTAGCCTGTGGAATAACCGCAGGTACCAGCCCTGGAAATTAGGGGCCGAACACATGCAGAGTCTTTAACCGTCGGGTGCTGGGCGCTACTCTTGTACCTTTTCTGTGCCAGCTTTCAAGAGTGCAGCGGCAGGTTGTGTCCAAAATCCTGAGTGCAGAGCTGATCTTCTTCCAGGTGCTGTTTATAAGTGTGTAGGCCCATCGTCCATGGGACAGATGTAAAGCTCTGGGTACTGGATTTTTTCTGATTGTCGGGAGTGGGGAATTTACCCCAAATATCAACACCAATAGTCAACCCCACAAAACAACTCTCAATCTCCGATAACAACTCCAAGATTTCAAGGAAATGATCACAAAAATGTGTGTTAATTATTAATTCAGTATCATTTGTTTCATCTTCAAGAGTTACAATCATTTCCACCAGGATTGAAATCACATCCTGTTTGGAGTGTGAGTGTTAATTAACATCTTCATGTTTAACCAACTACATGTGCTGAGGTGGACGTGTTACATAAATCTCAAGTGATCTATTTAACACAGCAGTCTCTGAAAGCTTGTTGCCTTGCATGAGGTTTTGAAGGAGCACAGTTCATAATTAAGACTTACAACTTCACTCTGAGTACACCGACTGAAATATTATATATTAAGTACTATGGAGAGTAAATGGCTCTTTGGCACACCACATGATGCCCAGGGTTTGACACCATTTTTAATAGTGGATGGGGCCCATCTCCACTTAATTTTTGACCGCCTTGCTAACGTTTAAGCGTTCACATTTAACGCTTCGTAAAACAGTAACTACAACCAGCAAAAGCTACATATTCAAGGCGTGAGGCAACTGTTTACTCAGTCGTCTAGTGACTAACTGCATTACAGTGGAGATGAGAACCCATCAGAGTCCATCATAGCTCAATAATTTACAGTGATTGGTCAATGACGCAACACATGGCATGCCCGCTTTGCAGTAATGAATCAGGACAACACGTTGGACTGACAACAGAAAACCAGAGTTATTTCTAGTCTGGAAATGTTGAAGACGAACAGCTCAATCACTCACAATCAGTAGGGGGATGTCTCAGGAATAAATCACAGCACTTGTGAGACACGACAATCAGTACTGCTGGTCAAGTACCGAGTTGAAGTTTGTTCAGAGTTTAATAATCATCGCTTGAACTTTTAACATCAATAACTGTCATCAGAGGTTCATTGAAGAAAGGAGTATGAAGTCACAGCTCAGCCTCCCTGACTGTCCTTACAAAACACTCTGTGGACGGACTGCCAATGGATAACACTGACAGAAAACAGGCCACAGCTAGGATGGCTACAGGCTGAAATATTTATGAACAGTAATGCATCATTGCTGGTCAATCATCTCCTCTACTGAGACATACAGTATGACAGAATCTGTTTTCTAATAAACACATCAAGTGTCTATTTTCTAAGGGGGATCAAAATTCTTGAAGGAAGACCAGGAGTCCTCAGCACTGAAAGCAGCTCTGTTGGGCTGTGCTTAATGCTGCTAAATGCTAACGTCAGCAAGCTAACATGCTAACAATTGTCCGATGAAGGTCTGAAGGACTGAAACATTAGGCGTTTCTCAATCTGCGTTCTTGCCTGTACTTGTGTTCTTGTGGACTTGTGAAACGTCATCAGTCGCAGCCCAAGTACTGTTCCAATTCGAAGTCCACATCAAGCCAAGTCCAAATGCCCGGATGTGAACTTGCTCTGCCCGTTCGATCGGGGATGCATCGGGAGGTGACTTGTGTGGACTTTTGACAGCCAGGTATCCCAGAATGCATTACTCACAGACCAGCGCCAATGGCAGCTGTCCTTGGGAGTTTGTACTCCCGAGTCGAACTTGCCAAGTCCGAACTTGGCGTACTTGGTATTGTGAAACGCCAATTGTCTTAAAACAACACAACCCAGCAATAAGCGAGACAGTGTGCAGGAGCCCTTTTCTTTGTCTTCTAGATTGCACCTCCTTCAATGCACCCGTTCTACAATCGGGTGTGCACTGATTTTTCCAAAAACATGCTCATAATTACAGTGCTAACATGCTGATGTTTAGCAGGTGAAACATTTTCCAGGTTCACAATTCTCATAAAGCTTATTGACATGCTAATTGTCTCTAGTTAGCTCTAAATAGCTGAGGTGGAAGATGGAAATTAATTCGTTTTGCAGGTATTTAAACCAAATCCTAAGTGCTATATCATTGGCAACTGGAACTAGATGAAAAATCAAATGTATCAAGTGTGTAAGCAAAGTTTCTCATCAGAATGAGGAGGAGATAATGGATGGTGAGACCTGGGGGAGATGGCTGGGCTGGTATTCCTGGTGACAAAAGCAGGTATATTTTCAAAGAGATATCCTGTAATACACGTAGATTTGGGGTGGACGCAGGGGACGCATCCCCATCAACATTTAGAAAATGGGCACTTGGACATTTTACCATAACTTGATGCAGAAAAGGCACAAATCGGTGATGAAAATTTCACAAGAATACAGGAAATGTGTAAATGTTGATGCTCTCAATTCTCTTGCAGAGGACCCCCCCAAACCCCCACCCCTTTCATGTGTGTGTGTAGGTGTGTGTCCCATCTACGCCCTTGCATCTGGCACATTTCCATCTGAGGATATGGCGACAAAACCAGCTACTTCAAGCCAAAACATGATTTTTACTAAGCAGTGGACTGCACTTGTATAGTGCTTTTCTAGCCTTCCGAACACTCAAATCACACTTCATGTAACATTCACCCATTCACACACAGATTCACACACTGGTGGCCGAGGCTACCATACATGGTGCCACCTCCTACTCAGTAACCATTCACACGCTTTCAAACACCAATGGAGCAGCAATCGGGAGCAATTTGGGGTTCGGTATCTTGCCCAAGGATACTTCGATATGGTACTCATCCCCCATTATTCTACGGCCTGCTCTACCACAGAGCCACAGCCACTCCCAAGCATAACCAGATGTTTTTTTGTGCTTAAACTTAACCACACATTAATCACAGCATTGTCACAATATAATATATAAAAGTGAAACTGAATGAAACATAAAGCTTAAACATTTTCCACTAAATATCTGTGGTTTGCAGACATGTACAACGCCAACATTTAATATGGTGCTGGGGTTTCACAATCTTGTGCCAAAGTGACAACATGGTGGTGCTGGAGAAATGGCACCAAAGTCCTTCAATCCATCCTCTGGGAACCACTGATACCTGTGCCAAATTTAATGGCAATTCATCTCAATGGTTGTTGAGATATTTCAGTTTGGACCAAAGCAGTAGACCGACCAGCCAAAAGGCCAGCATGGCAATCCATGAAGCTACGCTACTAACACAGCTTAAATCACAACCTTCTGGCCTCACATTATACAACTGTAATAGCATGCTATATCAGGCGAGCCTTTTCATACAGACAATTTAATGGCAGGTACATTTGGATGGAAACTGGAAGCCTATGGGAAAGTTCAATCCAGTATTGATCGCTTCAAAACAACCCGTAATGGAATGGAACTGATATGAAACGTTGAAGTAATTGGAAAAGGACACTTAGATTACCACTTTCCCAGGCAGAAATTACACAGGTACACGCCAACAGCCACTGTACATACACACTCATATGGTCAGAACAAACCCTACAAAAGCCCCTTTAACACACCAGTAATCACACCACGCCACACACATGCAGACCTTGAACACACATCATGTCTTCGCAGCAGATAAGAGCTGACCCTGCGACTGACTCGTTAAAGTGTGTGGTGAACAAATCATCACCTCTGTGCGTAACACTGTGGTAGACAGGTTAATGATCGGTGCTACCATCACTGTCTGTCATGACAGCTCTCTCCCTCTCACTCGTCACATCTTATTACCACTGCCAATCATGACGTGGGCGCCATCATTCCCACCTTTCAATCAAATGAGCAGATTAAATGGAGGATAGCACCTTTTTTTTTTATTAAACATCACGGCATGGAAAAGTGCTCCAGGGTCAACTTCATCATTTAAGGGTGTCAGTTTGCTAAATTAAAACGGCTATCACCTTTTCTTCAGCTAACAGTTTTCTGGAGGTTTTACAATAAAGAATGTCATGACTTGTTGTGAATTACTTGATGTTAAAATGTTGTGACTGTCGGTGCTACAAAATAAATTGTTTTTTCATCCCGGATTCTATTTCTTGCCCCAGTGACCACGGATTGTTCAAAGGTGGATGTTTGACCCACACTTCCTCCCTCCTGCCAGCACAGTAAGCAATTTTTGTGAATATTTCATCAAGGTTTCTTATTTACATTTCTGGGCCTGCTGCCCCTAAAAGGCAAAGAGCAGCAGAGGCAGAAGCTGTAAAACTGAGAAGAAAAAGGGTTTGAAGTTGTCAAGCTAACTGGAAAGCTTTATATATAGAAAGGTTTATGATGTCTTAATTTCATCCCAATTATTTTACCTCAAAAATGTGGCCACAGAATCTGCATAATACCTTAAATACGCAGATACCCCTTAATCTTTGGATAACATACACTGAATGTAAATACAGTACAAAAAAAGTGAAGCTTTCGTGTCCATTTTAAGTAGATTGCTGCAGAAAAGAAGTCAGTTCATGGACATTACACATATCTCTGTTTTGCTAGGTGTATATTTTGATATTTAATATAATCAAGGGTACTGCTCATTATTTATTAGAAGGAAGGGTGTAGTGCAAAAAATAGGCAGGCAAGCTTGGAAGGGACTTATGTTTCTTATTTTTTATTATTATAGTTTTATAAAGAAAACATGCAGGTTTGGAAGGCCATTTCTTTTTAAAAACTGCCATTTATCATCACTAGAAACTGTTAAAACAGAAATTATTGTTGGATTTTCAAATGTCTGACGGTCCTTGGACACATTTTTTTGTGACAAATGCTTCCGTCAGACATAACTAAATTTGTGCGTAATAAAGATATATTTAATCAAAATTACTTTACTAATTTATTACTTTTATATCTCCTTTAAAATGTGGCCAAAAATAAACCATTTGTACTAACCAACACAACAATAATGAAAAACCAAAGGCTTTTCTTAACACCAGGATTTCATCTTCAACTAAACTCTCAAAAATTGAAGGGTAATCTTTAAAAATCTAATAAATAATTTATAGTGGAGGGAGGTTCATGCATTTTCAAGGAGGGATTTTCACTCAGAAAAATATCAAAGAAAAATATTTGTAGCTTCGGGAAAGGTCAAAAAAAAAAAAAAGTAGTCACACCTCAGCCATCCTTTGAAATAAATAACAATCCCTAATTTATAATTTAATACATTTTAATATGGAATTTAAAGTATCCTAACAACACTAGACTGCATAGATTCCAGAGTGCAAAGCTAAGATGACAGTTATGCTACTGAAACTATGCTATGCATCAGAGTATCAGTAGCATAACTGCTAACTACGTTAGCTTTAGCAGTAGTTTGCTAAATTGTTGTTTTCTCAAGAATGATTGGATTTAGCTGCTTCCCCATTTCGTTATGAGGAATAATTAATTGAATGAACTGAGATGTTAAAACTTGTTAAAGACGCATTCTGTATAAACAAAAGTAGGCAGGCGGCATTTTGCTGCACTCCCTGATTTTGTTTTTATACTGGGCTTGAGAAAGTGGTATGTATGGCAGGTAAAGAGTGCCCACGGTGACACTAACAGCACAAACAGAGCTAACGGTGTTAGCCTTGGGAGAATGGGAGGTTGGGCGCTACACTTCCCCAACAAAGTGGTTCCGCCACCATGGGATGGGACGGTATTATCTGCGGTGACCACCGTATCAGTGCAATGCAGATCTGCAGCAATTAGCTAGCTAGTTGGATACACACACAGGAACTCACATTCTCTGCTGCTGCTGCTACACAAATGTTCTGAATGTCGCACACAGCTCCTTTAAATTACAAGCATAAAAAAAGCAGGGTAAGCCAGACACATCAAAGTGTATCATAATGTCAGAACTGTTAATTATATTTATAGGGAATGTAGTTACCAACAAAAAAACACCAAAATCTTTAAGGATGCTTAAGTGTTATCTTTGATCACAACTTACTGGGTGTTTTTTAATCTCCACAATAAAATATCTGCATCACAAGCAACACTGCACCTGACAATCCACTCAAAGCAACGCAGCAGATGAGATTGTTAGCCTTTCTGTCAAGTCAAAGATGCATTCTTTCTTCCTGAATTTGTATGAGCTGTTTATAAAACACAAGTGAACTCTTGCCCCCATCAACAAATCTGCCTGATAATCTTCTCTGTGACTTGGCAATTATCTCAGTCCTTGACCTGAGAGGGAGAGGAGGAGGGAGAGGAAGAGGGAGAGGGGGGAGAAACACGGGATGTGGGCATGTCAGTGTATCGGACTGGGAGAGCCGGTGGAGCTGTGGGATCCAGAGATCTCCGTGTCTGGCCTTTACTGAGTGCGCTCTGAATGAGCTCATCAATATTCATTGACCCGCTCTGGCTAATGTCCCCAGTGACGGGCAGAATAAAGTTGCAGAGGTCGCACACTTCACAAGGGGAGAGAGAGGCGGGGAGAGCGCGGGAGAGAATGAGCGATGCTGAGAAAGCGAGCGGCAGATGATAAGAGAGTGCAGGTTTCCGACAAAATGAGAGCAAAGGGAAGCAAACACCAAAAGGGCAAAGCCTCGGGGCCTGTGGGGGGCTGGGGAGTTTATTACGGCTTGAAAGTGAAACACATAAAACATGCAGAGGAAACATAAGCGCAAAGATAAAGACACGCACGCCCATGGAGAACAAACAAATTCACACACACACACACACACACACACACACACACACACACACACACACACCCTTGTGCATGCAGAGTAAGACATGACAAGATGAGTGCAATGACAAACAAATACAGCCTCTCTAGCCTCCCTCTGTATTTGTTATGCTTCCTCATGCTCCCTCCCTGTAGTCTGGGAGTAGATCCACGCTGTATAACATGACACCTGAGTATACACAGTGGTACACGCCTCAAGAGAGGAAGAAGAGGAAGACAAGAGATGGGGGAGCTTGAAGACAAAACACAGGAGGGGAGTGGTTAGAGAGAAAGAGCAGATCAAGGTTAGGAGGGAAGAACAAGCTTGTAGCTTGAAGCCATGTTGATACACACCTGCTTGACATGACGCCACGGCGAGAGACATCAATATCAAACGCACACACATAAACAGCCTTATATTAATATTAAAGCCAATGTGTGACAACCTCTCCTTAATTATGCATGCGTATAGGGGCTGATGAATATTCAGGATGTGTTGAAGGCCAAGGAGAGGAGAAGATGCTCAATGACGTGAGGGGAAACACATCAAAAACACTTTGCTGGACCAAGCTGCAATCCCAGGGCTTAAAAGTGAAGCAAACACTGGAGTGCCAAAAAATGCAGTTTACTAAATGGCCACTTGAGGCTGACATGATGCATCGATCTCCACAGACCCTTTCACTGTTAGTAAAAAGTATGACCTTTTTGGGTAGGCGGGGCTTAGCTGGAGGCAAAACAATTCTCCATAGACATTAGCTAGTGCTAGCTAGCAAGTTCTGTTGGCTTGTTTTAGACAATGAAGGGAGATGATGCAAGTGGTGCGTTCAGAAATACTCATTCTGAGTGTCACAAACTGGACTGTGCAGAAATCCGGAGCGCTGTCTGAATGTACCGTTCAGTTATTCAGAGCACACTCTAGGCAGTCTGTCTGGGGAGATGGAGCAGCAGAGCGTTCGTTAATTCATGTAAAAATATAACGCTTTCTTTCTTCAGCCAACAGGGCTCTCATTTTAGTGTAGAGCCTCAGATTGAATTTACGAACGCACCATGTCAGGTCACTCACTCTCCAGGACCACGAGTGTTACCTGAATAAGTAAACACTGAGCAACAGGACCAGACTGGCCGACCCGTATGCTCTCACTCAGTGGATGGATGATGTCACAGGAAGCTTTGTGGTTGGTTACTGTGCCAGTCTTACAAAGGAGGACGACACTTGAACAGTTTTGCTATCAAAGCTAACGTTAGCTAATGCGCTGAAAAGTTAGCATTACAGAGAAATCCAATATTCCTCTTAATCCCTCCCCAGTTTCTGATGAGGTGGACATGATAACCCTTAATAGACATAACATTATTCATTCCTACAACAGGAAATACTTTTCCCCTAACCTGATATGAAGTGTGTGCTGCACATGTGAGCATTTTGGATGATCGTCTCCATCCAGTCCTTTGGTCTTATCACATTTAACCGTAGTTGTCTTAGTTTTTGTTGACAGCACTGGCTGGTATGTGATAAAATTTAAGTTTTGAGTCATGACTTCTTCTATTCTGGCTCCCAATAACACAACAAGACATTTTAAGACTCCTATGTAGCCTACAGCCCTGTGGTGGAGAGGCAGGTTTTGCCTCCAGATAACAAACTGAAGTCATTGTGACAATGGCCCTAAAAGGGTCTAATGATACCTATTGTAAATGCCCAAATTTACAGCAGAAGTAAACATGCTACAGCCTGGTACAAAAAAACGGTTTGGTCTCTGTAACTTATTCCCCCCTTCATGACAACTGTACGAGGGTGAATTTTGATAGAACTCACACGTTCATATTCTATTAAGGCTTTAAGTTACACATAATTAGGGGCGAGGCCACTTAGTGTCCTTTGCTTCTCAGTCAGGTCCACTGGGATCCACCACTCGCTCCTCTACATTTTCAGCCTCTCATCCAAGTTTGGTCACATCTGGCTCCAAAAAAAAACAAGACGGCGATGGCTGAACTCGAGACTTCAAAACAGTATCCACAATCCAATTAGTGATGCCTCGGTTGCTATATGCATTACTTTACACAGTCTTGTGTGTCTTCCGCCCTATGCAGACGTCTCTATGCAGAGATGACCTTTGCGCTGAGTGTTAAAAAATTATGCTGTCTGATGTGTCTCAAAATGCTGCTTAAGGGTGCATCAGTGCCTCGGTATCTGAAGCTGAGGGTCACTGACCACGCGTCAGTATCTGACGAGTTGGGAGTAAGATCAGGTAAAAACACATTCAATTAGTTGAGGTGACTTTAATGCCTTAAATGTAACATTTAAACGACCTGCACTGCTTCAGATGTAGATGTGAGAGGATGTTGAAGTGTGGATGCACACACTCACACATGCGCTCAGGCTGAATCACACCAGTTAAAGTAAAGCCTTTACCAGGTGCTACAGAGCAGCAGTAAGCTTGCCAGAAAAGATAATGGTGCATGAGTGCCCCCTCTTCATCTCAGATTGTACCGTCTTTCTCCCTCCTTCTCATCTGGCTGTGTGCTGCCCACTCCTATCACTTCAGCTGTCCTCAGGCTCTTTTCTCCTTATTCCTCCTCTCGTCTGTCTCCCTCTCCACATCCCCTCTTTTATTGTTTATTTTAGAGCACTGCCTCCTGTCTGCTGTTTTCTGACTGAATCATCAACGATCCCACCGAGATGACAAAGTGTTGTGCTCTCCTCTCCTGGCTCCGAGTTAAAAAACGGAGCATAAATAAAGTTTGCACCAAAGGAGCCGGGAGGGAGAAATAAAAGCTGCCAAAACAAGTGGAATTATAGCTGCGGCTTGGCTATCACGGTTATGACCCCTGACCTGTTGCGTTAGAGTGTGGCCATAAGATAGCCTCCTCAACCCCATCACATTTATTATTTATCTGCTTGGAAAGAGACTTCGCTCTCTCCCTCTCTCCTCTTGTATAACCCTCTCCCTGCAGTCCAGGCTCATTCACTTTCATCAAACAAATCTCTCTCAGCTTCCCTGTCCGGCTTCTCCCCTCCACGCGGCCTTCACCTTTGCTAAGCTCTGTCACTCTTTTTTCCCACACAATCCCTGGTGGGACAGTTCCTGAAGTTCTCTTCCACTTTTCAACTTCTCAAACACTGGACCGAGACAGCCCAGCCGCCCATTTGTCAATATGTAATATGTGAGTGTGTGTTTGTGCACCACAGGGGCAAAATGGCAATGATCAGCCGCAGACAAAACACATCGCTCTGTCATCCGACAACACTCCCACTTACATTTCTGTTTGTACTCCTGTCATACGAAACAAATACTGTAGTTATGACAAAATGGCTTGCCATCCATCTTGCAGCTCGTTTTGTCTTCTCCCATTGTGATTCTTGGACGTGTGTCAGGGCTGAAGCTTATCTTCTCACTGTGGTTTTGCATACTTCAAACTGTGGCCTTAATATTTAAATACAAGGCAGGCAGGTGGGATTCATTAAAGAGTGGCAGGAGGGGAGATGCACACAGGCAGTGATATACGCATGCATACTCACAAAACTCACACATTTCAAATATTCTTTTTCTTGTAATATCTCATGTAAAACACAAACACCATGTGTTATGTGGACTGTATGCTAATGCACCCGCTCTGTCTCTCTGTGTGCATGCGTACAGACGCTCCACCTCCATTACATTGTGTCCAGAAATGCTGGTTTTCTGTAATTTTCTGCTTAATTGGTGCATACAAAATGAGAAACAACATCCTGTTTTTTGACAGAAAGAGAAACAAAGGTGGAGTGAGAAACTATAGAGGACTGACAAAGAGACCAAAAGGGACACAAGGGAAAGAGACGGGAGGACTTTGATTTAGGTGTGTTGATGTTTACTGGATGTCCGTACGACCGTAAATATTGTTGGCCATTAGGCCTGTCATGCTAATTACATCATCAGCTTAACGAGGTCAGCAAACATTATCGAGGTCATGTCCACATACCGTACAATATTGCCCGTTGTGTTTGCATTTGTTTGTTTGCATAAAAATGTCAGCAACATTACAGCCAACATGATGCCAGAATAAACAGCAAAGACTTCCCGACCATTATAAGACCTGGCTGCAGTGACCGAGCTGAATGAAGAGAAAAAACAAAACTGTGCTGAGACACTTTCTGCTGTCATTTCTGGTTATTAATGTTTCATTTATGTATTGTATATTAACATTTTTCATGTTCCAATTCCAAAATATGAGTATTATAATTATCTAGATCAAATGAATGGTTCATAATTGAGCTATTATCTGAAGCCTAATTTCTATACAAGCAATTCTGGTACTAGTTAATACTAGTTTAAAAAATCTGATCTTTGCTGAGCAACAGTTTTGTGTAAAAGGAATTAAAGGCCTGTCCAATTTTGACGCCTGCCCCAAATATAGCCCTGTTGATTTCAGTGAATGAAGCAAATACTAGCCTGGGCTATTAATTGAACTTTTATGGTATTCTGACTTCATGACAGCTTCTGAGGAAGGGTGTCACCACTTGTTTTTTGGGCATGCTGGTAAATCCAAATGAATAAATGTGTTCTTTGGTGCTCATGGTATTAGTAAAATGAACGGAACGATTAAATTGTGGCAAATCTAACTGAGCTAACAATGCGTAGCATTGTATCTGTATGTGCGATCTGAACAGCTAACTAATTTTAGCTCAAGTGGGTAGCCAACAACCTGCTTATGTGCATCCTAAGAACTTCTGTAAAAATGAACTGCTTGGTAGACCAGGTGTCTAATTGAGACAGGCCTTTATTTTGTCAGAATGTGGAGCCACACCAGGCCAGTAAAAGAGACTGGGCATTTAATTGGGACCAGGCTTTGAATTGAAGTTCTAACGTACTTCTGAAATAATTAATCGTCCACCAAAAGTAGTTATCATAACAAGCCTATTGGCTATACAAGAAAAACAGGAAAGACTGTTGAAAAGAAAGAATGAACAATTGAGTGATCTGAATAAAAGTCATGTTTCTGCATATGACATGCATAACAAAACACTCTCCTACATAGCTCTGCATGAAACCAGTCCGCAGCAAAGATGTGATGGTAAACGGACTGTATTTATACAGTACTTTTCTAGTCTTAGCGTACACTTAAAGTGCTTTATGACACAAGCCAGCACTTACCCAGTCACGCACACATTCCTATACCGGTGGCTGAGGCTACCCTGCGAGGTGCAACCTACTCATCAGATAAATATTCACATGCACTCACAGCAATTCCAGGTTCAGTATCTTGCCCAGGGACACTACAACACGAAGACTGGCAGGGGCCAGGGACTGAAACCCTGACCTTCTGATTGGCAAATGGCCGCATTGTCTCCTCTTTGTTCGAGTCAAGGAGTCAAGTTGCAGTGTACATCCATGTCTTTAAAGACACCTATATAGCTGTGGCAGTAGACCATGCTTCAAATATGGATTGCCAAGAAGCCAGAAATACTAAAATGTGGATGCTTCACAAACATCTTCAACGCAGCAGCACAGAAGATTCATACAGTCAGCACAGTTTCAAGGTGGATAGCCAAGATTAGTGTCACCAATTTAATATCTGACCAAATGTCTCTCCTTCTGTTCCTGAGTTAGTGTTGGATATATAAGGATATTAAATGTCATTGCTCCATCATTTTACTTTGTTTTATTAGACAATTGTGTGTAATTTGGTCATATATAGCACATGAGTTCCTGGGCTGCAGCCAAAAACATGTTTTCTGAGGTCACAGTGACCTTGACCTTTGACCACTAAAATCTAATCAGTTCATTCTTAAGTAGAGGTGGATGTTTGTGCCAAATTTGAGGAAATTCTCTAAAGGCCTTCTTGAGATATTAGGTTCACGAGAACGAGGATGGATGCATTGACAGAAAGAACATAAAGCCTCCAGCTACTGCGGTCGCAGGCACGCAGGCATAAAAATCCAAAGTGGGCAAGAAAAAAGTCCACGCCTCTGAGAATAAATTGGATGTGTTTGTCAAACTCAAAATCTCAATCTCGATCTAATCAAACCTTCAACAAAAATTTCGTGCAATCGCAAGAGACAAAAAAAGCACAGGGCATTTTTAAAGGTGAATCGAAAAGAAATGAAAACGTGCTTCTGGAAAGTCAAGTAAGAGCTGAGTTGGGGGTGTGGGATCTGGAGGCTGTGTAGCTGCAGACTGGAAGCTGACAGCTGAGTGCAACTACACAGCCGGCTCAGTTCATCCATATTAGATAGACGGCGCACTGCAAGGCCAAACAGCACAGCACCAAAACAGGGTGTCACAGCAAATGATCCATGACATTGACGGGAGGGGAGAGGGACTTGTAGCATGGATCAGCTATCACTGTTGATGATCTTAGATGATGACTTTTCATGCACACACGCACACACAGGGTGATTTTTCCTTGTAACCTTCCCCTATGCCCTGCAACATTTGGAGCGCACACAGGTGTGAAGACCTTGATGCAAAGGCAGGGCTACGCTCTCCCTCTTCTATCACTGTGTGTGTAGTTATGTGTGTGTGTTACAACCCTTATGTGGTCATTAATGCTTGCACTGCCATGGGATTTAGCATAAGAATTACCATATTCTCATTAAAACATCATGGCTACAGCTTTGAAGGCATTATTTTAAAGGGTAACTCTGGTGTTTTTCAATGTGGACCCTATTTTGCCACTTTTCATGGGTACTGCAATTTTCGAAACTGGTCCTGTATGATTAAGACTGCTGCAGCTGACAGCCGCTGCTATGTAACCACAGGGCATTTATGCATTGTCACCTTAACTTTATGTCAACTTGAAGTGCTTGTTTTACTTTATTAGGTACACCTTGCTAGTACGGGGTCAAATCCCGTTTTGCCCACAGAACTGCCTTAATTCTTAGTGTCACAGATTCAACAAGGTGCAGATTTGTCGGCTGCACATCCATGATGTGAATCCCCCGTTCCACCACATCCCAAAGGTGCTCTACTGGATTGAGATCTGGTGACTGTGGAGGCCATTGCAGTACAGTGAACTCATTGTCATGTTCAAGAAACCAGTTTGAGATGATTTGAGCTTTGTGACATGGTGCGTTATCCTGCTGGAAGTAGCCATCAGAAGATGGGTACACTGTGGTCATAAAGGGATGGACACGGTCAGCAACAATACTCAGGTAGGCTGTGGTGTTTAAACCATGCTCAGTTGGTACTAAGGGGCCCAAAGTGTGCCAAGAAAATCTCCCCCACACCATTACACCACCACCACCAGCCTGAACCGTTGATACAAGGCAGGATGGATCCATGACACCAAATTCTGACCCTACCATCTGAATGTGGCAGCAGAAATCCAGACTCATCAGACCAGGCAACGTTTTTCCAATCTTCTATTGTCCAGTTTTGGTGAGCCTGTGTGAACTGTAGCCTCAGTTTCCTGTTGTTAGCTGACAGGAGTGGCACCTGGTGTGGTCTTCTGCTGCTGTAGCCCATCTGCTTCAAGGTTGGACGTGTTGTTGGTTCAGAGATGGTCTTCTGCAGACCTTGGTTGTAACCAGTGGTTATTTGAGTAACTGTTGCCTTTCTATCATCTTGAACCAGTCTGGCCATTCTCCTCTGACCTCTGGCATCAACAAGGCATTTTCACCCAGAGAACTGAAGCTCACAAGATATTTTCTCTTTTTCAGACCATCCTCTGTAAACCCTAGAGATGGTTGTGTGTGAAAATCCCAGTAGATCAGCAGTTTCTGACAGACCAGCCCATCTGGCACCAACAACCATGCCACATTCCAAGTCACTTAAATCACCTTTCTTCCACGTTCTGATGCTCAGTTTGAACTTCAGCAGGTTGTTTTGACCATGTCTACATGCCTAAATGCACTTGCTGCCATGTGATTGGCTGATTAGCTATTTGCGTTCACAAGCAGTTGAACAGGTGTACCTAATAAAGTGGCCAGTGAGTGTATGTTGTATGGAGTCTGGTGGCCTTGGTGATGGCAATTTCAGGGCTGTTTCTACTTAAACTCAAAGTATCTCACTCTCAAACAAAAGGGCCTATCTCTGTAGGGATCATTTCCATAACGTCGCCAGACACTTAAAATAAAAATCTGAGCCTGTCAGTGACAAAACTAAGCACTTTAAGTGGACTTAAATTGATGGTACAAACGTGCCCCAAGTGGTTAAATTGCAGCCTGTTTTGCTTCTGCCATCTGCAGTGGTCATTCTCAATACTGGTCTACTTTAAAAAAAATATTGTTCCCATTAGTCAGTTAGACACAAAAACATGGAAAAAAGGGTCAAGGTTGAAAAATACTTCAGTTACCCTTTCACAAGTATGTATGCACACATGCAGTATAAGTAGTCGCCACCTCTTTGTCTGTGAAATGCCATAAACAAATGACCACAAGTATATTGTTATTAGTGGCATAAAGGCCAAACTCACACACACAGACAAAACAGACCCTCCAATTGTGACAGTGGTGACATTTGGGCGCCCTGCTGTTATGACTAATCATTCAAAATGAAGGCACAAAATCTATCCCCGGCTTCACCTCTCACATCCACCCTTCCTTTCCTCCAGTATCATCCCCCCACCTCCTCCCCACTACCTAAATGTCAGCATTTCAATTGGGCTCATTAATACCTCCCTTTTTAGGTGACTCTGTGTGTGTCTGTGCCTGAGCGGTGTGTTGGGATGCTGTGGGAGGGAGAAAGGATAATGTATCGGAATGGTAAGTGGCCTATTCTCTTTTTCTGTTTCAATATCATCTCTGAATCTTCCTCTCTCTCCGTGTATGTCTCCAGTCCATCATTATTTCCCTCTCCTTTCTAATTCCTTTTCTCTGTTTCCCTCTGATCCATCATCGCTGGGTGTGTGCGAGGCAGAGGCTGTGAATCATGCAGTGGCCTTTCCACTGACACGGCCTGGCCTGACCCGTTCCGGACACCACTGGGCTAAACAGCATCAATCATAATAGCATCTGTCTGGTCCTATCACAAGGCCAGCACGCTGGACTGCATGTGTGTTTGGGTGTATTATACAAAAATGCCACTGTATATGGATGAGGATGCAAAGAGAAAAACATTCAGGCAGCAGATGCAGGCAGGCGGAGGGGAGGAGGAGGCTTGGACAGCCAATGTGAAAAGAATACAAGACTTTTCAGATCCTAACAGACTGTGAGGATCTGAGGATTTCTTGACGTACTGTCAAAGAGGTGTGCGCACAAGGCAATGAGGCAAGGATGCAGGATTACACAGCAAGTGAATCAGATCTGTAGGAATACACAATTCAGCCTTGAAACACAGGCAACTGGGTTATCAGGAGACTGGTGAACAAAGACAGCTGGAGAACCGATAACCTTTGAGCCAAATCAGCTCTGATAATTACAGATACTGTACCCTGAATTCAGATTCTGTCTGGACATCCTCATGCCTCTTTCCAGTTCAGGTCCGATACTTACCATTACTTTGTATGTAGAAAATCCTCTGCTTCCTTACTGATCAAGAGTTAAAAGATTACCAGTTAACTGCAGGGAAGATTTTTGACCGGTTATGCATGTCGAGCTAGAGGTCAACTTTGCTACTCTTTAGTTTACTGCAATGCTCATTCAGTGGGTAACGCTCGTAATGCTGTCCTGACCTAACAGCAATATTGCAGAAACACTGTGACCACCATCCAGTCTCCTCACAGGGTTAGGGGTGGTAATGGATGGTAAAATGGATGGATGGTACCATGGATGGTACCATAAATGGATGGATGGTATCATGGATGGAGGGATGGATGGTACGATGGACAGATTGATGGTAAAATGGATGGATGGTTGGTATGATGGATGAACTTATGGTTGGATGGATGATTTGATGGTACGATGGATGGATGGATGGTACGATAGTACAATGGATGGTACCAAGGTACGATAGATGGATGGATGGTAAAATGGATGGATGGAAGGCATGATGGATGGATGGATGGATGGCACGATGGATGGATGGATGGATGATGCAACTGTACAATGGATGGATGGATGATACAAAGGTACGATGGATGGATGAATGGATGGATGGTACTATGGATGGATGGATGGATGGATGGTATGGTGAATGGTACAGATAGATAGGTGGACAGTAAGATGGATGGTATGATGGATGGTTGAATGGTACCATGGATGGTTGAATGGTATGATGGATGAATGGATGGATGATACAAAGGATGGATGATACAAAGGATGGATGGTACAATGGATGGATTGGTAGTATGATGGATGGTATGATAGATGAATGGATGGTACAATGGATGGATGGATGGATGAATGATACAAAGGATGGTGTGATGGATGGATGGATGGATGGATGGATGGATGGATGGATGGATGGATGGATGGTATGATAGATGAATGGATGGTACAATGGATGGATGGATGGATGGATGAATGATACAAAGGATGGTGTGATGGATGGATGGATGGATGGATGGATGGATGGATGGTATGATGGATGGATGGATTGGTAGTACCATGTCAGTAGGTAAGTGTAACCCTACTCTGCAGTTTCCCTCAGCTTTGAGGGGCTTCATATCATCTTTCAGCTCATCAGTGTGGTTTTCCGTCCTACAGCTTTGAATGCTTTGGTTCAGTCATGGTTTTACTGTGTCACTGTCAGCTGCAGCAGGCAGCTTTTAATATAAAAAAATATTGTATACTACATGCTCAGCACCAAATGGTGGGCAAACAAAGTTAGCAACTAGCTGGTGAGCACAGTGGAGCATTTAGCTGCTAAAGCACCAGGTATATTCCTCAGGAGTTAGACCAAAGAAAGAGCTAAAAGGAGAGTGACTACTTGATGGGTAGATGACTCCATATGAATGCTAATGTTGCTTTGTACATGGTGGATGTGAAAATATAAGCAACTGTTTGCTAACACCTTTACCATATCAACTTAAACTGTGATGATATGTCAGCATTGTGTTTACAGCTCATCTCAGCTGCTCCCCTGTGGCCAAAAAATCTGTTATTGCAGGTTTACATAAGGTGGTTTAAATTAGTCCCTGGTGACACTGATGCACAGGCATTAGACTAGGCTGCGAGCCCTGTTGTCAGAGATCTGAGAGCCGGCTGGCAGCTTAACAGACAAAAGTGAACAGCACCAAACAGGGACAAACATATTTATATTTTGTGTATTATTTACATAAAGTACACACTGCACCATGCTGTGACCCATCAGACAAAGTTATAATAGCAGCTCCAAGCATACAGATTGTGAGCTATTTCACTTTGACTTGATGAAATAGTTTGATATTTTGGAAATATGCTTATTAACTTTTTACTTGGTGGTACTGAGAACATCAGTAATGCTCTCATATCTGTATGGCTGGCTACAACGAGTAGCTGATTAGCTTAGCACAGAGTTTGGAAACAAGGGGAAACAAGGGAGAACAGCTAGCCTGGCTCTGTCTGACGTCAACTAAATTCACCTACCTGTATCGTATTAAACTCACTTATTACCATGTTATAATTTTCTACAGTTTTCAATCTTTGTGCTAAGCTGTGGTGGACAAAGTACTCAGTTCCTTTTCTTAAGTAAAAGTAAAAATACCATAGTGTCATAATACTCCATTACAAGTAAAAATCCTATATCGAAAATGTACAAATGTACAAAAAGTCCAAAAGTGTTACCAGCAAAATGTACTAACAGTACCCAAAATAAAAGTGGTCATTATTTAGAACGGCTCTTATTATAGATATATTATATTATTAAAGATATATAAAGTAGTGGAAAATGATACTCAAATAATACTCAAGTACAAGTTCCTCAAAATTGTACTTCAGTGCAGTACTTGAGTACAAGTGCTTAGTTATGTTCCACCACTGGTGCTAAGCTAAGCTGTAGCATTATATTTAGCATAGAGAGAATCTTCTCATCTAACTCTTGGCAACACATCAAATAAGTGACTTTTCCCAAATGTCTATGATTCCTTTAAGTGCCTCTGAGCAGAGACACAAAACTGATGTCTGAGAGGAATTTAAAAATAAATCAGTAATTGAAAAAATAATTTTCTTTCTCTGCAATGACAGATAAAAATATGTTCTTGTCTTGGCTTATAGAGTTTTTTCAGTTGACCCTATTTGCTTCTGCTCATTCTGGTCTGACAAGCTGCCAACTGCCTGGAAGGTCTCCAACCAAAGGAGTCACAGTCTGAGCTAATGTTAATAAATCCATATCAGTAGTAGTACTGTAAGTCATATCGCCTTTTGCCAACAAAACTAATCCTGTTGTATTTTGGTTTAATTGTCTTTCTGTTTGTTCCATTCGCCAGATGGTCAGCAGTCATGCTCAGGTCACTTCTGCAGGGTGAATGAAGTCAGACTCAATCATGATGGAACAACGTCACAGCAGACCAAAATCACCCCGAGGTAATCATTAAATTAGGGCTGGGCGATATGACTTATTTATATTAGTGAATATTTTCTAGGCTATATTGTGCTATAACCTTACCTACTGTAGACTACTAAACTTCTGAATAAAGTACTGTTACAATAAAGGTAAATAAAGTACTGTTGAAATAAAGTCACAGTACTGTCATAATGAAGTTAAATTAAGTTCTGTAATTATTAAGTTACATAAAGTATCGTTGAACTAAATTTAAATAAAGTACTGTTAATAAAGGTTAATAAAGTACCGTTACATAAACATGTATAAAGTACTGCTGCAATAAAGTTAAATAAGGTACTGTTATAATAATAAGTAATAAAATAAGTAATAAATAAGTAAATAAGTAATAAAAAATAATAATATAAGTTACATATAGTACTGTTGTAATAAAGTTAAACCAAGTATTGCAATTAAGTCTAATAAAGTACCGTTACATTAAAGTTACATAAAGTACTGTTACATTAAAGTTACATGAAGTACTGTTGTAATAAAGTTAAACTAAGTATTGCAATTAAGTCGAATAAAGTACTGTTATAATAAAGTTACATAAAGTACTGTTGTAATAAAGTTAAACCAAGTATTGCAATTAAGTCTAATAAAGTACTGTTATAATAAAGTTACATAAAGTACTGTTGTAATAAAGTTAAACCAAGTATTGCAATTAAGTCTAATAAAGTACTGTTATAATAAAGTTACATAAAGTACTGTTGTAATAATGTTAACCAAGTATTGCAATTAAGTCTAATAAAGTACTGTTACATTAAAGTTACATAAAGTATTGTTCCAATAAAGTTACATAAAGTACTGTTACATTAAAGTTACATAAAGTACTGTTACAATAAAGTTGCATAAAGCACTGTTCCAATAAAGTTAAATGAAGTACTGTTATAATAATGTTACATAAAGTACTCCTACAATATAGTTAAATGAAGTACTGTTATAATAATGTTACATAAAGTACTGTTGTAATAAATTTAAACTAAGTGGTGTTATAATAAAGTTAAACTAAGAACTGTTAAAGTAAAGTTGAATAAAGTATTGTTAATTAAGTTACATAACTACTGTTATAGTAAAGTTTTGGAAAATACTGCTGAATCAAATTTTAATAAAGCACTGTTACATAAAGGTAAATAAAGTACTGTTGCAATGAAGTTAAAAAGCACTGCCGCAATAAATAAACATAAAGTACTGGTAAAATAAAGTTAAATAAAGTACTGTTATAGTTAAGTTACATAAAGCACTGTTGCAATAAGGTAAAATAAGGTACTGTTACAATGAATGCACATTAAGTACTGTTGCAATAAAGTTAAATAATGTACTGTTATAATAAAGTTACATTCAGTGTTTTTTTTTAAGTTAAATACTGTTAAAATAAAGTTAAATAAAGTACTGTTGCAATTAAGTTTAAACATACTGTTATAATAAAGTTGAACCACGTATTGTTGCAATAAAGTTTAATAAAGCACTATTATAATTAGTTATAACTATTGCTATAATAAAATCAAAGCTGAACCACGGGTGCTTTTAATGTGAGGCACCCGGCGGGTCTCAGGTCAGAGGTGTTGATGTTCCTGCAGTGATCTTAAAGCCTCCTGTCAACAGTTAGATGTTAGCAGTTGGCGATGGGGTAAACCTTTACAGCGAGCCGGCAAACGTGAAGGTTTATTCACTGTGAGCAGGGAACAAATGAACAGCTCTCCAGTTTGTATATAAATATTTGACTAATATTTGCATGCCACGCTGGTGCTTTATGTTGGTAGTCTGGAGCCCTGCAGATACACACTATCGCCCAGGAGAGGGTGGTCTGGATGGACAGGAGAGTGTGTGGGACGTTTGTGCCACTAGCTTTAAAAACGGACTGATTTTAAAATAATAATACAACAAGCCATGATATATTTAGTATAATCAATATATCGCCCACCACTAATTTGCATCCCTGGCTGTATCCCACCATTTCCCCCCAAAAGACTTAATATTCATAATCTGTCATTTCAGAGCCCACAACTAATTACTTACTTTAGCCCCCTTGTTGTACTTTAAGTAATATCCACATTTCTACATCAATCTTTTGCCTGTTTTCAATGGAAGAAAAAAAGATGAATATAATGCAAGCCCAGCATAATGTCTGTCATTTATCAATGACAATTAACCAGGCTGATTTGTAGCATATTAAAAAAGACAAATGACAGCAATTTTGATTCTGAATAATGACTTGATCCATTAGAAACTTTCAAAAAGACAACCTGTAGTTTCGTCCCCTCTAATCTGCTCTCTAATTAATTAACTCTTATTCTTTCTTAGAATTACTGTTTCAACAAAAAACTTTTGAAATATTAGTTTTCTGTTTCTTAATTTGCCACAAAAATAAATAATAAAAATAAAATTAATGACTGCTGAGGTCCCGGAGGACTCTGTGAACGTGTGTTTTTTTTTCTCTTCTGATCCATTAATGACATTTTAGCATTGTTGATACTGAGGAAAGAGAACCAGCTAAGGAAAACAAGAGAGGTAGACTTTGCACATCAGAGAGAGGCAGACATACGGAGGGAGAAGGAGAAGATGAGAGATTCATTTCTAAGATCAAAGCGACGTTTTCTTCAACCTTGTTTGGTTACATCTCCTGAATTAAGACATGAAGACAGTGGGTATATACAGTGTGTGTGCATGTACGTGCATCTTAATGCATGGAAACTTGTACATTTCAGAGTGTATGGTGTGTGTGTGTGGGGGGGGGGGGTGCATATAGCTATTCTGCAGCTGCCTTTGATCACAGACGACAGCACTAATCAGACGCCTTTGTCAGAACAGCAAACAGACAACAGCGGAAAAAAAAGAGATGAGAGAAACTCCAACTTAAACATACTACTGGTATCAGTTTCACTCACAAACTGAGGCTTGACAGCACGGTTGTCATGGAAATCACAGCAGGCAGTCCGTCTGTGTGTTGGTGAATGAGTGTGTACTGTCTGTGTGTGTGTGTGTGTGTGTGTGTGTGTGTGTGTGTGCTGCACAGGAGGGCTGAGCGTGCAGTGGAAGATGGATACAGTGGTTTATACGTGTGTGTGTGCCTCTCTCTGGTAGCCATTGGGACACAGTTAGAAGGGAATTGTGCTGATTAGTTGAGGGACCGCGGAGGACAGACGGGGAAGAATACCAACTCCCTTCCTTCCTCCCTTCCCTCCTCTGTCGTCTCTGTCAGAGTCTGACTTCACTCCTCTCTCCTCCTCTGTCCCTTTCTCTTTCTGCTTCTAAGTCGACGTGATGAGGTCAGACAGGGGCACCACCACGTCTCAGGCATGGCCTCGGGGCACCAACATGTGCCAGTGCTGCTTACGGGTGGCTACCAGCCTAGCCAACATGATTACTGTGCCACTGCTTTCAGCGGGGCAACAGCCAGCAGAGACAATTAAGTGTCGCTCCAATTAGAAGGCGAAATGCAATAAATAAAAAAGAGTGAGTGCATGTGTGGTCCGACGTGTTTGGTCATGGATTTGAAATTTGAGTTTGAGCACATGTGTGGATATGAAAAATCCTTCCCACCAACAAAAACGTAGAATAATCCAAATGAAATGACATTTGGCTACAGAAACCCTGCTCACACGTTTAAAGGGCCTTTCGGTCGCCTTGGGGAGAAACAAGAGAAAGTGGCACTTCATCTGAAACGGGTCTCGCTGTAAGAGCAAAGAGACTCATTTCAGATGAAGTTGATTCATCTTTAACAAGATTAATTAACTGATCCCTTGAATGTACATTCCCTTAAGAGCGCACGTGTGTGTGTGAGTGTGTGTGTGCGCCTTGTCAGAGCCTGCCAAATGTCGGGAGTGCACCCAATTAGTTAAAGAGTACGGGCCCACACACCTGTCTACCTGCGCTGACAATGGCCCACGGCTGCACGCATACATTTACACATTAATTGACCAACTCGGGCCATTAATTAGTCAGTCAGGAAACTTAATGACTAGCCACTCAATGGTAGGTAACACCAGGGAAGGAAGGGGAGGGGGGGAGTGTGCAGGCAGAGCCGCACATACACATGTGTAAACACCCAGCATGCCTGAACCCAGACATGCTAAACACTACTGCAAATGTGCAGAAGATTTAGGAATGCTTACACACATTTCTGTGCTGGCATGTGTTTTGTATTGACATAAGTAAATGAACATATTTATCTCCAGTAATGAGGCTGAAAGATTTTGGATCTGGGCGCTTACACTTGTGAATAACCTCCTACGGTAGAGTATCCTTATATCCAGCTACACTCAGGAAAGAAACATGTTTACACAGTTTCTGATCAGTCTATGTGTGTCACATGCGTGGATTGTATGTGACGCCACTGAGGCGCCATTTTAAAGGTATAGCTACAGTGAGCAGTACAGAAAACACCATGAGTTAGTAAGTTACCCAACCCATTACAGCATCGAACTGGAGAAGCAGAGGCAAACTGAGAGAGTATCAAGCTAAGACAAACTCACCCAGTACTTGGATATTATCTATCTTGCTCGAGAAAACTTTAAATTAAGAAAATTTTATTTCCGTTTGCAGTTTTATATTTGGCGGTATGGCTCTGTTCTGGGGCCTCTCTGCCCTTCCTCACGCCTACACAGAAAGCCTCTTCCACACACCTATGTGGAAAGCCTAACCCCCAAATTCCACCAGACGCGTGTTGGTTGCATTTGCGCTCCGGAACGGCAGCAGAGCTGATACGTTTCAATTATAGTCAATGTGTGTGCTTCCACCGGCTACAGCTGCGGCTGTGCTGCGTTCCGGCTCCGTCATAGCTGCGGCGGTCCGGAGCCCTCTGCAACAGATACGCAGGACTTCTATTTTTGCCGGACGCTAGAGCACAATGCAGCAATTCAGCACGGAGCAGATCGTGCGGGGCAGGAAGTCGTGCACAGAAACAAAATAAAACATCCGGTTAATTTTCAAAATAAAATACACAGTGTTCACGATGGATCATATTTCCCTGCACTACACCTTGAAAACTAGATAACGGGCAGAGGCAGGCCTGAAGTCAACAGGTCAGAGGTTTTCAGATGTCATTTCACCCCGTTGACACCATGGACGAGAAGAAGTTAATCATGGAGGTGCACTGAGATGTCTTCCTACTGCTCCTCTGATTTTGTGGTTCTGTTTATAGAAACTACATCTTGTTATATAGCGTGATTATGTGTGAATTCACAAGATCTTGTGGATCCTCGTGACTCCCGCTGTTCGGCGGAGCTGCACCGCTCCGCTGTTACGGTCTCCGGACCTTAGTACATTTATTTTCTGTGTTTAATGTGCTGTGCATGTCATTATGGGAATTATTCGGCCAGCACTTGTCAATCATTTACGTGTGTGTCTAATTGTCTGCTCTTCTGGAGGGAATCCCCGGCAGACCACGCCTCCAGCCCGCTCTCATCTGCTGCTGTTCAGTGTTCCCTCGCTTGCTGCTCGGCCGGCCCTCTAGCTGTCGTCATCGGTTCCAGCCAATCACCGCTTCACTGGCCCCTCGTCTGAACCTTTAAAAGGTGCACGGAGTCAAGAGCAAGGGCGGCTGTGATTTAACCTGAGCAGTCTGCCTCGCTCCGTTTGTGTTTTCAGCTGCTATAATCTGTTCGTTGTTGTTGTTGTATTTGGGAATATATGGGCTTTAGGATTTAGCTTTGTAGCCTAGCCACATCTCCTTTGTACACACACGTAGATTGCTTGATGTACAGTACACTAGCTTTATGGGTGTCAGTTTGAGTGTTGTTTTGTGTGTGAGGTAAGTCATAGAGCAGACAGACAGATTTGTTTAAGTTTTGTTATTCTGGGTGGCCTTCCACCACCGTTAGTTAAGTTAGTTGGGGTGTTGATTTTGTTGGTGACAGGTCAGAGTTTTGTTTTATGGTTTGCCGTCACCCGCCGCCCTTCCCTGAGTTTGTTTAAATGTAATTCACCGCCGAGGCTCCTTCCGTGAAGCCCGATTTTCGGGTTGTGTTGCTGAGCCTGTGAGCGCGTTTTTCTTTTTGTGTGCCGCTTTTTAGAAAAGCGTAGCTTGTATTGTTTATTTTGTGAATGAATAAACGGCAGTTTGCCTTATTCACTTCATTGTTTGGTTTTATGTTGCTTCCCTTACCCCTAGACACATACTGGGTTGTAACACCGCACAGAAAACGCAGCCAGTGGGTGTTGACGGACGGCAGAGCATGCAGCGGAGCACCAGATAACCAGCGCAGCCGTTTCGCAATGAACACGCATCCAGTGGAATTCCAGCGTAAGGCGAACAGAGCACAACTCTCTGCCCTTCCATGTGCCTGCATGGAAAGCCTTAAGGAAGATAAAGCACACCTCTCTGCCCTTCCATGCACCTACATGGAAAGCCTAAGGCAGGAAGAGCAGCAGCAAAGACCCCCCTGGAACAGAACAGAGCAGCATCAATGACACACAGAAATGACATTGATAAGTCAGACACAGCATGAAAAGGAGGAGCTGGGGTGGAGGCGGTTTGCAGAGGAAGCAGCAACAGTAGGCAGCCAGAGCAGTTTAAATAGGGCGCCCTGAATGAGATTCACCAATTGGTTACATAGAAAGGAATCATGTGATCTATCAGCTGACTCCTTTCCATCAATCAGCTGCTCCATCAGTTGATTGAGCTGTTTGAGGTCAGCTGGAATGTGAGCTGAGCCTGACATCTTGTCCTGCCTGAAGTAATGCTATGCTCAATTTCTTTCATATCATATCAAATATGAATGCCTAAAGTTATTTATTTTACCATTACTTACTGTATTACTGAAGTCCTCAACTAAATTTGGCTTCAAGTTTCACTCAGCAGAACTCAGATTTAATAAATCAGCATGTGTAAACTGTGCTGTTAAGGCAGAGAAGCAGAGCATGAGTTGGGAAACATCATGTTCATTCACTTTAAAGAGCAAAAATTAATACTGAATTATGTCAAATGTTCACTGAATGAGTTAATGTCTGTTTGAGTTGTAACAAAATAATAAATCATCTTTTAGAAGGACTAGATTTGTACCATAGGCAATCAGCTCTGTTAAATTTGCTTGTAAGGCGAGCTAATGGCTAATGTGATTGGTTAAAAAGGAAAACACTTTTTCCTGAAATTCAAATACTTCCAAGGATTTCAAGGACGCCTGGGAACCCTAACTGACAAATGCATACTCAAATTAAAATGCAAAACTGCCACTGAATCCAATTTTCCAAGATCACATATTTGTCTTGCCTTTACAGACTCTATTAATACACAAAGGTCTTTGACAATTGTGACAACTGAAACACTTTCAGAAAAGTCTGTTGGGAGCAATCATGAAAAAGCATTAGTGAATTGTATTCTGAAAACTAATATTACTCTTTGATGAAGATTTAAACAGAGAGCATCAGTCATTTATGGTTCAAATAAACCACCATCATGATCTCAGCTCTTTAAACAGCAGTGTTAGCATCAGCTTTAGCAGCAACAGCAATAAACAAACATTAACTACATCTCACTGATCCCTTCAGCAGCACACCACTGTGTTTATAGCTCACAGCCCATAATGGGAATATATATGTCAACATTGACATGTTTCAAGAAGGGATGAGTGAGTAATTTATCTTTCCTCTTAACATATTCACTGCCCCATTTCTACCCTGCTCTCCTTCCACTTATCTCTTCCCTCCATCCCATCAATTTCTAGTACCTTCTCAAAATTTACGGCCCAGCATTTGATGTTATGACCTTGGAGAAAAAGAAAAGAAAAATCCAGACATCTGTAGCCTCCTTCACGTCAAGTACCAGTGTTATGTTTTCAGAGTGCTTGGAATTAAAGTTCTCAAGTAATATATACTCGACCACTCTGAAATCCACCGCCTGTAAGTGAGGGGGCCGATGAGTCACAGCTGTGTGCGTGTGTGAGTGCCGGTGTGAGTGCGTGTGTGTACGTTACCTCTCTGTCTTTGAGAACTGCCTGAGTCCTGTAGAGCAGCAGGAGGCGAACGTCGCTATCTTGGAGGCTGAAGTTGCTCTCCAGGATCTGCAGCACGTCGATCCGAGGCCGCACGGGTAGCGCGGCGTCACCGCAGAATGGATGCAACCAAGCCAGGAGGTCATCTGATGTCACGGTGTTGTCACTGAGAGAGGACAAAGAGGGGGACAGCAGTCAGACAGGCTGAGTGAGGCAGAGATAAAGAGACAGAGATAGAGAGGTAAAGGGTAGAGGTTCTTTGAAGAAGAGTGGAAGTTATCGAGTAGCTAGAAGTTTAACTTAAAGAGGACCTTTTATTCCATATTTTCCGGTTCTTAATTTTCCTCATACTGTCTGTGCTGGAAACCTGTATTCATCCTCTGTCTTGGGGTGCTTTCCCACCTGCCCTGTTCGGTTTGGTTCAATCAAACTCAAGTTCGTTTCCCCCTAAGTACGGTTCGTTTGGGCAGGTGTGAATACAGTAATCACACTCAGGTGCGCACCAAAACAACCAGACCGAGACCTTCTTGAAGAGGTGGTCTTGGTCTGGTTTCAAACAAACTTTTAACGCCTACCAAAAACACCCATTCTGCTCTGACTGAAAAATAAGACATAAAAGTTCCTTAACGGGACAGTGTGTAGCATTTTCAGTTGTTTACTGGCAAAAATCGATGACTGCATTCATAAATATGTCATCATTGGTGTATTATTAGCTCCACCAATAATCTGACTTATTCTCGTAAAAGGCGGATTTGTTTGTACATTGTGCGGGTAAGTCGTCTGGGGGGGTTCCATAACATTTCACCATCTTGAGAATACATCCACCATACAGCCCCGCCTTCGGCGTTTTCGCTGAGAGCCAGGCCAGCGCTGCGTGACTGAGAAATCGAAGAAGAGGAGCAAAAGGCACTTCACTACTACCCCGGCACCACTGCAGCATAACAAAGTCCCACTCTTTGAGCATAATGCAGGATCATGCATATGCAACATCACAGGAGACGGAACCCTCGTCGCCAAGAAAGCACAAAAGGGAATCAAGAAGGCAACGTGACCGGCGAATTCAAAAAATGAGGGTCAACATTGGGGTAGCCTTTCCCAGGTGGAGAGAGCTGCTGAAGAAGAAAGGTAATGCAATCACAGGCCAGCATGCGAGGAGAGGGATGAGGTGTGTGAGGTTGAGCCACTTGTCAGTCGTCAAAAGACAAGACGTGATTGGTTTGTTTCGATTTACACATGCCCCAACAGTCCTATGTTGTAAATACAGTCAGCATGGTGAGGAGGGGGTTTGTCAACTCGCGTCGCATGTGTCTGTTTCATCAATGTTAGCTTTCTGGTACACAGCGGCTACCGTTGTTGCAATACGCGTTTGAAACAGTGAGGTGCTAGAGTGCGCTATCCGTTTTTATGCAATATATGATTTCAACATTAGATGGGAGAAATTCCTACACACTGTGGCTTTAACAAAAATCTTCACAACTGGTAATGTTCCAGCAGAAGTATGATCCAAAACCAGGGAGAAATTAACAACATCCACAACCAAGATCACATGTTTCGCTAACGTTAGCATGTAGCTACATGTAGCAGTGTATGTAATGTTAACGTAAAGAAATGAAAAGTGAAAAGTGTAGGGTTACCTAGCTAGCTCCTGAAGATACAGCCTTCAAAGGGCGGGGCTTAGCGAAGGGTCAGCTGTGATTTGTGATATTGGGCTTTATGAATAAAATTGAATTGCACAGTACACTAGCGTATGTTTCTGAATACATTTGAGGTGAGAAAGAGGCCATTTAGTGACAGAATATTGATTCATATATGATCAGCACTGCCAAGTTTTGACAGTTTGACCGTAAGCAGTGATTGACATGACTGACACCTGTGTTAGAGACTCCACATCTCTGATCAGTTGTTCATGTGGCATGAATTTTTGAAAACGCCTCTAGAAGCACTATGAGAAGGCAGAGCAACATGATTTTCTATCTCATGTGCTTCTGTCAGGATACAGTGACAGTTTCAGCAAATATGACACAAAATTGTTCATTAAAGTTACCAACTACAGCTTTAACTGAGAAAATAATCAACAGATTACTAGATGTTGAAAATAATTCTTAGTTGCATCCTTGATCTCGACAGCAAAATCAGAGAAATTCAGAGGAAATAGCTTCATGCGTAACTACCCTGACAGGCAGCAAACGAGGAGTCATTTTGTCACACATCCATTTGTTTTACTTTGATTTGTTTGGCCGATGGTCACTAAAGAGCCGACCAGGGTGCAGCAGGTGCTTTCCAAATGTTGTCATCTACAAAAAAAAAAAAGCTACCAGGCAGGTTGGCAGGTGCCTCTTGTTGATTCAACTACCAAACACATTTCACTGGCATTTGACTCCCAGCAGGTGTTAATTTCAGGCCTTGAACAGAGCTGAGAGAGAGCGGCAGAGGAAGAGAAACATCTTTGAAGCGCATTTGATGAATGCATGACAAAACTGTGTGTTTGCATATGTGTGTGTGTGTGTGTGAGGATATAGATAACCTACCCACTCTGGACGTTGTTGTGCACAGCGGTCACCATGGCCTCCAGGACCCTGAGGGGTTGTGGGTAATTTGTCAGGGCGTCTGGGTCTCCGCTGAAAAAACAAAGCACATCGCCACAATCATCTTACATAATACGCTAATTAGGATAACATTTTCAAATTAGCACAATACAGAGGGACAACAACTGAGAAGAAAAAAGAGAAGAATCAAAGGCTTCTCTTCTCAGGGACAGTGTTAGTTAAAAACGTGTCTGGCAGCGATTAAATGTTTGAAGCCAACGCAGCTTTGTAAAAATTAACCATCATGAAATTATTTAAAGTCCTGGAGACATGGAGCGACACTAAAAAAAACATTTAAAACCCGTCACCGTCGTTACAAGCTCTGCGTGTTGGTGAAACTCACCAAAATGTGAAATAATTATACGTTAAATGTTGACTAAATGTTTCCCTTTTCAAATAAAGCAGATTCAATGTCACATAATAGTAGGTGAGCTTTAATGTGTGATCCCTCTGCAGCGTCATTAGTGCACACCCCGGTGTGGCTGTGGGTCTGCTGCAGTGTGTGTGTGTGTGTGTGTGTGTGTGTGCTGTATGTCGCAAGAGGAGGGCTATTTTTCACAGAGACAGAAAGAAAAAAAAAAGGGTGATTTCCCTCGACTCTACTCTGCTTCTGCTTTGCTGCCGGGCTCATGTGCTTACACACACACACGCACATATATACAACACATGTATACACATACAAATGATGTGGCAAAAGCTGGAAAGACGACGCAGCGTTTTCTTTACTGCATTTTACCACTTACATTTTCTCTTCAGAAGACACACAAACACAGAGCGGTTATGACAGATACAAAAGATGGCCATTAGTGTGAGGCTCAGGTATGCCTGCTGCGCCAGACTGAAGGCTTCGGGAGAGCCAAAAACAAGAGCGGCTCATTCATACCTGCCAAACACAATGCTGCGAGAGAGCCCTGCAACCATGGACACGCACAACCGCACACACACATACACAAACATACTTGAATGCATTAAGGGATATTCATATGCAAGAGCAGAGTGACACGTTCGAGAAAGAAAACCTCCAGTGAATACATAAGGCTGTGCGCACACTCACATGTCACGCACGGACACAGGCTGAGTGTGTTCGTGTGTGTGTTGGTGTGGGAGCCGAGTGAGATCTGGAGGGGAACAGCTGTATCAGGCTGCATTAATTATAAGAAGATAATGAATCAGAGAAAGAAGGGAAGCGTGCAAGAGTGTGTGTGTATCGGGGATAGTGCCCACATGTCTACTTAACGACCAATGTGCGAGTGTCTGTGCATGTGCGCGAGTATTTCCTGGCGTGCGAGCGTGTGTGCGAATGCAGGTGCCATCTATCTGCACCATGCGCCATTGAGCAGCCATAAAGAAGCGGGAAATGAGGCAGGAATATAATCAAGGCGATTGGCACTCATTTATCAAGCCAATCGGACGGCCCGATAATATCTGGCCCTGTCAGTGAAGCCGTGCTCATTGGTGTGTCAGTGTTAGCGCACCAGGTTCATAGGACAAACAATGTGGAAAAAAACAACTCTGGAAAAATAAGCCTCCAATTAACACCTGTGCATTCTGTTGTTTTTGGATGTTAAAGGTGCAGTGTGTAGGATTCAGGAGGATATATTGCCAGAGACAGAATATAATAAATGTATTTTATTTAGCGTATAATCACCTGACAGTAAGAACTGTTGTGTTTTTGTGAACTTAAAAATGAGCCGTTTATATCTACAAAGGGAGTTGGTCCTCGTCCAAGGAGTCTGCCATGCTGCATCATTTCATCACGATATGATGTCATATTGATGCGATAATTGCCAATATTACTGAGTCTGCCCCAATTCGATTTTCTATTTGATGTGATTTAGGGGCCTGCGATTGATATGAGACAATATCATCTGCCTAAGTCTGTAACAGTCTGTTACAGAAGAAGCCGCCACCCCTTTCTTTTATACTTTTGGCCATAAAAGTAAAAAACAACACATGAATAATGTCAATGATTGTAACCACTTAAGTGCAGTAAAGTCTACTTCTACCTGCCAGAGAGACTTTTCTGGAAGAAATCTTTTCATTTTACCCAAACCACCATCTTTTTCCTAAAAATAATGAAAAATCAACAATAACTGTCAAGGTTCATGGACAAAACAGTTGTTTTTTGTTCGTCACCCATTAGTAGCTTTAGCATGTTTACATTGCATAAATTAGCCAAGCTGCTAGTGGCCTTTTTGCCTCTACTTATAGCTTCATAGATTACATGTAACGTTATTATTTTTCGTACTCACTGTTGGTTTAAGTCGCTGCATCTCCCAACAGAACAGCTCGGTTGAATTTCAGCCCGAATGTACGTTTTTTTCAGCCGAACATTGTTGAAACAGAGCAGCTAATGTTGCAAAAGCAAGAAGTTAGCAGAGTGAGATGCTCGTCCATGTTTACATACACCATGTGCTCTGTCTGTTTACCTGTACTTTCTCCGAAATCCAAAATGCTGATTTATTCCCAAGTAAATAACGTTACCTTTTTCGTCTTTCTCTCGGCTGCTCGCCATCTGCCTACAAAATAAAAACGTATCCTAAAGATGACAATATGGATCGATTTTTTCACTCTGCATCAATGATACTGGATCGTCGATCACTGAATCAATATATTGATCCAGATTAGTAGATCATTATGCCCCTATTGCATTGCCATGTTTATGCAGTGGCCCCGAACCAACACTGTCTCTAGATAGGGCTGTTCACATCTTCACATTTTTCACGTCGGCCACCACGATTCGCAGCCCCTCCCTGACGAGCAGTGTTGGAAAAACCCACTTTTTTTAAATAGGAAATTGCTTTATCCACTGTTTTTACTGATTTGAATCACCTGGTGTGTTTGTTTAGGAAAGGTTATCAGAGAAAAAGGTAGGCAAACATTAGCAGGTGCTGAGCTAGCAGCCCATCCGTGATAAGCCAAACAGCATCTGAGAAACACAGTTATAAATAAGATCTCTGTTCCATTTGTTTAGGAGAGAAAGGGACCTCTATGGATAATTCAGCTCTTGGTTAAAACCTCCTGAATGCGTGGATCTTAAGTTATCAGAGAAAAAAAGGTGAGCACCCATTAGCAGGTGCTGGACTAATGGCCCATCTACAATGAGCCAAACAGCCTCGGAGAAACACTGATTTCTAACATGAAACTGCTTTGTTCAGTTTGTTTATTTTGGAGGAGGGGACCTCTTCGGAGAATTCAGCTTCAGATAAAAACCTCCTCAACAATGAACACTGAAGATCTTTACCAGGAGTTAACGCTTGGCACATGGGAGAAGTTTCAGCTGGTTGCAATCTGCAATCCTCATCGCTAGATACCATGAAATCCTACACACTGCTCCTTTAAGTCCTACAACATCCAAGTATTTTCCGTTGCCCTAAACTCTCGCAGCTCTGCAGACATGTCGGCCTGAATCATCTCTCCCTTCCTTTTGAATGCAGGTAGCAGGAAGACACCAGTAAAATGCTGTGAGTCCAACTCCCACAGGCAGCTACTGTAGATTCAATTCAACACTTGAGGCATTTGTTTTGACAGTGTTTTTCTGAGCCCAAAGTGGACCAATATACCCAATATTTCCAGATAACAACCAGCACAGATCAGGTAGTAGGTGGTGTGTTCAGGTGGTTGTCAATATTCTAGAATATACACTATAAAGTCCGCTTTTGAGTCAGATATAGCTAATTCTCTTAATCTGACTTGTTGTAAAAATACATATATTTTTACACACATATGTATGTAATCTTACCAGACAGGTTCACAGAGGTGCACGTAGACGATAACGTTTTTTGACAAGGCGCAACAGTAAATCTAAAAGAGACTCCAATAAGGAAAAAGGGAAATACATGTAGTAACCTGACAACTGGGTTTTTCTCCTGCCTTCGTTAGGTACGTCACAGCGGGAGTTATCTTGGGTAGCACACAGTGCACAAGCCTACAGCGGTGTCATATTCTTCATAACTCTCCTATTATTAAACATTTTCCGACCAACTCAGGGCGAACAGGGGGCCTGTCTGCCATCGCTGACCACACTGTGGTCAGAGGTGTAGATGTGTCAGATGTACTGTATAGTAAAATCCTGTCATCAGGATTCAAGCATTCTGCTGCCACCAAGCACCACATACACTACTACTACTACTACGACATCATCATGCCAGCAATGCCGTCAAATAAAGTGAATAACATCTCCACCAGTATGCAACACCATTTGATTTATAACCCGATGAAAAACCCGAGTGATGTCCACCAAAACTGTAGCTGCAAAGGCGACTGTAGAATTTAAAGGCAAATTCATAGACTGTATAAAATAATGGTGTTGTAGCATAAACAAGGCTCTGATATAGAGTTGAACATTTGAAGGTCTTTTAATCTTGAGAGAAAGCCTTAGATATAGTTATAGTCCAACAAACAAGCCTGGTGGTTACTGTCGGTACTTCCCGTCACTTAAGCTACTGTTTCCTGTTATTCAGACAACCAGTTCTGGGAACAATTGCTTCTTCTCACATAACTAAATTTGGTCAGAGTCATGTCAGGCCATCTGGCTAAAGTCACATCAGGTCATTTACACTGTAATGGACGCAGCTACTATGATGTCACCAACTGGTTTGTGGGCTCTGGTTTTTAAGATTTGAGTTTGGAATTTTGCCCATTGTCATCTTGGTTTTTTGGAGCTGGAAGGGGCGTATTGAGACGACAGGCTGGCGCTGTGAAGGAGTGAAGGGTGGATGTGACTGAGAAGCCAAGGACACTATTGACCAGTCAATCAAAGCAACCATGGCTTTTATGATGCATAACATAAGCCTTAATTAAACATAAATGGATGAGTCACGTAAAAAGTCACCCCCCATACAGTTGTCATGAACGACTAATTATCTATGAGCATTTTAAAATGGGGGTCCATGGGGATTGACTGGCTTCTAGAGCCAGCCTCTACTGGCCATTGGAGGAACTGCAGTTTTTAGCACTTCCACGTTGGCTTTATTTTTCAGCCCTGCATGTTGCCACTTGCCGCTGCTGCAATAACTGTGGTAACGCTGCAGCAATCCCAACAGACGAAACAAGTAACATCTGTGTCAGTACATGCAACACCATTTATAATTCATAACCTAGTGAAACGCCATTGATGTCCACAAAAATAAACACTTGCTGCAGAGGCGGGTGTAAACTCCTGAAGCAGGAGATGTGACTTTAGCTACATGATGGTGAAGACTGCTGGGAAATGCAACTGCATTGGTTTAGCAGCACAGCATTCAAGAGCATTACATTGTCACAATTTTAATCTTGTGTCCCTGTGTTAATTGATCATTTATTTCTTGTTATATGCAAAATATATGTCAAAAATCTGTTTTTTACATCGAAGTCCCTGTCATTTCGCTTTCTGTATAACAGTTTAGTTTATGACTCATCCTGCATTCAGGGCGTTTATACAATTTTATCCAGCTAAATGAAACTTTGGGCACCTAGCCAGTAAGATTGTAAATCACTAGTATCATCTCGATATGATATTATGTTGATTCTTTGGACAACAATACGATATTTGCCGATATCACAAAGCCTGCCATGATATGATTTCGATTTGATGCAATTAAGGGGCCTGTGATCAACACATACTGTATACGAGACATGATATTATAGGCCCACCTGACACAATCTGTTACACATTAATCTACCACTTTTTTGCTCTTGGTCATAAAAGATAAAAACAACACATACATAATATAAATAACTGTAACTGCTTTACTCCACTAACACATTAAACAGCATATGGATATGTTTGCCCTCAGGGCTTTCTGGCTTTAAGCACTGAAGGCTAATTTCTCCCAACAGCCATTAAACATGGATTAACAACAACACCATTTAAGTGTAAAACGTAACTTAATAATAACTGTTTAAGGTACACAGACAAAACATTATTAGCTTAAGCACACTTACGTTGCATAAATTACATGTATTATTTATACTTTTTCTAACTCACTGTTGGTTTAAGTCGCTGTATCTCCTGACAGAACAGCTCGGTTGACTTTCAGTCTACATGCATGTTTTTTCAGCGGAACATTGCTCAAACAGCGTCGCTAATGTTGCTGTGTTGAGTCGTGTTACGTCATGTTTACTACATAACAGCATGTGCTTTTACTGGTTTTTTCTTAGAAATCCAGAATATTTCCACACTGATGATTTATTAGTGAGTAATTAACGTTATCCTCATCGTCCACCTCTCAGCTGTAACTGTGCACCGCTCAAATATTTAGTATCATTGGAAAATACGCCACAGTACAAAAACCAGAGACACTCTAACTTCTGTTCCACTGGGATTTTTAAGTCAGCTTCTCTCTACAGGTCAGTGTGTGAAGGATATTTAGTCATGTAGTATATTTTTATTTTATTTATTTAACATCTAGACCAAGAAAATTGAATTATTTTAATGTTCTTGCAGTCTAAACAGGACATTTTTTTAAATTTGAATTCAGTGTTATTAAAATAAAGCTTATGTTTTCTCAATTTTAAATGTCTTATTTAGTTTAAAAAGTCAATATGTAAAACGTGTTTTGTGTGCACAGAGGTCTTGTCACCAACGTGAGGTTGCCAGGCAACCGGCGGAGACTCCAGGAAGTCACTGTGCCCAGCAGTACAACTTCTCATTACATTTCGGTTTTGTGTATGGATTACGCTGTTCCAACAACATGTTAATTATTGCGCTTCAGAGGCGCTGGTAGCTTTATTACTGAACTGAGGAGAAATCCAGGCCAAGAGTTTTTTCCCTGCTGCCAGTCTTTATGCTAAGCTAAGATAAGCTAAGCTAATCTCCTCCCGGCTCCAGCTCCGTAGTTAGGGCACAGACATGAGAGTGTTATCGATTTTCTCATCTAACCCTTGGTAAGAGAGGGAAAAAGTGTATTTTCCTGAATGCTCACTTAAAAGTGTGCAGCTGAGCTCCTGTGTGTCGCCATGCATGTTCTCAGTGGGAGGATCATGTGTGCGTGTGCTTTGTATGGAGAGAGGGACAGAGATAATACCTGAGTGCGGCCACCACTCGCTCCATGGCGTCGTGAAGCACTCTTTTAACAGACAGGTCCAGGGGTCCAACGGCCACACGCAGAAGCTCTCCAATGCGCTCCAGAGGCTCCCCATCAGTTGCCATGGTGACTGCCAGCTCATGTACTTTTGACCTCTCCGATCGGGACAAATCATAGAGTTGACTGTAACGCTGGAATACAGAGAGAGAAAGTGTGAGTGCAGAGATTTTTGACGAGATAGGGAAAATAGACGAACATAAAGGACAAGGAGCTAAAACACAACGTACAAGCTCACAGTCAGAAATATTTAGGAAAGACAACAAGAGACAAAAACATTGTGATGTAAGATGGGAATTGGGGAAAAAAAACCTGAAGTGGAGTGTCGTGTAGGAAGTGTGGAGTTTAGTGAGTGAAGTTTGTTGTTGAGTGCTTGGTTCTCTACAGATATTAACCCAGAGGGCGGAACTGACCTGAACCTGCTCACCTTCTCTACTCTCCTGCTCATCTTTGCTTGTTTTTCTGTCTTCCAATAAAAAAGGGCTGAAATCTCAACCTGGAGAGTCAGAAATGGGTCAGTGTGTATGTGTGTGTGTGTGTGTGTGTGTGTTGGGCAAGTGTGTTAAAATAGATTTTCGCTTATCTTACAATCTTTCCAGCACAATGTACCATCAAATCATGTGACTCACAAAATTTAGATGGAGGGCAGAAAGCGATAATCCATATGCTACCTGAGATGGACGTAGAGGAAAATGACAACATAAAAGTTGATGTGATCCATACAAAACTCGATGGATTTGCCCGTTGTGGACACAATGGTCGTCACAAATCACCTCATCTTCCAGACCTCCTAATGCTACTAACGACGTTTGTGAAGGTTCTCAGTCATCCAGGTCATGGTAAAGTTGGCGTAGGCAACTGGAATTGCTTCAGTTTCTTGGAGACGTTTCACCTCTCATCCAAGAGGCTTCCTCATTTCTAAAGGACTGGTACAGGGTCACAGGTTTATACCAGAACGACCATCATTGAACAGACGAGGTGGCCTACAACACCACTTATCACCCACCTACAATTCAGTTTTGAGATTCCTCCCCAGACGTCTTAACACTCTTAACCCTAACGACACACATGATGGTCAGGTGGGTCAATGACTCACATGTGACCTCAACATTTCTATAAGGGTTCACACCCACACAGAGTTTAAAGCCTGCGACTCCGTACCAGTCATTTGACTGAAGACTGAAGAAGCGTCTTGGATGAGAGATGAAACGTCTTAGAGAAACTCAAGCAAGTCCAGTTGCCTACGATATAGCACTTATGATTACTAACTTTACACAGCAAGCAAATCTCCCAAGAAGGGAGATGTTGTCACAGCATGTTTTAATTGCATCCAACTAGAGGCATGTTCAACGGCCGGGGTCCACCGGGCACGTCAGCGGCGTGACACGTCTGTAGCGTGAGTCCCGTAGCAGCTCGTCCCACTGTTAATCAATTACAGCGGCTCCACTGGCAACGGGAGCGGTGCGACAACCCCCGTCTGCTGCGCGACAACTCTCTATTTTAGGCGGCTCTTCTATTTTTGTTGCGCTACGCTCCCCTACGTGACCCTCCAGCAGATAAAAACTACATGAAATAGTGTGCTAAACAAGCACAATATGTTTTTAAATGAATAACCAATTATCAGAGGTGACGTGATGATTTTCTTCATGCATTTACCCATGTTTATCTGTGACATTGTGTAAATGTCCGTGGCGGACATTTGAAAGCGAGTAGATGACAAACAGTACAGTAAACTTGTAGATAACTCAAATATATGTAATAACTTAGGTGGGAAATGCTTTAACATTTCATGCAGCCTCTCGGCTCGGCAAACGGTAAACAACCCTGCTGGCTTCTCTACATGTCGCTTCCGTACGCAGTCAGTGGAGCCCAAATGAATACGCTGCGATGCTACGCTGACATGACGCTTACGTTTGCAGCCGGTGGAGCCCGGCCGTTACACAACACTTTAACGTTAATGTTCAACTCTAGTTGACTCTGCTCTTCCAGACTGAAGACAGAGGTTTTTGATCCACATCTGCTGCTGCTTCTCAGGCAGTTTTTTTTAACTTCTCCTCTTTACACCCCTTCTATTTATGGGACTTGACGAGGCCTTTGTTTTATGCCAATTTGATCGATTCAAACAGCCGTAAACAGTGCAATTCACAGGCTTTTCTGCATCGCTGGTAGTAGGGCTTTAAACATTAGCCAACCAAAAAGGTCATTAGTTTATGACATGATTTATGATATGACTGGACCATGTGGGAATTTAATTTGAATGGACAGACACAGCAAGTGGCCATGCTGGTACCTGCAGTTATTCCACAGGCTAGTTAATAACATGTCGGGCAGGAAATCCAAAGTGTGGGATCATTTTGCGAAGGTGAAGGACGAACCCAAGGTGATATGTAAACTCATCTTCATTGGTCGACTACAAACATGACGTATCATCTGAAACATGGAAGTAGCTACATGCCCATTAGCCCACAGCGTCATTAACAGGCGGCTCGCTCAGTGTGTGACGTGCACTTGTAGATAAAATATAGGCCTATATTAATGAAGGTTCATTAGTACGGTTTTGTATTTCTCTATAATGTAGCACAGTGTTAACAACGTTACTGATACTATTCTTTCTCACACCTTCAACTCAAACCATTGTGTTGCCCCGCCCAAAATATATACTTAAATAATTAAAGTAATATCATAAACATGCCGCGACTAGTCGACTAATGGCCCTAAATGACGACTATTGGTCAACTAGGAAATTTCTAGTAGTAGTCACTAGTTAGTAGTCTTTTCCTGCAGTTGCCTGTCCTCCATCTGGACAGTGCACCGATGTGTAATGTCATATCCAAAAAGCTATTATGTCTGTTTTTTCTCTGTAATTTCATAATAGATTTTATTCCTCCATAGGAAAAGCTCTCACCCTTTGAGCAAACATTTCACCAAGGTTCATGGCGTCAGAATATACCCTGCTCAAAACCTCTATCTTAAAAGCAGCTGCAAAGAGCTGAGGTCTGAATGTGCTTGTCATTGCTGGAACCCAGGAACGCTCTTGTTGACACTAATGGTCCCTCTTGAGCTTGAGATCCAGGACTTCTAAAGCTGGTTGATAGGGGCAACGCCACAATAAATAATGGACAAGTTTCACTGGGCAAAAAAAAAAAAAAAAAGTCTGCAGCTACTGTAGCCACAGAAGTGAAAACCTGGAGGTGTGACAGGTTGGATGCACACAGTGCTGCTGTTAATGCATAGCTACTGTAGTAATGCAGAGTTTTGTTGTCTGCCAGGGGAAAGACAACAAACGAGGACAGGTGTTGCTGTGTCAGGTATCATTTCAGTGGCTCGGGTTTCTCAAGATGGCAAACTTTTAGAAAACTGAAAGCACTAGTGTTTTAAAAAGTATCTTTGCACCCAACATATTCATCAGGAGGTGCTGGGGGAGAGCTTTCATTGATTTTCTGTCCACTCTGAGCAAAACGTTGACATTCTTGGCGTTAAGTCAAGCACAATCAGCATTGGCATTGGACGTGCACAAGGGTGCCCCTCGTCACCTCGCCTATTTTAATATTAATTGACAGGATATTCATGACAGGATATTGATATTCATATGATATATATATTAAAGTCATGGTATATGGACATCATATTTTCAAGATGATATTCATATTACGGCCATAAGCAGAATATCAAGGTCCATCTTAAGAGTGTTATGTTGGGTAACATTTAGGGAGCATCTGTGCTTTTTGTAGATAATGTTCAATGGGATCTTCGATGCACCCCGCAGCTGAGGGTGATAAATAATAATACATTGGATTTATAAAGTGATTTCCTGGACACTAGAAGACGCTTTACAGAGAACCAATGGAGCTCAGACAATAGGGGCTTTTTAGGTGATAGTGAGGAGTTTGAGGTGGATACGCTGGAGGATAGGGAGCCAGTGGAGGTTATGAAGGATGGGGGTGATGAGGTCACAGGTGTTGGAGTGTGTGAGCAGAAGAGTAGCAGAGTTCTGGATATATTGTAGTTTCTAAAGTGTTTTGGGTGATGAACCGTAGAGGAGACTGTTGCAGTAGTCCAGTCTGGAAGTGATGAATGCATACATGAGAGTCTCTGATACAGTCTGGGAGTCGAGTTTGAGACTGTAGGCAACTCTTGGAAAAAAGTAAAATTTTCTGCAATACGATATAAAGCTGGGGTATCTTTGGGTGTTATTCATGAATGAACAAGAGTTTAAAGGAAAACTTCAACCCTCAAACGACTATTTGTGTATCAATCACTCACTTTGTGTTGCCCTGCATGCTTCCAGTGGAGGACGAATCCAAAAACTGAGAAAGTTCTTGATGAAGTCATTGTGGTCCATGTTTAACAGCAGCAAAACTATATCAAAACATCAATTTACAAACTCTCGCACAACTCGTGCAGTACAATCCAAGTCTCATTTATCCAGTCGTATGCTCAGTACTTCCGATACAGACAGCCCTTTTCGACAGGGAACCTCACTAAAAGTAAAACACTTTTCAGGGTTTGATTTTGGTTTCGGAACAGGGAAGAAACGTACATCTTTTTCCAACCTCTCCAGGTAACGAGTGCCATTAATACACGACGTGCCCCAGACACAACATTTAGCTCCAAATCCACAAAACCAGCCTGAAACTTCAAAAACTTCTCCAGTTTTCTAGCATGCCAGATATCCAGTCCCAGTCGCAGACAAAAGGGGTGACTTGCTCGTAGGCTTGTGAGGATTCGTCGTGGCAGACTATCTGCTGACTCACCTTCAACCCAAGGTGGCTCTCAAGATCCTCTGTGACGTCAAAATCGCGGCGAAAATCGTGTAATGTGAACTAGGCTTTAGTGAAAGGGTCTGTCCCCAGTTTGCTTCCAGTCTTATTGTTGCATGTCATTTCCCATCCATCTCTCTTCCCATTTCCTGTCATCTCTCTACTGTTACTGAATAAAGGTGAAAAAAGGCCCCTAAAGATCATTATGTTTTTAAAACAATGGTGGTCATTTTGCATGCTACATCACTATGAAGGTTTATCATCACGGGCAAGGTTTATATACTCCACAGTATTTGATTCACTGGACATAATATCAACGGAAGACGGGGACATTCTATAATGCAGAACTGTATTAACTACTTTACAATATCCGCAGTGTGTAATTTGCTGTCCTCATGGCAGGTCAAGGCGCCTGTGGTGGATTCCTCTACGATCCACTATTATTCCCAGCAGCCGGTCACGTACACTTGATAAATGACCACAGTATAGCCAAACAGAGCCTACAGGGCTCCTTCTATCTATCTTTCTCTACCTATCTGCCCTTTCCTGGTTCTTATATCCTTTTTATCTATCTCCGAGGATATAATCGCTTCCTGCGCCAGTAGAAGGGAAGTAGAGGTTGGACTGTGTGTGTGTGTGTGTGTGTGTGTGTGTGTGTGAGTGAGTCACTTCAGCCTGCCTTGTATTGCTTGTATCTGATTTTAAACACACATAAAAAGAGGGTAAACATTATAAACTTGCACAGTGTGGGGGTCAGGAATGATCAGTTTTTATGGGTGTCTCATGGTCGCATAGCAACGCTCGACTCGGCAAATTGTAAGGTCCCCTCTCTCTGGCCCTGCGTTCATTTTGTGCACACACACGTACACACACACACACAGCCACAGGGAGGTGACAGTGGGGTAAGTCAGTGTGACTTTGCTTAATGAGATACAGTGTAGTGCACGTACTGCATATATGGCCATATGGCGGGGCTCGTTTCAAACAGCAGCCCATAGATTTACATTAATATACTGTATCCTGTATCCTTGACTGGTCCCAGTGAGGCTGGGAAGAGCTTAGTCGAGCAGAACCAACCCAGGAATATACAACACACACACACACACACACACACACACACACACACACACACACACACACACACACACACACCCAGACAAAGTACATAAAGACACGGTCTCTATGTCCAACCAAAGGTGACCCCATGAACAGGCAAGGGAACAGGATGTGGGTGATCAAGTGCACATGTGTGTGTGTCAGTGTGTCAAAGGATGTGAATAAACCACTTCAGGAGTTTTGGAGAATGGCTATTGAGTAAATATATTTGTAAATCAACAACAACAAAAACAGAAATCATGTCCCTTGTAAATGGTCATTACAGTGTGTCACAGCACAGTGTCATAAAGAAGGTGATGAGTTTCATCCAAAAAAGTAATTCTGCCCTTTCTGTTCCAAAACATAAGTTTTGATAGGGTCTGTGGATTAAAGCAGTTTAAAACTTAAGTACAGTATATAAAGTTCATCCTGCTAATGAAGCTAGATCTATTTTTGGAACGATTTAATAGGTGAGCGGGCACATATTCAACTCTTCTTGCCAAGCCTAAAAGTTTGCCAAAAAAGTTTTTCTAATTGACCTACACAAAGCCACCAAATTTAGCTGAAACAGCTAACCATTTAAAGGAATACCTTACCGTCCAAATGACCATTTGTATATTAATTACTCAGTCTGTGTTACGTTGAATTTGTGAAGAAAACTTCTTGATGATGATGGAATCCATGTTTGAAAACATATCAAAACATGTCTTTACAATCTCTCACACAACCTATGCAGTATAATCCAAGTCTCATTCATCTTGTCGTATGCTCAGTTCTTCCCAAACAGACAGCCCTTTCCAACAGAGAACTTAACAGAAAGTGAAACATGTCTATGCTCTCTTCAAAGCCGGACTCCATTGACAAAAACAGTATTTTTACCTCACTGAAAACAGGAGCTGCTGGTCTACCACTGCTGTCATTAATGAGTTTTTTTGTGCCATTCTGTGACTGTGGAGAATCTGAACTTAACTTTTAAAACACCAAAGTCACACAATAATGCAAACAAACTAATTGATCAAGACAGTGGTAGACCAGCAGCTCCTGTGTTCAACGAGGCAAAATTACTATTTTTGTCAATGGAGTCTGGCTTTGAAGAGGGTGTAGATAAGTTTCACTTTAAGGGTGCTTTCACACCTGCCCTGTTTGGTTCGGTACAATCGAACTTAAGTTTGTTTGACCCCTCAGTGCGGTTCGTTTGGGCAGGTGTGAACACAACAATCACACCAAAACAACTGGACAAAGACCTCCTTGAAGAGGTGTTCTCGGTCTGGTTACAAACGAACTCTGGTGCGGTTCGTTTGTGGTGAGAATGTGTTCCAACCTGGATCTGAACCAACTGCAGTCACATGACACATTGTTTGGGTTAAACATGAGCATGTTACAGTCCTGGAGGATTATTAATGTGCACCTCCTCCTGTACTGCCTTAATATGCACATTCAGCACATCCAATGCATCAAAACATTGTTTTCTAGTTGGAGCCGCGCCTCGTTTTCAAACTGTATGGTTTGACTAAAATGAACAATGACAGCAATATAGTCCACGATGAGCAGCACTAAAATCAACCTGCGTAGTTGTCCCTCCATTGTGACATTAGAAAGTGTCACATTTATCTTGCAAGTGTACTCTTCTTCAACGTTTGCTTTACTTCCTGGATTTTTCCCACATGGAAATTCTGACCAATCAGGAGCAGCTTTCTCACACAAGGCATTTGATCTGGTCCGCTTGTAAATGCTGCTGTGAGAACACGAACCAACTCTAGGCAATTATACAACTTTGTGACAAAATTAGTCCCTGATTCAGACCAAAGCAAGACAACTCTAGGTCTGAAAGCAGCCTAAGTTCAGCTCCTAGTTGGAAAGGGCTGTCTGTCTGGGAAGTACTGAGCATACGACTGGATAACTGAGATGAGTTGTTTGATAGTTTGTACATGGATGTTTTGAAATAGTTTTGCTGTTATTAAACGTGGTCACCTGTGACTTCAATTGATCAAGAACTTTCCCCATTGAGGTATGTCAGATATACAAAATTTTCTTCCACGTAACATGGGGTGAATACTTGATTTACAAGTGGTCATTTGGGAGGTGAAGTATTCCTTTAAGGTTTGAGCTGATGACTCGACACAGTGTATGCTAACCAGTTATCACTGCAGCGAATAGTTTGGACGTCTAGGTCCACACTTACTTGACACACCACTTTGTGAGCTCTTTTCTGCAGTCATTTCCCACACACTTCTCATCTCACTCTTAAAAAATGAAATGGCTTTAGTCTGGCAGATGGGGTTTACCTGCTGGCTGTCTTTGAGTGACAGAATGAAGGCATGGCTCAGAGTGTCCAGGTGGGCCTGTGATTGCTGCAGGTGCGTTAGAGCCTCATCATAAGTCATCCCTGCTGGGTCCGTCCCTTCCTGCTCCCTGCTACTGTCGCCTCCTCTCTTCCGGCTCTTCTCGCCCAGCTGGCGCAGGGCTTTGGTGGCTCGCTTTATCACCTCCGACCTCGCCTGGATGCTCAGCTGGAGACGGAATAGGATGGATTGAAGGAAGAGAATGAGGAGGAGGAGAGACGGGATAAGGAAAGCAAATTGGGGTGAGGGTGGGGGTCAAATTGAGTGAGAAGCGGGGAAGAGAGGTGCACAAGTTATGTATAGTAATTTCAAACTTAACATATTGAAGAGAGGCAGGTATAACCCAATATATATGCACCAAAATACCACCAGGAAGTTGAGTCGCATGTGTGTGAGGAGTGTGTGTGTGACTGAGAGAGATCATGGCTACCAGCCTGGTGTAATTGATTCTATTCAGTGGGAGCAGGTTAACCATTCATGGGGAGAAGAGAGGGCCTTTGGCTCGGGGAGGTTTGACTCTCTTGCATGGTAGCACACAGGCGCTGACGAGCCCCACACACACATTCACAGCAGGAAGACACTTAAAAATCATCACATTTCCACCTACCTCAGACACATGCTACTCATACTTCTGCATTTGCAAGATATCTTGACTCAGAGTGACAGCGCTTCTCTCTGCCAAGACAGGATGATCACTCAAACTGAGCTTCCTGACAAACCTGCACAATTTCTTTTAAGGGTAAGTGTGTATATACATTTGTGTGTGTGTGTGCATAGTCTATTGTTTTGTGCCTGTGTGGGTAGAGGATTAGACAGAAGCATTAATAACCAACATGAGTCAAAGCCTAGGACAAGGTTTGACACAAAGACTGTATAAAATAATGGACATAGCCACCGTGGTGGTTTGTGGTCTCCTGTTTTGAAGCCTCCTATTTGGGATTTTTGCTGTTGCCATCTTGCTTTTTTATCCAAATCACATAGTTTTTCTTTTCACATTGAGTAGGTACTGCAGCTGCCCTTACAAAGTGCGTACTGTTGCATGCAATTGGAACATACTGCTTTGTCAAGCATTACACTAGGGCTGCCCCCTAATCATCCACCAAACGTTAGTCAAGCAGAAAGGTCATTAGTCGGCAAGATTTCAATGGCCGCTTAGTCATAGAAAACAAACAAATAAACACAAAAAAAACGTGAAACTCTATTAGGAGCTGCACCTCATTAAAATAAATCAAAACCTTAATCTGAAAGGACAGACACACGAAGTGGTCACTCTCAGCAGTCAGACAGGAGTCACGTTACAAACCAATCACAGCCGACAGATATCTTTCCCTTCTTCTGTAAATATTCCGTCTGATAAACACGGAAAAGTTGATCATGTTAGTGCAGGGCTACCCAGAGCTTTACATCTGTCCCACAGACGATAGGCCTACACACTTATAAACAGCGTCTGAAAGAGGATCAGCTCTGCACTCAGGATTTCAGGTAAATATGTTGTGATACGGTGCTTATTAAGACGCAATCTGCTGCTGCGCTCTTGAAAGCTGGCACAGAAAAGGCACAAGAGTAGCACTCAGAGCTCGACCCCACATTTCCAGGTGGTTAAAGACACGGCATGTGTACGGCCTCTAATTCCCAGGGCTGGTACTGTACCTGCGGTTATTCCACAGGCTAGTTAATAACACGTCGGGCAGGAAATCCAAAGTGTGGGATCATTTTGAGAAGGTGAAGGACGAACCCAAGGTGATATGTAAACTCATCTTCATTGGTCGACTACAAACCATTAAAATGTACTTACTGGAAAAAGGGAACATCCAACTCAATGGAGGGTCTTTTATTGGAATCAAATGCTGAACAAAACTTTTTTAGAAGACCAAAATGTATTACCTTTCATGAAATGAAAAGAAAAGAAATAGCATCAGCAATGGCTACACCTCTACTATGTGAATCTGGTGTTATGCCATTCTTACGTTACCTAATCAACATTGCTGCCACTCGTCAACAGATGGCACCCAAATGTCACTCAAAGCGGCCCGCCCTTAATTATGTAAACATTTAGGTGAATTTCATAAAAATTTACCCCCCGTACAGTTGACAGGAACAGGGAAATTAGCTATGGAGACCAAAACCGTTTTTTTGCACCAGGCTATAAATATTTGTTGTTGCAGATATTGAGTTCAGGAAACGACGGCTATGTAAAAATCCAACTATAATATTTTTTTTTATGGTTTCTGGCTCCCATCAATGGCGCAATGTTGGCAATTCTTAAAGGAAACATGCCTTTCAAACCATAGACTGTATTAATAATGGATGTGGCCACCATGACGTCACCCAGTGGTTTGTGGACTGCCATTTTGAAGCCTTGAGTTCAGCATTTCAGATGTCACCATCTTGTTTTTTTGGAGCCAGAAGTGACCATATTTGGTCATGAGGGTGGAGCTGTGGAGGAGCGAGGGGTGGATCTGACTAGTGGACTGTGGTGACACCTTGGAAACAATCTGTCACTCAAGCAGCCCCACTCTTAAATAGGTAAGTGTAACTCTGAGCCTTAATAAAATGTAAGCTGGTATTATGAATGTTAAAATTAGCTGTAAAGACTAAAACTGTTTTTTGTACCAGGGTGTAAACATGTTTATTTCTGCTGTATGGTTGAGCATTTTGGTTGGGATTGACTTGCTTTTTGAGGCAACCTAAAGTGGCCATTAGAGGAACTGCAGTTTTGGGCACTTCAGTGTTGCCTCCAGTTTTCTTGCCGTCTGGTTTGAAAACAGGCTGGAGGTTGAGGGAGGACGCTTCCTCCAAAGAAGCTATCTAAGATTAATACTTCAGAGGGGGAGAAAAATGCCAACACTGTCTTTCTCTTTAAAATATATGTCCAGTAAGAGGTAAGAAAAGTCCCAGCCACTCATCTCAGCCCTCGGCACGAGACGGATCAATCCATTGTGGGGAGGCAACGGGGATGTGAAAGGTCAAATCCATTCCTAACACTGAGAGGGGTCAACGTTTTCCCTTTGAGGGTTCAAAAAGGAGAAAAAGAGGAGGGTGAGGGAAGAGGGAGCAGACAGCGGGTTTCTGAGAGGTAATCTGCATGTTAAAAAGCACAGTGGGAAAAGGGTGCCTGCTGGGAATTGGAGTTTAATTGGCTCTGAAGTAGAGAGGGATCAATTAGCTCTCTCTGAGTCTCGGGGAAAGCGAGGCAACATAAGACAAAAGTGAAAGAAAAGGGAAGGTCTGGAGTGGGGGGATGGCAGCGTGCCAGTGCAAAGGAAGAAAAAACAGTGGGCTACTATTGATAAGGTACGCTGAGGAACTTTAAGCCCCCTGCAAGACAATTTTTCAGAGTGCTGTAATTATGTGGCTGACATTTCTTGTGCAATTTTATAATTTCTTTTATAAATCATGACCGGTGTGCACTTTGCGGCGACACAGTGTGGATGTGCACAGAATAATGTATTTGAAATTAGGAGAGGGCTTTTGACGTTCCAAAAATTGAGCCAGGGGGGTTGGGGGGGGCGTAAGAGACGGACGGTCAGACGATGAAGAGCGTAGAGTGAGGAATGTGGCAGTTTGATAAAGTGATTTGAAATCCTTGCAATCCTTCCTTTAAGACAATATGAATCCTGTCTGGGCGGCTGCCTGGAACCAGCTACCTTCTGTGCTGCAATTACAAATTGTCAGTCTGCCCAACTCCCACCAGCTCCTGTCTGAGCCTTCATCACACTGTACTGTGTCATACTATCTTTCCTCTTCTCTGTCTCGCACAAAGTAATTCATATGAAAAAGATGGCTGGATTTCAGCAGAAATATAAAGGCACAGTTCAACCCAAAATCAAAACTACATATTTCTCCTCTTACCTGTAGTGCTGTTTATCACTCTAGATTGTTTTGGTGTGAGTTGCAGAGCATTGGAAATATCGGCCATAGAGATGTCTGCCTTCTCTCCAATATAATGGAACAAGATGACACTCAGCTTGTGGTGCTCAAGGTGGATAATGTGACATAGAGTCTTTCAGAATGGACAAAAATGTTGTGTAGTGTGAACCCAGCAGTGTAGAGTGTAGTTTGACAGAAAGAAAATAGTTCCTACATGTAAGTGCTCACAACAAGGTCTGTGGATTATCTTGAGTAACCAGGTCATGATTTCTGGAAAGAGACATTGATGTTGGGTTTTTTAAATATATTTTTTGGGCACTTTGAGCACCACAAGTTGAGTGCCATCTAGTTCCATTATATTGGAGAGAAGACAGATACTTCCAACCCTCACCAACTCCCACCACTTTTCGATTTAGGGGTGAACTGTCCCTTTAAAACACAACCATCACGATAATTTGAACAAATTTAAGCTTACATGCTCGGCTGCATCAGGCGAGAAGGTGATGCTATCCAGGAAGCGGATGGCGTCAGCAGGGACCAGCCTGTCCAGGTATTTGCCGCAGGTGTCATACGCATGGAGGAAGTCTTGGTCGCTCTGCGGGGGTCTCTTCAGCAGCTGGGGGTCTCCTTTCCAAAACAGCTTCTGCAGCCATACAGCATGGACTGCGCTGGGGGAGACTGTTGCTCCTCCACCGCCGAGTACAGGCAGACGATTAGCGAGTTTGGAGATGGACAGCACGTTCTGACTGGTCAGAACTGGCTGTAGAGTCACCAGAGGATCCAACGATTCATCAGTCAACTTCCGGTAGTTCAAACCTGCAGGAGAGACAGTTTACTATTTAGAAACATGACTTTGTTAAAGGTTCTGTTGCAACATTCAGAGCACTGACAGAGCAGCAAATCATGATTTGCTACATGAAGATATGGTGATGTCTTGAGCAGAGAATGAGGTTACACTCCCTCTTTGTGTTTTAATCTGAGCTTCTTCGTGGTTTGTTGTGGTAAGCAGGTCCACCACTTTGTGCTGCAATCATACGATGGATGGTTCCCACAAATATTGGGACGGCGCCATTGCGAAATTGTAGCACCCACCCTCCAGTTCCCCCTGGGTTAACACCATTAGCTCTGCCAGCATTGTTGTAGTTGTTTTTAGTGCTATTTATTGAGTTAGCACTGTTAGCTGCTAGCTGCCAGCACAGCAGATCACGTAGAGACAATTTATACGCTCTCCATTAAGCAAAGAGCCCCTTTAAGAATTAATACTGACATCTGTATCTGTATCCTACATTTTTACATTAAAAGAATGACAGGGTGTCTACAGGTATCAGACATTTAAATTTAATACTTTTTAGCACCCTTTCTAGATCATTTTTTAACCAAATTTAAGACTGAATTTTGGACAAATCATCTTTTGTTGTTCAAACATCGCAGACAAGTAAAAAACTGACTAGTATTTAAGTAGTCTCATGCAGAGGTAGGTTTTAATTAGTAATAATGTTATTAGTGAATAACATTAACCTACATTTTCCCATGTAAGTGCAAGTATGAAGTAAAAGGACAGTTTTAGGTTCAGTGGATGATTTGTAACATCAGAAACTTGATTCATTTTTGAAAACAAGAAATTAAAGATGGAGAAATTAAATTAGACAACGTGTTTGTGGTAATTAAGACATAAAAATTCAAACAAGACCACAAATGCAGACTTTTTATTGACTTCTAAGGCCTAATATTGTCAAACAAATTGAATTTTAGACATTTTAAAGTTGAGAGGAAATGAAAAAGCCCCCTTTTTAAGCCCCTTTAAGATCACATCCACGGCCATATTGTGCTATTTAACAATATTTGCCAAAAAAATAATATATGAATAAATTTCTTTGTGTTCTTACCAAGATTCAATCATGTTTTCTTCCTGTAGAACAAAGTATGACGTGCGCTTATTGAAGTTCTTACCCACCAATTTTAACTAACAACATTACGACATCCACCCATCAATCACTCAATCTGCAACTTAGCAAACTAACTAAATAAGCTAGCTAGCAACAGCTATATCAGTGTGTCTTCGTTTCCCTCTAAATACCGTTGTTGCGGACCCTAGGCTAGAATTTTGTATTATCTGTGACAGCTCCAGAATATTTTTTTTTACAGCGGACTACTTCAGCAACTAACTTTACATGAGGCACACGATGGACTTCATCTCTCTTCTATCCCAGTAGCATTACACCATCGGGGCCTCACTGTTTTGATCCTCCTACTTCTCAATGATCAAATCAAATTCCTCCCAACATTATATTCCCCATGCCTATGTTGCTTTACTCAGGAATACATCATGATACTGAAGCTAGATAATCCAGAAATCTCTGGACTTTCATATTTTTTTAAGGACCTGCAGACACCCTGAATAATAAATACATCCCGGCAGTGTGTTCCCTTCACCCAGCCCTCACGCTCACAGTGCACTGTGCGTACATGAGCAATAATAAAAAGCACACTTGGAGTCTCCCTCATTGTCCTTGTACATGACCTTCTGTGGCTCACGTGTCCGATGCTTTCAGAGGGGAGAAATTCAAAAGTTCAATACAGTAACATGATGAATAAAGAATATGACCTTTACATGAGGCCGGCTTTTATGTTTCACTTTACATTGTGGAATATGTCATGCAGATTCTCTTTTAAAAGGGACTGTTGTTTACTTTACTTTTGTGTGTGACTTCTTTTTTTTTTAGCATCCCTGAGTTACTGGGGAAAATGTATGACACTTCCCTCAACATAAATAACCATATTTTTTTTATAGAGTTATCACCAAAACAAACTCCTAATGTCTTAAGCAAAATGCAAATCCTCCTTACAAATCGCATCATCACACAAGCTGTGTGTGAGTGCATTACAGCCACCCACCATTAGTCCTTCCACACAAAATCAGCAACATTTAATAAGCCTACAAGCACACACACACACACACACACACACACACACACACTTCATAGCGTGCATCAGCATTAACAACATGTACATATAGCCTTATGACCATTTCTCCAAATAAACTGCAGCTTGACACACACAACAGCAGCAGCAGCACCCAGAATAATATCAGTAAATCTGCACGGTGTTCATTATTAGAGCTTAAAAAATGATCCTTTGATGATCAATTAAATCAATCAACTATTTCAAGCTTCCTGACAGAAGCTTTTGTTGCATATGTTGAGTTCGCGGACCAATGAAAATGTGGAAATCCAACGATAATTTCTGTTTTTACAGTTTCTGGCTGCAACAAATGATGCAATTTTGACGATTTTGAAAAGATGCCATGCCTTTCAAACTAAAAACTGTATGACTAATGGACGTAGTTACCTTAACGTCACCCACTAGTTTGTGGACTGCTATTTTGAAGCCTCGAGTACGGCATTTCGGCCGCTGCCATCTTGTTTTTTTGGAGCTAGTAGCGATGATATTTGGGGTGGGTGGAGCTGTGGTGACGTTTTGCGGATGCCCTGTCACTCAAGCAGCCCCGCCCTTAAATATGTGTAACTTTGGGCCTTGATAAAATGTAAACGGTTGAGTTATAAAAAAAAAAATCCCTAGCTCCCAAAACAACACCAGACAGAAAAATAATAAAGCAAATAAACCATAATGATAACCTGAGGTGAATGAAAAAGTACAACATGACATGTAAGTAAACTTGTCAGATTCCAACCATACCACTGTTAAATGTCCACTCACGGTCCATAAGATAAGTGTCAAAATAGTGTCCATATAAATATTTCCTTTGCCATCACTACGTCCACCCTCCTGCACTCATTACAATCCCAACAAGAGCTGTACTTTCTACCAACAACATGTCTCTGTATGTTTACCAGTTGTCATGAATGTCAAAATTAAGTACAGAGACCACAACTGTTTTTGTACCAGGCTGTAAACATTTTAACATGGGGGTCAATGAGGATTGACTCTTTTTGGAGCCAGCCTCGAGTGGCCATTCAATGAACTGCAGTTTTTGGCACTGCCACATTGGCTTCATTTTTCAGCGTCAGATGGGTTTCAGAGTTCACAATGTATTACTCGTGTCCTTCAGCAGCTTCACTGGCTCCCAGTTAAACACTGCACTGACTTCAAGATCTTACTCCTCCTCCATCCACAACAAAGCCCCTCTGTACCTCTCCGAACTCCTGCACATCCACACCCCCACTTTCAATTCCCACCTCAAAACTCATGTCTGTCTTACTTTATCCCTTATCTCATTGACTTTTTTAATCTGCTGTTATTTCCTCTATCTCTGCCTGTAAGGTGACCTTGAGTGTCGTGAAAGGCGCCTATAAGTGAAATGTATTATCATTACGATTTAAAATCAATACAAAATACAACTTTTAAAACTGTATGTCCCTCCCCTCAGCCAAAACAGAAAACATCAAGTCCCTCCACATTGCCTAAAAAATCATTTAACATGCCTCCCGTTTTGCTCGACCCCCGTCACCTCTCATACGTGACAAACAGTCCCTTACTTCTACTCAGAGACATTAAAACACAATGGACATCTTCAGGCACCTGTATACAGCATTAGCACGTATGTATTTACTCGCCGAGGCAGAATGAAACAGTTGCATTGTGTGAGAAGAACCAGCATTTAAGCTACAACAGTGTGTCCAACATTTCACTGTTCAGAAAGTGGCACTTTACTCCTGCCTTCACATACGTTACGTGCAAACCGTGCAGCACTACAGGATAATTACAGTGATTTGGTATGCGGAGGTTGTTCAATATTCCATTACATGGCAGAGATGCACAAAGAGAAACGCACACAGGGAGTTAAAGGTTGATGTGAACAACAAAGATAGCCTGTGTGTGTGAAAGCAGTGCCGTGTGTCTGCATGCTAAGGTGTGCTGTTTGTCTGTGGATCCATCTGTGTGCATCATATCTCCTCCCACTGCAGCGCTCTGTGTGTGTGTGTGTGTGTGTGTGTGTGTGTGTGTGTGTGTGTGTGTGTTTGTGTGTGTGACAGAGCAAGTGGCGTGCTCTTGGTCTCCAGTGCTATCAGTCAGACACATTACTGTGGCAACACCACAGCCTGTCTGGACTTTAAATATTTAACACTGCTCTGCCTGTGGGGAGGGCTCTGTCAACGCTGCTCGGAATCCCTCACGCACGCACACACACATATAAAACTCCGAGCGCGCACACACAATACTTTCAGACAGGCCCAGACGGACACTTAAGCCACAGATGAGAGTTACATGCACTTACACATGTACTCTGTCTGTCTCTACCCTGCCCCACCCACTCCTGTTTCCGCCTCCGTTTCTTCTGCACCCCGAGCAGCATCTCATCCTCTTCCTCAGGAGAGCCGCGCTCAGACAGTCACCTGGTACTGTGTCTGAAACTGTGATGAATATTGGACACACACCACCTGTCCCGACATTATCTGAATGCCTCGTAAGTGTGTGTGTCGGCTCACACGTGTCTGTTTAGGACTGCAAATGAGTCATTGGAGTTTGTGTGTGTGTGTGTGTGTGTGTGTGTGTGTGTGTCTTAATAGTTGGAGTTTAGCAGAAAGTTGGTGGCCCTGGAGACACTGGAACAGCCTGTGTGTCAATTTTGCAACAACAGTGTGAATGTGTGGGTTAAGTTTTACCCGTGTTTGAGAGTTTGTGTGTGAGACATTCAGATGGTGTTAGTTTGTAAGTGTAAATGTCACAAAGTCGGTTTATGTGCCACGAGGTGGATATTAATCCCTTTGGTGATGCATGTATATATATATATGTATATGTATGTGTGTGAGTGCTGATGTGTTGTTTCACTTTTACTGCAGTTGACAGTTTGCTAAACCCCAACAACACATTCTCAACATAAGACGTGCAAGGTACTCTACTTGTTGGTTGTTGACGTTCTGGGTCACAGTGTTCAGTTCTGACGGTGGCATGCATTGTCTTCTTTCAAAATACACTTCCTTTTTCACAAGAAATTTACCATCTACATACAGTCTCTTTAAAAAAAAAAAAAACGCACCACCTCAGTACAGCAGCGGGAATAGTAGCAGTAACAAAATCTTGGTTCATATTTCACCAACACTGCTTAGTTTTAATGTCAGTATTTTTAGCCCCTATTTTACAATACAGAAAACAGTATGGCACACCCTTACTGTTCACAAACCAATTCTCATATTACAGCCAAACAGTGCACTAATATATGTTTCTCTCTTTTTGCCGATATCCGATATTGGTTCCCACTTTGGCATACATGTCGTGCGGGGTACCTTAGAAACCGTCATTTGTAGCTGTTCATACCAATCCTCTTTGTCCCTTCTCTTCTGCCTCAATAGTTGGTGCATAGTAGGGCTGTCAAAATTGCTCAAAAATGACATTCGAATATTCCTTCTAAAAATAACGCATAGGTTCGAACCATTAATTTTTTTTTTCGCATTATGTCCACAAGAGGGCAAACTAATACAAGGAAACATACTTGTATATGTATTAATACAAGGAAACATAACTACTTGTAGGTATTTTTATTTCAACATAAACGTCTTTGAAAACATTTACATACCTACACATTAAAACACATAAAACAATTATCTATAACATTACGTTATAAACGGCCGCGGACCTCTCGTTCGCCCCCCCTCTCTGACCCATCAGGCCACACCGCCCGCGGAAGCGCTGTGAATAGCCTCGAAGCGATGCCAGTTTCCTTTTGGCGCCCATGTTAACCGATTGTGTCATCCGCACCGGCTGCGCCGCGCTGCGCAACTCCATGGCCGGCTTGCGCCCTGCAGTGATTGTTTCGGCATCTGGTCTATTTTCTGCGCGAGCCAGGAGCGAATGTGTCAAGCCGGGTGACGGAGACAACAGCTGAGAGCAGAACCGCTTGTAGACCAGCGCAGAGAAATGTGCATCTGATGTGAATGGAAGTGCTCCGGCTCGCGCGAGAATTTTGGTGCGCTGCGCTTTGCAGCACTTCCGCGGGCGGTGTGGCCTATGCAGTGCGTTCAGTGCAGCGGCCCAGGCCAACGCCCACTCGCAAAGAGGACAGCTCGGATGGTGTTTTTTTTTTCTCCACAATCGAATATCAATTTTCACATTCGAAGGTCCATTTTTTTCCAAATTCGAATTTAAATTCGAATTTAGAATATTCGTTGACAGCCCTAGTGCATAGCACTGCAAGATGGTGAGTTTGCAGAGCTTTGAGTTGAGGTGCACTCTGATCAACCTCTCACTTACTGGTTCCCATTCCAGCAGGTGAGATTATGACAACTACGCCGTGTTTGGCTATTCTCATGGCCTGGACAACCCATCTACCAAGGCGGATCTTGGATTTTGGTCTACTGGGGCCAAAATCCAAGATCCACCTTGGTAGATGGCCCTAGTAGATCCTTGATCCGATATGCCGATATGTATACTATCACCAAGCTTGAGCTGAGATGTAACTGGCAGTTTACACTGCTGCAACTTTTCTCTGCAACGTTCTAAAATGGTTTTGTTTTGTCACAAATCTTTGGTCTGAACTGGGCTTACAGGTTAAAAAGTCAGTTGCTGATCTATTGATCTGACATGTTAACTTTGTGTGAGTGAAACTAAAATGTAGCAGTGGCAGTGTGAAGTTAAAGTAAAGTGCATTTTTCTTAGTTTTTGGAGAAATGACCCAAAGGTGTGTGTATGCACTTTGTGTATGTGTGTTAAACAGAGACATGTGTCACCGGTAAAAGCTGTGGTGTTATCAGGAGCAGAGGGAGGAAGTGAGGCGTGAAAACACAGCTGACACCCGGCTGACCTTTACTGAACTTCATCCAGAAGTGACACCACCTCCAACCGTACACAACAAAGTTTGAGCACTCTAACCGGACCGCTGAACCGGTGACACGCTACAACCTGGACATGACGTCCTTGGAGAGGGTGCTGCCACAGGAATCTAAGTGGAAACAGCACCTTACTGCCACGCTGCTGCTGTTTCAGGAGCTTGGTGTGCTCGGTAGATTGACATTTAATACAGGGGTGGAATGCTTCTCTTGTTGTTAACAGGAAAATGTGAACATTTTGTTTGTTTCGATCCTGTTGCTTTTCTATTTTTGAAAGTAAAAGGATGGGTGGTGGAGAAAAAGAGGAGTCGAGTCAAAAAGCACAAGATGAGGTAGAGATAAAAGTAGTAGAGGTATGTCATGGGGCGAATGTCATTTGTCCCTTTCAGAGAAATAAGAGTTGGCACCAGATATGTGGCACAAGTTTAGGCATTCAGCTGTTGTATTTCTACATGATAATCAGTGACTTGAGGTTATCTACCAGCTAGAAGGAACGTCAACATCTGTATGTGAGTCATCAATCATGTTGAGAGGCATTATGTTCAAGCCTTCAACACTGGACTTGATTTCTTGACATAAAAAGCTTGCAGCGGATTTTCCACCAATGATTGAGGTCAATAACCCTTGGCTTAATACCAGGCTTTTTTTCTGCCTATTTTCTCTCAAACAGCATCAACTGTTTGGCACATAGGTGCTTCTGTTGAGTCTGTAGCATTAGAAATTACTTTTTCTAATCTGTGAAATTACTGAGCAAAAGCAAAATAATTCTTTATGAAACATACCTCTAGCATAGAGAAAAGGAATCAGACACAGAATCAGACATGTTCATAAGCAGGAGTAGTTACCTATGTTCTTACAAAGGTTATGTGGATCTGATTAACTGGCTGCTGAGACTGCGTAAATCAGAGCTTAGATGCGTCTATTGGTTTGAGGGGTTACATTTTGCCAAAGTATAGTACTGAAATGGCATCACTAAGGGCCCTGACACACCAAGCGTATAGTTGGCCATTGGTCAATGTCAGTAAGTGTCTGTTGCCAGCACATTCTCACTCTGACCTCGTCACATATCGACATTTGGTCTTCGACTTTCCACGTCCAGATGCAACGTGCAAAGTATCCTGGGTGTGTTGGTTGTTGACTTGGACTCTCGCCCCCTTAACTTTCGTTCTTGTTCCGCCACGTTCCCCTGATGCTGCTGAGTGCTGTTAAACTATACCAGAGATTGGCTGCGTATCATGCCGATGTTTAAGGGCAGCTTTTTTAGTCACTGTCTGGCGCCACAAGTCACTGCCCAAGCACCGGATTTAGATTACTTCAAAGTTAGACCAGGTTGCTGTCAGCCTGGTTCTGTGTATCATTGTCGGCTGTGTTTCGGCCAATTCAGCATGTTGAATTGGCGTCGCAGCCGGCAGAGCCCATTGGTGAGTCAAGTCAGTGTGACTGGCAGTTCAGCTCAGTGCACAAGACAAACCAAAGTGAGGAAAGCCAACAAACCACTGATTTTATTGTTGGCTAGCACGCATATCATTTATGTAATTAGTTCTATGAACATTGAGTTGTGTTGTTAATGTGCTAACTGGCTATTTGCATCTTGAATCCGTCCTGTCAGTTTCCCTTTCTGAATGACCAAAGCAGACTACCACCGCCAGCTGTTGTGGAAGGTTATTTTCTCTCACAAGCCACAGAATGTACATGCTAGTTGACTGCTGGCTGTAGTCTTTGCTATGTGTTCAGGTGCAACTCTGTGGTCGAGACACAGGTGACGTGAGGCGATGAACAGTCGGCCTTCGTTGCCACTAGTTCTTTAATGTTGGTTTGGTGTGTCTGGGCATAAAGACTGAGCAATGACATTCTAATGCATGCGGATAAAGGTGAATATTCTATTCTTATTTCACTTGATTTGACTGCTGCCTTTGATTATACTATTTTACTCGATAGGCTGCATAAGTAGGTTCATATTTCTGGTACAGCGGTAACCTGGTTCATTCTTATTTGAAAATAGATATTGCAATGTTTGACAAAAATATCAACAATCATGGATCCTCCTTAGCTCTGATAGATCTGTTTTTCATGACCATATCAGTGACAAGTCTTAAATGTGGCTGACCAAATGTCCCAGAGGAAGCATGTACACTGACAAGAGGATTGGTCTATGGACGGTCCCCTGCTGTGTGGAGTCCCTCAGGGATCTGTCCTTGGGCCAAACCTTTTTTCATTGCACATGCTTCCTCTGGGTGATTAGATCAGTAATTTTGAAGACGTGTCACTGTTATGCCGATGACAAACAAATCTATTTCTCTGCTAAACCCAATAACCTGAATCACCCGTTCTCCCTCCATGATTGCTTAGCCACCAACAAAGATTGGATGTCTCTTATTTTCCCTCAGTTAAATCCTGACAAAACAGAAATCCTTTGACTTCACCTCTACAGTTGATCAGTTAATTGGTCCACTTCACTCAAAAATCAACTCTACTACTTGGTATCATCTTTGGCTAGTACATGACTTTTGACCATTATGTTATGAAGCTCATCCATTCCTGTTTTCCTCAGCTAAGAAATATCCCAAAAATCTGATGTTTGTTTTCTTCTATGAATCTTAAACTATTAATCCACACTGAAGCTAAATCGTTTACACTTGATTCAAAATACAGCTAACAGGCTATCAACTAGAATGATCTATCGGTCCCACATTACACCTGCTCTTGCATTGGCTTCCTGTAAAATTTAGAATAAAGTCCAAGATCCTGTTGATTACATATAAGGTGCCACATGACCTTGCCCCCAGTTACATTTCTCATCTGCTCGTTCCTCATTCTACTTCTCAACCACTCCCATCCTCCAATCTCTGTTTTTTGTGAGAACAGGCGTATTATCTCTGCCTCTTTTCCTTCCAGTAAACCACCTACCACTCATGCAGTAGTTATGTCCCCTGCATTACAATGAGAGTGAAAAAAAACTGTCTCACCACTGGCAACAGCTCGAAGCTTCTTGAGCAGTTTGACGTGTGACTCAGGCTTGATGGTGGTGGTGACGTAAGGCTCGCAGCCTGCAGCGTCCAGTAAGGTGTAGTAGTAGAGCAGGCGGGCCTGGTCGGTTCCCTCCACAGAGGGCAGAACATACTTGGTCATGTGGCTGTAAAAGGCCTCTGGGTCACACTTCAAAGTTTCAAACAGGCCGAGGGATTCGCTCCGGGACTCAATGTCCTTGGTGGAAAGACTGGAGGAGGAAGAGGAGAAGAGAACAAACAAGAATAAAATTAGACCATGAGTGTTTGTAACTGAGTGTTTTTGACAACTGAGCCTTCCTAAGTCCCACCCTATTTTGCTCTGTGCTCCAGTAACAGTTGAGCTGAAGCCTATCCCAGCTGACACTGGGCGAGAGGCAGCGTACACCCTGGACAGGTCACCAGACTATCACAGGGCTGACACATAGAGACAGACAACCATTCACACTCACATTCACACCTACGGACAAGTTAGAGTCACCAAGTAACCTGCATGTCTTTGGACTGTGGGAGGAAGCTGGAGTACCCAGAGAAAACCCACACTGACACGGGGAGAACATGCAAACCCTGCACAGAAGGGCTCCCTCACCCTGGGGTTCGAACCCTCTTGCTGTGAGGCGACAACGCTAACCACTACTCCATCATCACCATGTTTCTTTTTGTCAAGCTTGTCCGACCTATGACTTGAGCAGGGTCAATCCCTCCAGGAATGTAATAAACCATAAACTTTTCAAGGCAATATAATCACTCAACAATAATCCAGCCTTCCCCAAATTTGAAGCTTTTACATTTGCTGTTGTAAACACCTGCTGTGTGAGATATGTCTCCTCTATGGAAAATATCCATCAGCACACAGGATGCAAGACACTTAGCAGTAAGTTTCTGGCATCCGAAACAGCGCTTTGTTTGGAAGAAAACAAATTAAGATCTAAGTTGTTCACTTAAGCTGCGATAACCACCGTGCCTGTAACAGATAAGAGGAAACAGCAATACTGACAAAAATCCAAATTTCATCAACAGGAAAATCAAAGCAGGAAGACGACCAGCTCTGGAGACTATTTGTTCGCAAAGTAGTATTTGAACACAGCAGTGCAGAGACAGCTCAGCGATCTGCAGGCTTATCACCAAAGATACAGTCCCTCAGAAAAAAAAAAAGAAAAAAAAAAAAAAGAAAAAAGATGAGGATTTCATAGATTACCACCGAGAATACTTTTAAGAACTTGGTCAGCTCTGACGTAAAAACAGTAGGGACAAAATGTGAAAGACAGAGAGACAGAATGTGATGTGGAAATGCTCGGGGAGTGGAAAACATCTGCGTGTGAAAAGTTTTTTTCAGCGATTTGTTCAAGTTGCGCCGACTTCTGTGCTGCTTTGCTTTTCAAAAACATGTTTTGCCACAGAGCTCCGAGTTGCCAGCAGCAGGTGGTCTGAAGAATGAGAGGACAAGTGAAAAGAACACAAGCAAAACACCGGAGAGAGGCGAATCAGGGAAGGAGGAAACACCTCAGAGAGACATGAACAAAGGTTAAACAAGGGAGGATGCAAAGAATGAAAAGGCAAAGCTAGTTGCTGGTAGTCACCGAGGGGCTCTGAGCAATCTGCGGCTGTCCGGGAAGTGTGTTTGTGTGAGTCTGTTTATCTGTTAGAACGGGACGACATCAAAGAGGACATTGTTTCCTTAGGGCTCTGCATCAGAGCTCGCTGGGAGGCTTTCGCTAATGAAAAAAACATAGACAGCGGCAGCAGCGTGGAGGCAGCTGACAATAAGTTCAATAATGTAAATAACACTAATCATCCTCACAACAGGGGCTCTAATAAGACCGGAGTCAACAGAGCAGCTAACTCTTTTCCTCTGTGTTTTGAGAGTGCACACACACTCGCAGGCAGCCCAGTCAAAGCCTGATGTTTGCTTATTTAATCGCTTTGGCTCCGAAGTGACTGAAAGCACCAAGGCGGGAGAACAATGGCAACATGGTGTCCAGGTAGGACTGTTTGAGGGGTGTTAAAAGTTTTCCTTGGCAAGCTCAAACAGGCAGACATACACATTCTTGTGTATGGCGGATTGCACCCGGTGTTCATGTCAGGCTCTGCTTCAGCTGAGTGTGTTACTGTAGTTCTTCAAAGCCGGGCTGTCATCTCCTCTTTGTCTTTCTTCTCTATCCAGTGACAAAAAGTGTTTAGGCGCCTCTCTTTGCTAAGGTTGTGAGCACCTCCTCTCTCTTCTCTCCGCAGCTTTCAGCATCTCTTTGTCCCCGCTGATAGTTTTATCTGTTGCACGCATGCTTTGCCACTGCTGGTGTTTCTCTCTGTACACAACACAATCCCCGCACTCGATCTCTGTTGTGTTCATGTGGCTGTAAAAATCAGGAGCTTCTCATTACAATCTTTTCTTGTTCGTTTTCAAAAGCCGCAGCAAGGAAGCGATTTAACACGGTGGAGTGTTCCTCATTCTCCCTCTCCTCACCCATCTTTGCATTACCATATTCTGTTTCTTGTCTCCTCCACCATGTCCAAACAGAAATAGGCTTCTAATATTCTTAAATTCAGAGGCATATTTTATTGCCATGGTAATCTGACAGCCAGAATCAAACTCTATGGGGGCTGTGGTGGAGCGGTGATGATTATTTAGCACGTCGTTATTGTTTGAATTTTTGCAAGCTGTAATTTTTTTATATTTTACGATCTGTGCAGCTAATTTGTTTACAAATGACTGTCCAGCAGGGGGTTTGTGAAAGTGTTTTCGTGCTGCACACAACAATGGCGCTCAGTAATTGGCTATGAAAGGCATACAGCTGGTTCACTTATTCATTGAAAGGCAATATTTCCAGCCTATTGAACACTGACACACACAAAAAACATGCAACAAGTCTTCACACACCTCCTACAAACACACACTTGATCCTTAGGAAAGAGTCATAGAGTATAAAATCACAGAATCCAGGCAAGGGGCAATATTTGGAGACGTGCAGCTGCAGACACATTCTGTTTGTAGCGTACAACACACGCCCCCACAAACTGTGGCCACCAGTAGCACAAGACAAACTTACCAATGAGACAGCTTTCTGAACCCTTCAACAATGCTACACTGCCATGAATAAATGAGCCAAATGCTGCAATAGTACACTTTATAATTCATAATATGTATTAGTACTTAATTAGTAACAAGATGTAGCCTTCCCATAACCCTTATCCTAACCACAACCACCACTCTTTTAACGTAATACTTCATAGCTACCTAATAACTAACAGCAATTTTGTCAGGAGTTGCACTTCTAGGCCAAGGAGCGAAGGGGGCTGATCAAGGACTGATGTGGAGGTTAAAGTGGGCGAGCCATGAAGCTAGAATGCCGGTCACGTAGCTGCTTCAGCTGCAGTTATACTTAATTGAATATTTCAGACTGTTCCGGTGTAGCCAGCAAATAATGGGGCCAGTATATCTTCCTTGCGGCGCTCATTTTGGCTAATCTCTATAAACAGATACCTGCACATGAAAGCAGAAGCATTTTTTAAAAAAAGCTAATAAAAAGCTAACTTGTTGGCAGATGATAGCCAGTGGGTTCAGAGACTGGATTTCGGCAACTGCATTCCACCTCTCTATACAGACTGTTTATCTGCTGTTCAAATGTGATTGGTCAACAGTACTCAGACTACAAACAGAAACCAGAACACTTGTCCCATCAACTACATTTTCTACTGTACATACAGTACAGGCCAAAAGTTTGGACACACCTTCTCATTCAATGCGTTTTCTTTATTTTCATGACTATTTACATTGTAGATTCTCACTGAAGGCATCAAAACTATGAATGAACACGTGGAGTTATGTACTTAACAAAAAAAGGTGAAATAACTGAAAACATGTTTTATATTCTAGTTTCTTCAAAATAGCCACCCTTTGCTCTGATTACTGCTTTGCACACTCTTGGCATTCTCTCCATGAGCTTCAAGAGGTAGTCACCTGAAATGGTTTTCCAACAGTCTTGAAGGAGTTCCCAGAGGTGTTTAGCACTTGTTGGCCCCTTTGCCTTCACTCTGCGGTCCAGCTCACCCCAAACCATCTCGACTGGGTTCAGGTCCGGTGACTGTGGAGGCCAGGTCATCTGCCGCAGCACTCCATCACTCTCCTTCTTGGTCAAATAGCCCTTACACAGCCTGGAGGTGTGTTTGGGGTCATTGTCCTGTTGAAAAATAAATGATCGTCCAACTAAACGCAAACCGGATGGGATGGCATGTCGCTGCAGGATGCTGTGGTAGCCATGCTGGTTCAGTGTGCCTTCAATTTTGAATAAATCCCCAACAGTGTCACCAGCAAAACACCCCACACCATCACACCTCCTCCTCCATGCTTCACAGTGGGAACCAGGCATGTGGAATCCATCCGTTCACCTTTTCTGCGTCTCACAAAGACACGGCGGTTGGAACCAAAGATCTCAAATTTGGACTCATCAGACCAAAGCACAGATTTCCACTGGTCTAATGTCCATTCCTTGTGTTTCTTGGCCCAAACAAATCTCTTCTGCTTGTTGCCTCTCCTTAGCAGTGGTTTCCTAGCAGCTATTTGACCATGAAGGCCTGATTCGCGCAGTCTCCTCTTAACAGTTGTTCTAGAGATGGGTCTGCTGCTAGAACTCTGTGTGGCATTCATCTGGTCTCTGATCTGAGCTGCTGTTAACTTGCGATGTCTGAGGCTGGTGACTCGGATGAACTTATCCTCAGAAGCAGAGGTGACTCTTGGTCTTCCTTTCCTGGGTCGGTCCTCATGTGTGCCAGTTTCGTTGTAGCGCTTGATGGTTTTTGCGACTCCACTTGGGGACACATTTAAAGTTTTTGCAATTTTCCGGACTGACTGACCTTCATTTCTTAAAGTAATGATGGCCACTCATTTTTTTTAGTTAGCTGATTGGTTCTTGCCATAATATGAATTTTAACAGTTGTCCAATAGGGCTGTCGGCTGTGTATTAACCTGACTTCTGCACAACACAACTGATGGTCCCAACCCCATTGATAAAGCAAGAAATTCCACTAATTAACCCTGATAAGGCACACCTGTGAAGTGGAAACCATTTCAGGTGACTACCTCTTGAAGCTCATGGAGAGAATGCCAAGAGTGTGCAAAGCAGTAATCAGAGCAAAGGGTGGCTATTTTGAAGAAACTAGAATATAAAACATGTTTTCAGTTATTTCACCTTTTTTTGTTAAGTACATAACTCCACGTGTTCATTCATAGTTTTGATGCCTTCAGTGAGAATCTACAATGTAAATAGTCATGAAAATAAAGAAAACGCATTGAATGAGAAGGTGTGTCCAAACTTTTGGCCTGTACTGTACATATGAAGACACCTGTTTATAAAGATAAATTACATGTAACTCAAGTTTTACATTTGAAAAAGTCACCTTCCTTCTAGCTCCAGTTTTGACCTCCACCAGTTCCTAAGGGAAATATCTGGCTTTTTAGATGCTAAATGGTGCACTACGGTTACTAGCTAATCACGAACTGTGCCCGTATGCTGTTTGGTGCTGGGCAGGTAGGTTTCTCACTGAAAACAGCGTTTTAGTGTGTCTCAAAATGGCACAAATAAGAGCAGTGAACCAAAACAGTAAAGTTGTGGATCACAAAACCAAAACAATAAGCTGAAAGTTGCTATAAAGCTCCAAAGAATTAAAGGGATCTCCATTGTTAGGTGACAGTTTTCTATAGGTTCGTCAATACAAACAACCTCTTTCATGTACATTTTGATTTATGTCACTTTAACAACATTGGGCCTCCCAACATGACAACAGATGACTTGTCAGTTTTATACAAGACTGAGTCTACAGGTTGAATATTATTCATTCATTATACAAGATTTCTATTGTTGTGCCTCTTACTTAATAACATTATTTTTGAATGTAGGTGATGCAGATGTATGGAATGATGAATTTGCTATGTTTTATAAATTTAGATATTTGTTAGATATATTGAAATATGGTAAACAATTACATTGAATTGTTTATTTTAAACTGTTTTATCACCCTATGGTTTAGATTGCTAACCACACCTGCCATCATAGAGCTGATCAGCCTATTGGTGTTCATTATGTGTAAATATAGGTGTGGTTAACACTTCTCAAACATTCTGACCCAAAGAAGATCAAAGTAGAATTGAAAAATTGACTTTATTACACTTTTCTGGCATGTAGTAAGTGTGAAGTGTTACCTTTTCTTAATTGACCCTGTCTTTTAAAAGCCTTGCACCTACATGATGTGCGTATAATTACTTTCAATCCTTTTGAGGCAAGAAAGTTTTATATGGTGCATATATAATTTCCAAAAACGAGCTTATACAAAGTGGCATGTGGCAGTTAGAAACAGCAGGTTGCATGAGGTCCTGACGGCATAAATGGACCGACTGCTTTGTTTGAGGTGTCAAAGCTGATTGCCAAAGTGCCACCTGTGTCTAAAGTAGCCCCCATTTCAATTCAGTCAGAAAGGCTGCTTTTGTATTACTAAGACCACGACTGAACCAAAGGTAATGGTGTTGTGTTTGACAGTCCAGGTCCTGCTGTCCCTTGTTTGCCCCAGTGGCTCCAGGAAGCATGCTACAGTCATGCTCCAGGTCATGGTCATGCTCCAGGCTCAGGCCTTGCAGAGTATCTGAGGACAGCACATCAATAATCCCTGAGCATCAGGACCAACAGCAGCTGAACACAAAAATGTACTATTACTAACCTTTGTGTAGCAACAGCATGATCCTCATTTCCACTGAACGCTACAAATGTTTTTTTTTTATTCTTGGCAGGAGAGCTCATTAGCATGCTGAGCACACTCACATGAACACACAGCAAGATACATGCTTGCAGAAAAGTGAGAGAAATATTTGAGTTAATTAAATGTAGAAAGTCTGGAACGGAGTGATGCAAATAACAGCGCGCACTTTTACTCAGCTAGTGGCACGTCAGCGTCCTCATGCCTATGTCAAAAAGAAGAGTCACATTTGCAGAAATTACCTGATGTTGAAAATCAACAGTCAGTCCCTTCCTAATGATTCATATTTTGCTTTAAAAAAAACCCCAAAATACAGAAGATGCATGACAGGAAAGAACAACCCCATTAAGATAAAACAGCTAAGGTGAAACCGCAGTGACAGAGGAAGGAGGGGGAACTTTGCTGTGGCAGGGGGGTGACTGCAGTTCACAATGTTCTTAAAGTATTGATATAATTTGCATGCCACAAGGTCCCTAGAAGGTTAGACGGAGCAAAGAAGAAGTGAGGTTCAAATTAAGTGGATTTTAAAAGAAGGAAGTGACTTAGTTATTCGAGGGGTCTTTGCAGGCAGTATTTGGATTCTGGCAGTGCAGGAATCACAGACAGAGAATAATTAGTCTTCTTGGGGTGTTTTATATTGATCTAGTGATGTAGTACATTATCAACCAGGAGCTGTAAAGTGCTTATCAACTGGCAGTGTTACAGACTGTTATGCCAAAGCGTTAAGACTGTGTGGTGTGTAACACTGATGATTTCTGATGAAATTAGGGATTCATTCATTCATTTTCTGTGACTGCTTATCCTGTTAGGGGTAGGGGGGGGCTGGAGCTGGAGCCTATTCCAGCTGACACAAAGGGAACTCCACACAGACGGGCTCTCCCACCTCCACTGTGGATTCAAAACCCCCCACCCTGGGCTCGAACCAGGAACCCTCTTGCTGTGAGGCAACCATACTAATCACTGCACCACCGTGCTGCTTAATTAGGTCGATTGAACGATAATCACTTAACCGCAGAGACTATTTCTAACTGATTAAGCATGTCAGGTTATGGATTAATTATGCTACTCCTCAGTTTACTGCACTGCACACCACCCAGGGCTGGTGGGAGCTAGTGTTAGCTAGGAGCACTGCTCATTCGGCTATTAATGCTTGTAACGCCATCCAAACCCAGCAGTGTGTGCAGCTGTAACAAGTTGTGCCCACCCTCTAGTCTCCCCCCAGGTTTCTAATGAGTAAGTGGCCCAAATTTAAGCCACTATCCCACTTTAGCATTGTAAACTATCACTGTCAGCTCTGTTAGCACGGTTAGCATAATCAGCACGGCTAGTGGTGCTAACACAGTTGGAAATTTAAAGGGGGGTTGCTGCTTTGCTTAATAGGAGTGCCTGGAGGTTGACCGGAGGGTGGCCACAATGTTTCGGCAGTTACTAGTGGTAGCACCACTAGCTAGCTCCCAACTGACACGGTTGGTATCGCAGTGCAGAGCGGCCAAGGCTAACGTTAGCTAACCAGTGGTGACTGGAGGATGGGCAGTGGGCATTATGTTTTCACATGCTAACGCAGCTAGCCAGCTCTCTGTGAGTAAAGTCAACAGGAAATAAAATAAAAGGCAGAACATTTACATCACATTAACATTTCCCCACCTTTAAATGGATAGCACTTTGAAATGCGGCGCTAAAGCTAAGTGAGTCAATAGAGAGCTAGACTAAAAGGAAAAGTCTCTTGTCTTTCATATTTCGCTTTTTTTTTCTACAAATGAAGTGGTTAGTTACCGGTTAATGGGGGTCGGGCTATTGAAAGTAAAATTAACCAAAACTGACGTCCCTAGAAGTAATTGTTAACTCTGCAAAAGAGGTCATGTTTTCGGCTATATGAAACTCTGTGAAAGGGTGTGGGATGGGCCAAGGACAAACCCATTAAGTTGGAGTGCATCCGAATCACAGGGGGAGGCAATACATCCATTATTTCTTCACTTTTGTTTAACTTGCTGGGCCAGAATTGCCTGCACATGGCTCTCACCTTGGATGCCACAAGCAAACATGGAGGTTCATTCATTCATTTTCCGTAACCTATCCCAACTGACATTGGGCAGGAGGTGGGGTACACCCTGGACAGGTCACCAGACTATCACAGGGCTGACACATAGAGACAGACAACCATTCACGTTCAATTTAGAGTCATCAATTAACCTGCATGTCTTTGGACTGTGGGAGGAAGCTGGCGTACCCTAAGAAAACCCACACTGACACAGAGTGAACATGCAAACATGCTCCTCCACCCAAGGGTTCGATCCAGGAACCCTCTTGCTTGGAAGTGACAATGCTAACAACAGTGCTACCACTGTACCACAAAAAATTCTGGAGGTTGCTGTGCTGCGTAGTGCCAACGTCAGCAACAGAGTTGGCAGAGCTATCAGTGTTAATGGGCGTTATCTCACACTCACCGGGGTGAACTGCAACCATGTGGTCCCACCACTGTGGGTTGAAATGATGTCATCAGCGGTAACCACTGTATTAGTGCCGCTCTCCTACACACACTCAGCCCCGGCAGTGCAGAGCGGCACACAAAGGGACTGGGGAGTTGGGCCTTGGCGGAAGTCTGCACTCTGCAAGTGCCCTTCGAGTTTTAACTTTTATTTGCCAGATGAGATCACCAGATGTGCGACTGGAAGAAGCCGGTACAGAATTCAAAGGTGTCCTCTCCGTCTCTGAGGATTCCTCATTAGGCTCAAAGCAAAACACATCTTAAGGATGAGTCAGAAGGGACGGCGCACAAAAGACTATTTATTTCTCATCATGGGTGAACACTGATCTGCAAAAAAAAGGAAAAAAAAAAGGAAAAAAAAAACCCAAAACACCAGCACAGGCGGTCAGCGGCTGCTGGCGGCAGGTAGGAACTGAAATGGGGAGCTCGCTGTTTGAAATGTCAAACGTGATGTTTGTTTGGATCAGCTTACTGTCAACTGATGTGGAACACGTTATTTGTGTGCCCTGCCTCAAGTAATCCAAGTTTTATTTATTCAACCTATATTCATCAACCAAATCCTGACATCCAGGAACAAAACGAGCTGATATTTGTGATGTTAGAGACGAGCTGCGGTGGTAAAAGTTTGAATTATTTTGTCTTGCAAGACATTTAGCGCACAAAAAAACCCACGTAATGCAGAATGCAGATAGAGTTCAGCAGAATTGGCAGGTGATTTCTGAGTAACACGTTTGTTTTTGGAAAAGTCATTTAAATGATTTAATAGCTGTCATTAAAATGTCAATAAAACTGGCTGAAATTCATGTCCCTAAAGAGCCCCCGCGTACATCTACAAAGCCCTACACGCAGAGAGAACAGCTGATGACGGTGGTGTTTAGCAGGGCATTGATTCCTCTAAAGCGTTTATTCTGTGTTAATAGGACTGTCTCAGGGACGCTCTGGCTCTATCATCCATCTCTCCTCCCTCCATCTATCTGCCCCATCTTCCCCTCCCCCCTCCTTCCCTGCACACACTGATTCACTGGGTATTTCTCTACCTAACGACCTTTCTCTACATCCTGCTTTTTGTAACACTTAATGATGAATGCTCAACAGCTCTTTCTATTCATTTGACCTGAAATACATTTATGCATTTTCCCATTTATCACCCTTTGAATACATTATTACCATATGTGCCTATACTTAAAGAGCTGCAGATCTCTACTGTGGCATTAAGTCTTTGGTAAACTTGTGTCTGAACAATTTACCCTGCAATTCTACCCATTACCAATGTAATACTTTTGTGTTAAGTTCCATAAATAAATGGAGTAATTTTGCCGTTGTGAGACAGAGTAATGTTTGATCGCTGTAATGGAAACAAATAGATTCCATCTTAATCGCTTTTGTCAAATAATTAAATCAGTGTAACTTGTTTTGTAAAAGCTACGGTTGGATTCAAATTCTAATTCATTAGTATGGTTTTCTCAGCTCCTGTGGGTTCCTCCCGCACAATGTCAGGAGGATTCGCCCCTCCCTCACTCGGGAGGCTGCCCAGGTGCTCATCCATCCGCTTGACATCTCCCACCTCCCACCTGCAACTCCCTTGTTGCTGGAGCCTCTGTGTCTGCTATCGGACCACTGAAGGTAGTCCAGAACACTGCTTCCTGTCTGGTGTTCAACCTCATAAAGTTCTACAACACCAGTCCTCCTCTCCTTTCACTACACTGGCTCCTAGTTGCTGCTAGCGTGCAGTTCAAGACACTGATTAAGGCTGGGTACCGCTTAAAAAATTACAATGCCAGTGTCCTTAAACTGATCAGTCCCTCCAGTATCTCGCAGCAAAAACACTTTGACTTTGCAGCCAATTTTGTCAAAAATCACATAAAAATTGCGGCATTTTTATTTTTTGTGGGAAATTACGGCAAATGACAAAAGGAGAAAAACATTTTTTTTATACTACTACCTCCAAAATTATTTAATTAGTTTGAAAACATGGATTCCAATAATGTTGCAAAAAATCCTGAGTGAATATTGTAGCAACCAGACAATGAGACTGTAAAACAACATGTAAGCTATATCTTCTTTAAACATAACATTTTAATAAATTCAACACATATTGTATGCATTTAGACAGTGCAAATTCTTATGTCAATACAGAGTGTTTCTCCATACTGCAATCCCATTAGCGTGATTTGATGACACGTCTGATGACACCGGAAAATGTGGAAAAATGCGGAAAAATTGCGGGACTTTTGAAAAATTGCAAGCCCCTGCAAATATTGCGGACTTTTGTTTAATTTGCGTTAATTATTGCGATTGCAAAATCACGATTTTCTGGAGGGACTGGCTAATACAGATAAAAACGGAGTTCTTCATTTGGTACACAACAGACTGTATGATTGCTGCTGCTGCTGCAGGAACGTGAGCTCCAGGGTCAGTCAGAGGTCAGTTGGTGAGTCTTACGGCAAACACACACACAGTAACAGGGCTAACTGTTAGCATCACACAGCAAACGTTACATATCGGTTATTAGCGTGTTTTAATGAGAGTCGTTTTGTTGTCAGTGTATGTTTGTTGTTTGATGGCTTGCTGTTGAATGTCTAAAAAACCTAAAAGTCTTTGGACTAATAACAACAAGCAATGTTCAAAACACGACTGAGTGTTAGTATGTGACACATTTCCTCGAACAAGACTCAAAAGACGAATAAGACAGGTATATTTTGGCATCGAAATGAAAGAGGCATTCACAAAGTCAGCTACATATTCCCTGTTTTCACCAGCTGTCGTCACAATAGCAGACATATTCAGCTAAAAGTCGTCGGTTAACAGAGTCACTCATTAATCCGAAACACTGGTTAGCATGAGCTGACACAATAGCAGCATCTGATATCCGACAACAATCCGTCAAAACCTACACTGACACCGAAACGGCTCGACTCTATTATCAAACCTGCTAATAACCACTGGGTAACATTAACTGTGTGATGCTAACAGTTAGCCCTGTAACTGTGCATGTGGCTGGACAGAATCTCACGTACTGACCCAGGCACAGAGCTCACACTCCTGCAGCAGCAGCTACAATCATACAGTCTGTGATGTGGTAAGTTGCAGATGTTCAATTGACTGTTCACCAGAAGGAAAGCAACTCCAGAGACGGCAGCAACAGAAAGTTTGCTAATACCACAAGGAGTCTGGGTGGTTCAGGATCAGGCCCCAGGCACAAATTATTTCATTGGAAACGTTTTCCTTGGTACTGGGTATTTCAGTCAATACCTCGAGAACAATGCTACTTCCTACCTTCAAGCCATGGTTAAACCCTCCATTCACAACACTGTCAATCAGAGGGCCTTGCAGCCACTCATCTCAGTCAAGGCTCTTCTCTGTTCTGGCCCTGAAGGTGACAAAACTCCCCACTGAAGTCAGGACATCAGACTCACTGCCCATCTTTTTCTAACACAGTTTTAGCTGTTTATTTGGGAGTGTTGGACTTCCAATCTTTAATGACATCTAACTCTTGATCCTTTTAAGTTTGAGTGCACTTTTTGTAAGCCGCATTCGACCAAAGTGTCTACCAATTTAATCTAAAACAATCGCAATGCATTTGGTGGACTCTTGTTATTGTCCTTAACCTAAGTCCTGGCCTCAGAGCTGGACTTGATCCCAGGGCACTGCACTGCTGCTGGCTGCTGCTACTAAACAAGATGAGTGAAAGAATGTATTTCCCTAGAAGGATCGATAAAAGTCTGAATCCCATCTCGCGCTGTGCTTCTGTCCGTGTGCGTCTCTTCCTTTAAGATTCCCCTCGTCTGCTCTATTTATATCAGTCCCTATGTCCATCCATCCGTTAAATCAATACACATATTGCAAGTGCTTTAACTCAAGATTCTAGTATGAATATTCTTCACACATTTGTCATGATCTCGAGATTTTGGTGGAAACTCACACACGCAGCAGCTGTGGTATAGGTTGTAATTTATCGTTAAGTGGACTCCATAAACCATTTCCTTATATCAGAATGAGACGGGGGACATTTATCACAGATGCACACACGTGTGCGCACAAACACACACGCCTTGGCGCACATCTGCTGAAAAGGCATTCTATTAAAACAAGGAAAGGTGCAGAGCTAGTCAGATCCCCAGCTATTAAGTCAGAGAGCAAATAAATTATGGAAATAGACTCTGACACACTGGTGTCCTCTCTTCCTCTGAAACACAACCACACACATACGCACACATAATCACAACATGTTTGATTTACTCCGGGGTGCTCTGAGTGTGCTTTTTATGTAGGCGAGTTTTGTCGTAAACTTGGAGGCAGCGGTGCTACTTAAATTCACTCATTTTCATTTTTACTTTTCAGACTTTCAAATACAGGAGGGACAAGGATATGTGCACAAACCAAACTTAATTGACACAGGAATACATAAATAGAGTGATATATGTTTCTGTATCAATACATGCATGCATTATTGGGGTATTTCAAAGTGATATGAGATAAATTATGCTTGGGAAGAGGTTATGTGACAGTGTTGTGTTGTTTGGGTGTGAGTTAGGTTACCTTCTAGGACACATTTTAGACTGAATACCAGTTAAATGGGGACAGCTTGTCCAACCTGGGACAAAATCCATGTCCCCACTTGGTAAAAAAAAAAAAAAAAAGAACTGGTGTGTTCAAATGTAATCTTGTAGTTTTTGGCGAGAAACTTGAATAAATTCAGCTGTTTGAAGGAGAAATTTGTCAGTAATACAAAAGATATTAGAGAGGTAACTGTGATACACTGTATAGTAAAAAGGCTTTTGATGCAGTTATGATTTTAAAAGTGTGTTCATGTGAAAGGAGGTTATTTTAAAGGGTGTTTCATAAATGCGTATGATTGAATTTGTGCTCCATCAAAGGCTCTCTTATAACTAAGATTTCTTTGTTTCCCTGGAACAAAAATATGGGGGGGGGGGGTGTTTATAAACTGATGATAATGTCCGGTTTTCCGTGTGTTTGTTTGTGTGTGTTAGAGTGCGGCACAGGCAGCATATTTCTGTCCGAACCCGAACCGAGCCCGACATTATTTAATGACCAAAGCACTGAGTTTGTGTCACACAGTGGTTACAGGCTATTTTACAGGCCAGGTGTGCGCTGTGGGTGCTCAGCTGCAGAGAGGGAGACCTCTGTGTTTCAGACGAGAGCGGGTGGCGGGAGGTCCGGCTTCTAGCGAGAGGAGAGGGAGAAATAAAACAAAATAAGATAAAATAGGAAAAACCTGTCTCCCTCTTTTATTTTATTTTCAGTGTTTAGTCAAGGCAGAGGCGGGCGGCTGGAGGTCCGAGACTTCCAGCAAGGGGGTAGAAGGTAGAAACAAACAGCCAATGTGTGTCTGTGTGTGTTATGTTCAGGTGTTGTCACGTAAATAACAGTGCCCAAGCAATAAACAGGATAGACAATAGGATTTTATTTATTTTTACACTACATTTTCACTGAAAGCTGACCGAATCCGACCCGAGCCCGAATACAATTTATACATTTTTGACCAAACCCGGCCCGACCCGTCGGGTACCGTTGGGCTCAGATCGCCACGCTCTAGTGTGTGTATGTGTCCCCTATTGGGGCCTATCTGGATTTCTGTCTTTGAGAGATATTATTTTGTAATATAACTGAATTTTCTATCCATGCATATAAATTTTAAATATATTAAAATTATAAGTATCTTTGAGTAATCTGCGAGTATCATTTAAGTAGGCTATGTCATGGCCGGCCGAGTGTCCTCTTTTTTGGAAATCAAAATATGGTCACCCTAAGATAGAAGAGGAATCAGAATTTCACAACTGGTGCATCCCTAGTATTTTTGAAGTTGGGGTGAACTGTCTCTTTATGGTTTGTGTGAGGGCTAGGCAAGTAGTGGTTTGGTTGGTATATGTCTCCAACAATGAATCTAAGTCGATATATAATGTCACCTAAAGCGACCTAAGCAATGTGTGTGTTTGTGTGTGTGTGTATGTACCCGCTATCTGTAAAGAGGAACTCGAGGTGAGTCATGTAGACCTCCCACAGAGGAACACTGTAGCGCTTAGCCAGAGACAGAGCGATTTTGTACACGTCGTCCTCCAGTGTCCTAAACACACACACACACACACGCACGCACGCACACACACACACACACACACACACACACACACACACACAGACACACAAACAAACACAGACACACACACACACACACACAGACACACAAACAAACACACACACACACACACACACACACACACACACACACACACACACACACACACACAGGAAGAGAGGAGGAACATAATGATCAGATTTCATCTCATTGAAGCAGTAAGAGCCATCACTCCCACTCAGACGCATATGTGGTATGAAAAGATGCAGACCAAATAAAGCAAACCCACTTTATGTTTGATTATTTCTAACCACAGTCTCCAGCAGTCAACTGAGCTCAGGGTTTAGTCACTCAGCTGAGGATACTGATGGGAAGTCTCCTCCCTACTTACTCCGTGAGGCCGAGGATGGTCTCCTTCTTGTAGTCGGAGTCGGAGCTGAAGCGCTGGACATCCACTCCGCGGCCCAGCCCCTGTAACACCTGGGCCTGGGTGAAGTCTGTCAGGCGCTCGTTGTACACATGCAGCTGGCCGATCAACTTCTGCAGCTCCTCCGGCCAATCGGAATACGCGGCCACATGCTGTGTGACCAATCGAATCAGCTCCTTTGGGTCAGCCTGTGAAAAGGAGAATAAATCTCATGTTTACACACAAACTGCTGCTGAATGTGTCATTTCATGCTGGGAGCCTCACAGGGTGAAAGGATACCAGGCGGACATGGTGCTAAAAGCCACATTTGGTAATCCTGAGAATTATTATCATACAAACTCCTCTGAATAGAAGCGAATACAAACTGGGCTTGCACATCCCGCCTGGCCCTGTGCTGCCGGGGAGTGAATGTATTGAGTTTTGATTTTAACATCTGAAATCTTTTAAATTCCTGCCAGCTCACTATTTGGTATTGTATATATTTCTACCAGTCCATTTTATTTAAACCTCCAGCATTGTTTTTAATACAATAAAAAAAATGGTTTACAAAATGTATATTGAATAAAAAAGAACAAAACAAGCCATTATTTTTTTAAAATATATGTTTTTAAAAATATATATATAAAAAATTATAACACTTATTGTTATTACAATTATTATTTTTAAGTTATTATTATTAATGTTGATGTTGTTATTATTGTTATAAGTATATTTTTAAATTATGATACAGAATTATTATATATGTTTTTAACTTTTCCAAGTAATTTCCTTGTTTGTTTTTAACTTTCTTTTTATTCTTTATTTTTTTTATTTATTTTGACAAATTTTCTGATTTTTAATTTTTAATTTACTCTTTTTTACTAATTTCTTGCTCATTTTTGGGGTAATTTAAAAGAAATCAAGCCAATGTGCTCGTGTTTCAAAGGGTTAAAGGGTACGTTTAGTATTTTTCAACCTGGACCATATTTTTTCTATGTTTTTGTTCCAAAGTGACGAATGGCAGCGAAACAGGCTGCAAAGTAAACACACGGGGCATGTTCTCATCATCAGTGTTTTCCCAGTAAAAGTGTTTGTTTTTGCCACTGACAGACTCAGATTATTATTACAAGTGTCTAATAACTTGTGGAGAGGATCCCTACTGAGGCTGACCTTCATATAAAAGAGTAAGATCCTTTTTGTTCATTAAAATAAGGACAGAGAGGGACACAGAGTTAGGGGTGTCTTTTTCAGACTTGTTGTGGGAACAGGCACTGAGAGAAATAAACTCTTGCTCATCCTGTGCAAAACTCCAGCTTATTCAGTTCAAGATTTCCTGATACTGATTTCCGTATAGGATAATTTATCACCCTGCCATCTCACACGCATGCCCCAAACTGGCTGAGTGCTGGAATCACTCATCAGGTTATATCAGCGATATCAGAGTTGGCAGTCGAGCCAGCCCCAATGATCGCCATTTTTAATATTCCCGAGGTGAAACAAGCAAATGTAATTTCATCCATGGAAACAGCAGACCACTTGGTTGCAAGATACAATGTTTTTCCTAGACCTAAAGAAGATCAGGTTCTCACAGTGGGGTTCAACAGGATCCCTTTTGTTTCAAACAGCCCCAGAACCAAACTCACCAGACTCCATTTAAAAAAACAGTAATTTTAGCGTGTATAGAGCCAGAACCTTTTCACTCTAACTGCATAAATTAAGGGTTTATTTTAACCAAACCAGAGTTGGTGATTTTTGGATCAGTGGAAAGTTGAATACAGTCTGTTTTTGTGAGCTTTATTTTGTTTCTGCTGACTTTAATTAAAGTGCGTTTTACAATAATAAAATTTCCGTTTATTTAAATCAGGGGTCTCAAACTCACGGCCCGGGGGCCAGACACGGCCCTCTAGACCATTCTATATGGCCCGCTATTTGATATCAATTCATAGTGAAATCCGGCCTTGAATGCAGCCTTGTCACGACTGAGGAAAAATGCCTGATTCTGTTTTTGACCCTTCAGCGCATCATCCTAGGACCCTTGAACGCATCACCACACCTGAAACCACGTAGAAAAAAAACCAAACATTTGGCACGCTGCTAACACTATGGCCAAAAGAAAGGTTGACGCTGAGTACAGAGTGTTTCAGGAGAAGTGGGAGACTGATTATTTCTTCATCGAGTTTAAGGGGAATGCCACCTGCACCATCTGCAATGAGAAAATTGCCGTGTTTAAAGAGTACAATCTAAAGCGGCATTATTCAACTAAACATGCAGAGCAGTATGCTAAGTACCAGGGAGATGATGAACGGACACAATGAGCTGCACAGCTAAAGAAAGGACTGTCAACGCAACAAAACTTCTTCCAGAGAGCAAAAAAGGAGTCTGATGCAGCACTTGAAGCAAGTTACATTGTCAGTGAGATGATCGTCAATCGAAATTCAATTTTTTTCAATCATTTTTTTGTGGAATACTTGAAGTGGCCCCCTTGGGACAAGACTGGATGCTCAGCGGCCCTCAGGTAAATTGAGTTTGAGATCCCTGATTTAAATGGAGTCTGGTGGGTTTGGTGACAGCGAATTTGAGGTTGTTTCTGGGTAAATGAAAAGGATCTTACTCTTTAATAAAAAGGTCTACCTCTTTAGGGATCATTTCCATTATGTTGTCAGACACTTGCAATTACAATCTGAGCCTGTAAGTGACGGAAATATGCTCTTTTAGTGGACGTGAATTGATGGTGAGAACACGCCCAGAGTGGCTACATTGCAGCCTGTTGCGTGGCTGCCGTCTCCAGCTGTCTCTCCCTCAGTAATGGACCAATTTCAGGATGAAAAATAGCAAACGTACCCTTTAAGGCTTATCATTAGACTATGTAACACTGGGCTTCAAACACCCTGCGCAGCATGCTATCAAAAACTTGACAGATCTTCAGCTGCTTTGCCGTTACAAACTAATGAGGCTATTTTCAAAAATGGCTGTAATTTTCAAAAATCGTCAGTAAGAGGTTGGAAAAGACGACTATCTCTGCCTAACTTGTCCAACTTGGATAATTTTGCTTCCAGGACGACACTGACAGCATCATCGTGCTTAAATCTGGCAACTCAGTATGTTCCTTTTTTTCCCCACACGCGCCTGGAAAATATGGGTAAACGTATCAGGAGCCATAATTGCTACTGTGATTCGGGCCTATGGGGAATTCGACGGTGGCTACACATTTATGATTGAGAATGTCAAGCGCAGGGAACGGTAGGTGATTGTTGTATCTCTCTCATCACCTCTGTTCTAATTAAATGAGCTCCTGAATTTAGATTTTTGGCATCTTGTATGCTGTCGCCCAGCAGGATGAGATGGTTTATTTGTTGATCTTATTTGCATAAGGTAATTATGGCTGCTGGAAATGTGTGCGCTTGAAAACAGAGGTGTGTGTATGTGTGCTTCTCTCTCGCTGTGTGTCTTCCTGCTATGTGGATGTGAGGGTATGCATGTGTGTGTCTTCAGATGTGGCCTTAGCGGCAGTCACGGTGGCAGATTCACGGTTCAAAAGCAGGACAGGAGGGCGGGTGAGGAGAAGAGGTAGAAAGAGGGGAATATTAAAAGTGCAGAAAGTCAGAGGGGGGCAGGAAATAAGCCAGGAGATGGGAGGAGGACAGTAATGGAGAGGAAGGAGGAGAAGAGAGGAAAAGTAGGGTGGTATTTGCTAATGCTGGCATCATTTTGGGGGAAATTTTCAGACGAGGACGAATGACACACAAAGGAGAACACAGGGAGAGGGAAGAAAGTCTGCTGGAGCTGTGATAGACAGGCTGATGTTTATAGAACTTTATTGAAATAAGGCTTTCATGACAAAATACTGTTTGCATTCTCCGTCTGTCACTTTGTCTGTCATTCATCTTGTCCTTTTGGAGATCTGGATTATATCCTCCCTTATCTCTCCAAACACTAGTGCTCCTCGCATCTCTCAAATCCCCTCCTCGCTCATTACTAAGGAATCTCCAAAAATCCGTCTTCTTTCTAATAAGTACTCTTTGCAATCCCATTTAGCCCTCAAATTAACTAAAGACAACACTCATTCCTCGTTTTCTCTTCATCTTATATAATTACTTTGCTTATTTAATTTCAAAGTATCTCAAAAAGCCACTTATGGGCTTTCTTCAAAGGGGAGGATGTATAAACTGTGTGTCAAGTATAATTTCAGAAGGTAGCGTGTGATGTTGCACAGCTGGAAGGAAGGCAGCTCTCTCCAACTCCCCCTTCAGCTATTCCATCGATGCCACGGGCTCTTTTCTCTACGCTCTCCTCCTTCCTGTGATGCTGCTTAAGAGGGAACAGTGTGAAAATAAAAAAAAGTCTACGTCTCGGTGCTCAAATCTTTTCAACCGTGCTCACTCTCTCATTTTCACTCTTAATTTCCCGTGTTATTGTATTTCAGTCACAACGCAGCACCCTTCAAAAATCCCCTTTTGCCTTTTCCCAGAGCGGCCTGGTTAAAATATGTGAAATAAAATATTAATGAAGTGACTGTTTGAGTTAGGCAGTTTTATTCTTGTGATTAGCTAAATCTAAATGTTACATCATACTGTGTTTTTCCCCCCTTTTACCACCCGCTGTTTCGCCTGCAGATGCTGGGACTTTGAAAAACTTTCACAGACTGGTATTATGAAAATTACAAAACATAAACATGTTGTGTGTGTATTGACAGTTGCTGGAACAACTTTCAGGAATCTAATGTAAATGAAATAGTGAATAAATAAATAAATAATTCAATGCTGACATTACAATTCAAATGTGTATTTTTCATTATTTTATAAATGTGTTGGCTAATGTTCTGCAAACCAAATGCTTTTGTCACATCTGATAAGCAAATAAAGGAAGAAAGTGAAGAAGATAAAGAAGATGAAGATATACTTTATAATCCCCCAGAGGACGCTGAGAGGACGCCACGATATGTCAGAACGAGGGGGCTGCCCATGGACAACTCCGAGCAGCTGGCCGTGTGGTGCCTTGTTGGGTGCACCTTGGCAGTGCCCCGGACGTGAGCTGTCACCTCTTTAGCTACAAGTTCATGCTCCATATTTAGTCCAAACGGGAACTTGATCCAACGACCCTCCCCTTCCCAACCCAAGTCCCAATGTACTGAGCGACTGCTGCCCACAATTAAGTTTCAATAAAGCGATGTGAGATTGAAAATATTTGTTAAATTTGACAAATGATTGTTATTAACTTAGCACCTAAGCTTAATTATTACTTAGCAAGAAAGCTATCACCTGTTTGTTGTTTCAAATGCTCACTGATAATGTTGGAATGCCCTCTACTGGACAGAACGTATAACAACCACATGTTGACAGTGGCATTGGCAATGCTTACGCTTATGATTAGGGTTTAAAGGAGGAAGATTGGCAGCTCTAATTGACAGATCAGGCTCAAATCACTTCAGTCATTTTGGTAATTTTCAAAAAGAATGTCCTGTTGTAGCCAAGTGGAACTATTGTATACATATACTATTGTATGCATTATTTTGTACATGTGTTGTAGAGATTCCCGAGCAGTTTCAGACAAGTAATTGGGGGGATATCCACACAGGGGATTGCTTTGTAGCAGGTGGGTAAATCATCTGTGGGATGGGATTAATTTGTTTTTGTTTTGTTTCGTTTGCAGCGAGTGAAGCATTGCCTTGGTGTTTTCCTTTGTTTCTTTTTTGGTTTTGATTTGGTTTTGCCCACCCCAGCAATCTTGATCGCCTCAGGCAAAGTTTGTAAACTCCTCTTGCACTGATGTATTTCTTAGACCCGTTAGCCCACTGTGGGGATGAGTGATGTACTGTGTTGTTGAATACAAACCAACCTGGTTCTGCCAGCATGAAGCTGATTTTAATAGTGGAACTATTCTTATAACAAATAAAGATTTCTATTTTTAACATAGCGCAGCTTCTGGGGTGTATTTACCTTAATGGTGACTGAGCCTGTTGCATGTGGCTGGAGTGTGCCACACTACTGTGAGAGCTGAAAAACCTACTGCCATGCTAACAGCTATGTGAGGCTGTAGGCAGAGCGTTGCTTTGAGAGAAATGCTAACATCAGGATGCTAACATGTTAACAATAACTACGGTAACATGGCAATGTGTAGCTAGTATAATGTTTACCATGTTTGCCATCTCAGCATGTTAACATGCTAACATTTTCTTATTAGCAGTAAGTACAAGGAACAGAAAAGGGTGATGGGAATGCAGTGCGACACAGCCGAGCCAGGTGGAAACCTTCCTCATGGCTAGACCACATGTGCCGTAAAATTTCAATTAGTAGCCGGGGCTATTATTTGCGTAAGTCACTTAACAGGCTTATATTTGGGACAGGCGTCTACATGGGACTGGACTTGAATTCCTTTTACACGGAACTGATGCCCAGCAAAGATCGGGTAATACAATCAAATTGTTTATTTATTTATGAATATTACTTGTATTAAAAGCAGGCTTTGAATAGCATATTTATTATGTGTTATGTTGTGACACTTGTTTCATGGCACCTGAGGATAACACCACTTTAATGAATGTTAGCTCAAGTGGGTAATCAACAATCCGGTTTTATACAGCTAAAGGATTTCTATAAAAATGAACTGCTTGGCATCCAGACAAGGCCACTGATTGAGACAGATCTTTATATGACAAAATGTGTAGCTACACCGGACAGACAGGGCGTTGTAGCTGCTCTCTAGCTCTCTGGACAGAGCCAGAGAGCAGCACATTATGCTCCAGTTTGTAATCCCACAGACTCTCCCTTCACTTTTTCCCAGCAGCTACGAGTTTGGACTTATTTTTTAAAAATTGATATTACATTTTTGTTATTACAGAGAGAGTGAAATACCAAAAAAAGGTACAGTTGAACCGAATTCCAGGTACTGGTACTGGTTTAAATGTGAATGATACCCAACCCTACACTGACGGAATCAACCTCTAGGGACCATAAATGCCAAAAAATGTCATGGCAACAGATCGTCAGGGCCGAATGACATTGTCAATCCCTAAAGCTTTGCTGCTAATAATACAAAAAATACAATTTCTCCCTAACTTTCCATCAGTCTGACAATCAAACAATATAATATGTCCTTGTCTAAATTCATGGTCACTGTAAAAGTTTAACAGTCGGATACAGTCCATTTGTTTTCATTTTGGTTTGGGTGTTAAAGGGTTAAATCTGTTACATTCTCTGTGTAATATTATTCAGTGTGCGTATTATCATCACATCATGAATGCCACGCACACAACCACAACCATGTTTTAACACGCCGCCTCTCTTTGTGTGGAAAGTATCACATAGAGGTTTTAGAAAAGCAGACATGCCTTCCCTCTCTGGAGTGTAAGCTAGTAATGATCTTAATGAGTTGTGTTTATGTCATGCCTAACACTTAGCTATACAGTCAGTGGCCTCATTAGCACTAATTCTGCAAATGCTGTATACAGTATGTGCACATAATTAGGAGGAATGCACGAGGGAGAGAAAGCGGGCACAGATTTTAAAGGAATAATCACTCCATAAACAGGCTCGGCTGCACCGTGGGTCATACTACAGCATGAAGGGGACTGATCACAAGCGAGACGCGAGCCTGCCAAGAAGACTGCAAAGGCATGAGCAAGAGGAGCAGGACCAACTTTGCACAGTCAATCCAGTACATCTAATCAAAGCTTCAGAAACGACATGGTCGCAAACCTTCCCAGTTAACTGCAACAGTGCATTAAGAGTGCATATTTGTCTAATAGGGCCCTTTCTGCAGCTACTCTGCTCTACAGGGCTCCCGTGGGTAAAATATAGACTGCTAATGATTGTGGTACAAGGGTGCAATTTGTACAAGTGCACAATTTGTACAAAAAGAGGAAAGCGAAGTCATTGAGTACGCAGTGCTTTTCTATGATGGGGAAGTCATTCAGACTAACTCATTATTCCAGTCAATTCAACAACAGGGAGCTGGCGCAGTGGTCCGGCACATCCAAGGTCAGCTCCCACACCCGGCAGCTTGATTCCTGTTGTGGCCATGAATTGAGAAAAAAAACATCTGCGATGACCGCAGGCAAAACAAAATGTCACTAGATGTAAGCAAAGTGCTGTTTTATCAAGTGATCTCGGTGCTATTAGGGAGAACGCTTTCATCTTTGCTCCTAATACAATTTCTGTCCGGTGAGTGCCTCAGTAAACTTTATGCTTTATTTTTCCAGTCTGAAAAATTTAACGCTGTCCACACTGTTTAGATTTCCTTCAGGTGGAATCAGTAAACAAATTCAGGTGAAAACATTCTCTCCAATTCACTGCCTCCATCTGAGTATATGGACTGAAAGTAAAACATCTAACAAGAATTTATGGGCTTTTATTACAAAGGGAAATGTCGTAATGAGACGTTCAAGGAGCTAAGCACTTTTTCTGCATGATGTTCTCTACAGTCATGCTCTGTGTGTCCACAGCACAAGTGTGTGTGTGTGTGTGTGTGTGTGTGTGTGTGTGTGTGTGTGTGTGTGTGTGCTTCAAATGCATGTCTATGTGCATGCACCCAGAGTGTGAGTAATCAATACCCAGTGAGAGAATGGCGACTGCTGGCGAAGATAAATGGTCTAGTGGAAAATCTCAATCTCTTTACTCAGCACATTGCCGTGCAGTGGCTGCACATTCACAGCAACAATTACGCCAAGCACGCACGCACAGACACACTGAAACATCAACGAGTGCAGGTAAACAGGACTTAACACTTACATAAACATGGGCTATTGTGCAATATCCTGTAAACACCACCAGCAGAACAATTACGGCAAAGAGTGCCTCTATTTGGCAAACGAGCACTTTAGTCAGTATAATGAAAACTTCCAGTGCGAGCGAGTGGAAATCAGCTCATTATGCCTTGGGGAATAATGGAAACCCAGCATCCGTGTCATTGAGCCTGGCGCTGCTCCGTCATGCCTGGGAGCAGTAATCGGATGGGAAAGTAACAGTTAAAGACCTTGAAAGTCAATAGTGGGCAGCAGAATCTTCAAGAAGGCAAAAAGCTGCATGTTGGAGTCTCCTGTAACCAGTAATGCGAGACAACTTAACAAGACTGAAAGGACGATATTTTAGTTCACTTAAAAAGCTACAAAATTAAATAATACACACAGGCAAACAGGCTGCAACACCTAAAGTATTAATGTAATGTTGTGAGAGCTGAGAGATATTAGAGTGACTCTGGCAGCACTGGCTTCTTTTTCCACCGTCTGAATAAATATGCTAAAAGTGACTGAATCAGCCTCGAGTTAATGTTCTGGGTATATATTTGGGAATATATTTAAATAGCATTTAAGGGATTAAGGTGAGGTAGGAGGAGAGGCTGGAGAAAAATAATGACAGAGTTTTAAATTAAATCAGGATCATTTTTAATTCACAACGACTTGGTTCATTTTCATAGCTGTGGCCATGGTCTCTATTGGTGTTGACACCACTGAACTCACCAATGGATTACTGAGACCTAGAGGACTTATACATGCATTAAATATAGGGGTGTCAGAATGAGGGTGCTGCCCATGGACAGGCACCCCAAGCAGTTGGGGGTTTGGTGCCTTGCCAAGAGCACCTCGGCAGTGCCCAGGAGGCAAAGTGGCACCTCTCCAGCTACCAGTCCACACTCCATATTTGGTCCTGATGGGGACTTGAGCAGACAACCCTCTGGTTCCAAACCCAAGTCCCTATGCACTAAGGCGTGCTAAAATCACACAGCTTGGGAAATAGTCTTACAGCATTTGTTTCCTCTTGAAAGTATGTTTGGCTAACCTGGAGGTTTGTTTAAAACACGTATGATTGTTTGACTATCGGTATCAGCTATCGGATTGTTAACGGCAAAAAATCCAGTACTGTGCATCCCTTTATATATATTAAATGTATCTTGTTCACAAATGATGGGAGGATTAAGCCTGAGATGAATTGGCGGTTTGGCGCAGTGTCCGCAGTGATGAGGGCGCTGTGCCAGATTGTCATGGTGAAGAGGGAGCTGAGCCAGACAGCAAAGCTTTCGATTCACTGGTCCATCTACGTCCCAACCCGCGCCTACAGTTATTAACTCTGGGTAATGACTGAAAGAATGAGGTCTTGGATACAAGTGGCCGAAATGAGTTTCCTCGGTGGAATGGCTGGGCTCAGCCTTAGAGATAGGGTAAGGAGCTCGGACATCCGAAGGGAGCTCGGAGTAGAGCCGCTGCTCCTTTGTGTCAAAAGGGGTCAGTAGAGCTGGTTCAGGCACGTCCCACTGGCAGGAGGCCCCGGAGCAGACCCAGGACACGTTGGAGGGATTACATATCTCATCTGGCCTGGGAACACCTTGTGGTCCCCAGGGAGGAGCTGGAAAGCGCTGCTGGGGAGACGGATGTCTGGAGTGCTTTGCTTGGCCTGCTGCCCCCACGACCTGGCCCGGGATAAAGTGTTTAAAATGGACGGATGGATGGATAGCCCGGGCTACTAATTTAAGTTTTATGGCAATTGCAGTAAGGAAATGACATTATGGTGAAGAGGATTGTAGCTTCTGCCTCAAACCTGTGGTGCTGCAAGCTCCATTTCATTACTGAAAATCAGTTCCTGTTACCCTGAAAATAGTTTGGCGCAAACTGTGATGTTAACTGCAAATCTTTAATTGTCTTGTGTCTTTACACTCACTTAACAAATATAGTAATGGCACGGTTGACGATAACATGTTAGGTGTAACATCTTAATAGTGAGATCTGACACGCTATCCTTTCCAAGGCAATTGAAAAAACTGAGATGGTTCCTGGTATACAGATCGCACATCTGCTCGAGTGATGTGAAGACGTGGCTGTGCTGATTGGATAAAGCAGATAAAAGCATAACTGATGCATTTGTAAATGCGTCATGTCGCTGTATACTTCTGGTATGTGATAATTAATGCAGGAGTCGGAGCAGCACATGTTTTTACACTGGGGGGATGATGCTGAGTTTTATTATATGTGACATTTATAAATGTATGTATGTACCGTATGTGTGTTTAATGTGATTTTTCTTGTATGTATTGTGCATTTTATGGGATGGCTGTTTTGTTTTTATTGTCTCAATCACATATATTCCTGCCGTACAACATGGTTTTAAAGTGAAGCACATTTAATTTAATTACTGGCTTCCTTCACCTTAAGTTTCAATGTTTTCCTTGCAGGCAGAAGCGTCAGCTCCCAAACCTTCATATCTACGGAATAGTGAGAAAACAGGCCGCTGATTGAGGCTTTAAAAACACATCAAACACCTCCGGTAAACCCTCTGAGAGTTGTGTTCCTATTTACAACTGAATGACTCCAGTGTCTTGAGTGTTTGGTGTCTTATTGCTTAGGTATGAAATTATGTGATAGTGACAAGAGAACTGAATGTGAGAGTGTGAGAGTTATTGAGACACAGTGTTACTGCTCTTCAAGTGGAGAGCGGGAAACACTCGGAGACAGCTTGACACACACACACACAGACACACACACAAATACGCCACCCGCTGTCACACAGAAACAGATCTAACACTCCATGTGCAGCCCACAGTTACACACTACGCTCAAACAAAAGCGTGCACGCAAACATTGCCACATGCACGAACATAAATAAAAAAGATAAAAACACATGCTTGTGTGTGTTACATGTTTTTCTTTCCCCCCCTTCCGATCTCATTTGCAATGCAAAGCAGGCATGTGTGAGAAATTTTGATACGCGCACCCTGTCATACATATCTGAAATTAAATATCACACGCTGTACAATGTGTGCCCTTAAAAGATAAGAGAAAGCGGGAGAGCTAAAGAAAGCACAAGAGAAATGTATAAAGTATGCAGAGTCAAGATAGCATTGTGGACGGAGAGGCCTGAGATTTGACAAGAGCGAGACAGGCCTATGGGGGGAAGAAAGAATCTGAACGATAGCAGAGAAAGCAATATAATGTGGACAGAAAGACGCAACGTGGAGACACATAAAAACAGAAATGTCATGCCAACAAAGCAGTTCATTAAACTGATGGAGGAAAAAATAGGGAGCGGAGAAGGAAACATAGGGAGCACACAGAGAAAAATCCAGGAGTACAGACGAAAAAAAGATGGTGAATGTGGAGGAAGAATCGAGGGTAGAAGGGTTGAAAGGTTTTCTCTGTCTTGCTTCTATCAGTGTTCGAGTAAAAGTTGCCACTACCTCATCAATAAGAGCTGAGTGAAGGCAAGACCTGGAACACAACGATAACAAGCACACACTCTGGTAGAGGAAAAAACTCAAAGGAAATGACAGATAAAAAAAAAGAAAGAAATGAGCTAAAAACGAAGGTACGACTGCTAAAGTGTAGAGCCGAAGAGGAAAAGCTGTATATATTTTAAGTTAATGGACTTGAACTTCACTTTAGGCAGAGGGGTTGGGGAGTGATTACTGCCATTAGGTTGCGGAGAGCATGTGCAGGGATGAGTAGTGTTGAGTATAACTTGTTGATGTGTGAGTGGGAGTGTGCAAGCGAAGTGTTGTTGTGCTCAGTCCTGACCTTGAATGTCAACTGGGACACACTTATCCACTTCTTCTGCTGGCCTCTTTCCCTCTTCCGCTCTTTTATTTCAACATTTTTACCTCCCCTCCTTCCACCTGGGCTAAAACCCACGAGAGCTGCAGTCCACTCAAGGAAAAGGTCAGAACCATTTCTTCTCTTATTCTCCACCAAGACACCCCTGCCGCCACTCTCCTCTTTTTCTTCCTCCCCGTCCCACTTATATATTCTGATCTCTTGTTCTGGTCTTGTTTTCTGAGTTTTTCTCACTTTGTAAGAAGAAAAGGAACACACAGCAATGTGACCTGTTGTGACTGCATTGTTTCAGAAACAACATGTGACATTAGCACGCCACATTATCCGACAAATGCATTTAATATGCAATTTGCACATGGTCACATTTCATATAATCCGAAGAGTCTGAGAGACAGTCAATTATTCAATATGTCTGGCTGCTATAATTAAGACATCTAAGGAAATAAAATCAATTTCACACACAGATACATGTGCAAAGTCATTCACAAACAGAAGCGCCGACACAAATTCCAGGGCTGCTTTTGGATTAAAGCATAAGTAAGTGGATTACTGTGCTGATGAGTAAAAGGATAATTACAGTTATTTTCAACCAGGGCGTTATCCCAGTTTCTTCTATTATCGTGACTGATTGTGTTCAATTTGTTTGCCTTTCGTATTCCCACTCTGCCACAGACAATGCTCTTTGAGTTTAGCATTCAAAATTCAAAAAAGTTATTAAAATGTGTTTTTTAAAATACACTAAAATAAAAATGAAATGCTTTCAGATCAATAGTTCACTTGCTTTGGTCTGAATCAGGGACTAATTTTGTTCCAAAGTTGCATAACTGCCTAAAGTTGGTTCGTGTTCTCATGGCAGCATTTACAAGCAGACCAGATCAAATGCCTTGTGTGAGAAAGCTGCTCTTGATTGGTCAGAATTTCCATGCAGGAAAAATCCAGGAAGTAAACAAAACGTTGAAGAAGAGTACACTTGCAAGATAAATGTGACACTTTCTAATGTCACAATGGAGGGACAACTACGCAGGTTGATTTTAGCGCTGCTCATCGTGGACTATATTGCTGTCATTGTTCATTTTAGTCAAACCATTCAGTTTGAAAACGAGGCGCGGCTCCAACTAGAAAACAATGTTTTGATGCACTGGATGTGCTGAATGTGCATATTAAGGCATATCTAGATCTACATTTAGCTCATCATCGTCTTGTCGGTGAAGATTCTCAGTCATCCAGGTCATGGTAATCGTAAGTGCTAATATCGTAGGCAACTGGACTTGCATCATTGTCTTGTTTTCGTCATGGAAAAAAAGGTACTTGACGAAAAATTGGCAAAATTAACACTGCTTGAAAGCTAAACTTGAAGGAAATCAGTAAGGGGTTAAACGTGTATATGGATTGTGTGCAGCTTATTAGCCATTTTAGCTTAGCTAAAATAAGCTAGTTAGAAAGTAGGTTTAACACATTTAATGTCATATCAGACGTAAAGAGATGGTAACAGATCAGGGACATTGCTGATTGCTGCTTTATCTACTGAAGGGACATTTTCAAATGGGTTAATATGGGCTGTGGGTCAACACTATGCAGATGACACACTCATTTATTCCTCTACAGAGCTGAACAAGACTGCTTCAGAATTACTGAAAAGTAGGGCTGGGACGATATGCTTATCTTGTGATATGATACTGTCAAGACGAAAGTGATGAAATGAAAAGATACATGTATTGCAATTTTTAAGTATTGCGATCATACAAGTATTACAATTTATTTCAATTTTTGTTTACGTTTATAACACTAGAGAATGGGTAAAAGTTGACGCATACAGTTCTCGAGACTGTATACTGTGAGGCATAGTTACAAAGGCAATGCACATCATGTAAGTTAGTCTCTGACTTTTAATTTAGCAGCATCATATCCTGCATTGAAAAGTGATAAATAAACTAATCACTGTTTTCATTTTTCACAGTTTTATTGCATTGAAGCACTTTGTAACCTTGTACTTTACTCATTTACATACTAAAATGTATATGGAAACCTATATATGTATATATACATATATAGGTTTCCATTCTATAATATATTACTGCTGCATTCAGCTGTCCCTGAAGTGTATCCCATACACTGATTTATTTGTGGCAGTTGTTTTAATATCAAAAATGGATGGGTAAAATTGAATTCAAATGCAGAGCTCAGCCTCTCTTTGAGAGAGAGAGACAAGGACATCGGGCTATGGACCTTAAATAATGTGATAATTCATCACTTTGTCGGCACGTATGTCGCACATCAGCCATGATAACTAGCGAGAAGAAGACTTGGCAAGACAGTTAAAATGTCACTTACAGTTTTCAGGTGATTTGAGCAGGTTGGTTGGTTGGTTGGTAGGTTGGTTGGTAGATAGTTAGACGGATAATGAAGCATTTGAAATGGATTTTGACATTGATGGCAACGATTTAAGCTTCAAAGCATTTGGGTCAGCCTTAATATTGTCCCCTGAATATCAGATGGGTTCTCTGATGTGTACGGGGTATCACTTGCTGTACCCTGCTGTTTTAATGTTATTTTGAGGCTAAATGTGGGTTTTCAGTGTTTTACTTGTACAAATATTGTTTGTTTCTGTTTGTATCTATTAAAGTGATGCTTTTATTTTAGAGGACTCATGGAAGGATAACCCCTTTGGCTATAAGAGATCCTTATAACAAACCAAATCAACACTAAAAGAGTCCTGATTCCTGAGTCCATGCTTCAGCCTCCTGTTACCTCTGTGATTCTGTAAAAACGCCATACACACCCACCTGCCTGCTTTCGCTCCGCTCCTTCCCCCAGCAACCATGTAACAGACTTAAACTCCATGGGTGGTGCAGTGTTTTGCTGCGGTGCTTCTGGCTGTGAGATGCTTTGACCAAAGAGCTAAAAAATCTGCACTGAGCCTCTCAGGTTTCAACAAACTTCTACAAAATCCATCTGCTCGAAACAGATCAATCTTTCAGGTCCACTGTTAAAGCCACAGTTCAAAACTTCTGGATGGTTTTTTTTTTGTGATGAATGCTTCCTGTTTGTTTTCTGTATCCTATTACATCTTCTTTTTTGTTGTTTTGGTCATGTTTAATTTATCTGTGGGTTTGTGTTGGAAATTTGCAGCATTTTGGGTGAAGAAAATAATTTCATGCAAAGAATTAATAACTTAAGCATCATTCATGTCAATTTCATAGTGGAAACTGCAATAAGGATGGAGACTTTGACACCTCCCACCTAAGCATAATATCCAGTACCTCCATTCATGCATCCTCCCACACACATAATTGGTATTCCATGCTAACCTGGTAGAGAGTGTGGTTTTTGTCCTTGAAGCAAGGTATGAGGAGGGAGTAGATCTGCAGGGAGTAGTAGTAGGCAGCCAGCTGGAGCGACAAGGCAGAGTGACACTGCTTCTCAAAACACCTGTTGGCATCCAGTACCTGCAGAGATGGAGAGAAGATATGAATAAAAAAGCAAGCTGCTGGTGGGGAAAAAAAAATATGAGCAAAATTCAAATAAACTCCACTTCCTTCCAAAACTTAAAAAACCCACAGTCCAGTTCACGATATCCAAAAATAAGCAGTGAAAAATCAAAACAGCTCAGATATTCAGTGAACACAGCCTGCTCACTGTGTCAAACAATGCAGAGCTCACAGTTTGTCACCACCGTCAGTCTGCTCTGAAGAGAGTTAATTAACTCTCTAGGAAACGTACAGTGATATCAACTCCGCAGCAAGTGTTTCTGTAGTTTTTGTATCACTTTTCATGCAACTTCCATGACTTCCCTACACAGAGCCACCAGATTAAAGACACACATCACCCCTGGATCAAAACACATATTTTTCCTGTAGCGCTGTTTTCAGGGTGTTGGCGTGTTGGAGATATCGGCCGTAAAGATGTCTGCTTTCTCTCCAATAAAATGAAACTAGATGTCACTCAGCTTGTGGTGCTCAAAGTACCAAAATACTACATCTAAAAAGCTCAACAGCAATGTCTCTTTCCAGAAATCATGACCCAGTTACCCATGATAATCCACGGATCTTGTTGTGAGCAGTTTCATGTAGGAACTATTTTCTTGCTATCAAACAACACCCACCAAACGTACCTCTCTGCAGAAGCTAGCTCACCTGGCACCACTGAACTAGCTAACGTTTCAGCTCAGCCAAAAAGGACACCGTTAATGTTTACATCTTGCACTGTCCCAAGCATGAGCCTCTCTTCTATGAGTAGATGCACTCTTCCTTCTGCATGGTGATACGGTTGGCAGGTGTAGTTCAGTAGAAAGAAGATAGTTCCTACTGTCTTCGCTTTAAGACAGGTGGTGATCGAGCTTTTGTGGCCAGAGCAGCTAAATTTTGGAATGCTCTATCTGCTCCCTTACGATCTGCTGACTCTGTGGTTTCTTTCAAAGCCAGGTAAAGACACACCTGTTTAGACAGACTTTTGTGTAACTTGTATGTACCAGAGCTGTACATCTTCAAATTTTGTGTATTGTTGTTGTGTAGAGTTAAATGTTCTTTTTTCTTGTGTGTGTGCTAATAGTTTTGCTAGTTGTGCACTTTTTGTCTGCCAAAGGCGCTATATAAATAAATTTTAATTGCTTGTATGAAACTACTTACAAGGTCTGTGGATTATTTTGAGTAAAAAAAAAAAAAAAAAGACATTGCTGTTGAGTTTTTTAGATATTTTTTGGTGCTTTGAGTGAGGGCTGAGTAATATCAATATTATATCGATATTGTGATATAAAACTAGATATTGTCTTAGATTTCGGATATTGTAATATTATAACTGTTGTCTCTTTTTAGGTTTTAAAGACTGCATTACATTACAGTGAGCCTATCAACCTGAAATCTTAAGTGCAGAGCTGATCTTCTTCCAGAAGCTGCTTGTAAGTGTGTGGGCCTATCGTCTGTGGGACAGATATAAAGCTCTGGGTAGCCCTGCACTAACATGATCAACTTTTCCATATTTATCAGACTGAATATTTATGATAAGTTGTATGTCGGCTGTGATTGGTTGGATTTCATCACATTTAAAATGTAAAAGTAACACACACCAAAAAGATGCTGATCACTGGCAATAGACCTGATTGTTAGGGTTGGGTTGGTTCTCGGTAATACCAATTCGGTCCAGTTCTCCGTCTTGGAACAGGTTTTATTTTTTGAGACCGACCAGACCGCATACTCAGGCAGAGCGGACGCCGCGGAGGTCCGCCTGGTAAAAGTGGACATCCGCAAGCCCTGTGCGCGCAAAGCATGACCATGCGGACTTCGCTCCGCGCACCAGTGTCACACAAAAGACTGTTCGGCATGTATTTTTCACATCGTGGGGATTTTTCACGGACATTTTTACATATAGTCCACTCCGCTTATAGTAAGCCCAAGTCTGTGAGCACCTGTGTCTACATCTTCGCCAAGCGCACAGCAAGCAGGAGAGAGAGGGGAGTGGGGGTGGGGCGGGGACTGAGCTAGGAGGTGCGAGTGCGCATGTGCCTCTACTGTAGCCTGGAGTTTGTTTAATAGTGACGGGGAGTCGATAATGGCGGACAATTTAGTCTCGACGAAATCAAGGAATGCGCCACTATGGCAACACTTTGGCTTTGAGACAGACGAAGGAGGCAACCCTTGTTTGCACTGATTGAGTAAGCTGCAAAATTTATTTGTAAGGAATAAAAAAAACAACTTGTTACTGTCACTCTGTTGTCCTATGGTTGTTTTTTTATTTTAAATGAGTCAATTGTGCCCCCAAGTGGCGAAAATCCTGTATTACCGACTTGATGCGTTTTTTTTACAAAAACCGGACCGTTTTTTTTTTTTTTTCCCCTCATACCGACGCAACCCTACTGATTGTAGAAAACAAATGTCACACACTCTGGCTCCACATGCATTTTTTATTTTGATGACGTTTCCAACTTTGAGCCTTCTTTAAGATTAACAAGCAGGTACACTGTTCTCTTATATGGACCACACCTTTGTTACACATCTGATGATGTTTAGGTGATCGTGCTACACTATGAGGTTGAGCAAATCACATGACACGTACTAATGCACTCCAAAAGTTGAACTCGGTTTATCTTAGTTGGTATTATCCATTGCACCCTGAAAAACAGGCGCTTGAGAACGCATAAGCCACAACGCCGTCGTCTATATTGTCTGGTCTATATTGGAAACAATGAATCTGAGGACACAAAAAACACAGCATGTGTACAGCCCCTTAGTCATCATATCCTCATTACTGATGATTATTTATCAAATATCTCTGTGTAATATATTTTGTGAAGGCATAAATAGTCAATCCTACAATATCGTTGCAATACTTTTATTGAGGTATTTGGTCAAATGTATTGTGCTGTTTGATTTTCTCCATATCACCCAGCCCTATTTTGTGCACCACAAGCTGAGTGCCATCTAGTTCCATTATAGTGGAGAGAAGGCAGACATCTCTATGGCCAGTATCTCCAACACTCTGCAGCTCACACCAAAATAATCTAGACTGATAAATAGCACCACAGGTAAGAGGAAAAATATGTATTTTTGATTTGGGGGTGAACTGTCCCTTTAAGACTCATGAGGGATCTAACTACCTCCACTTGAACACAAACTACTACGGTATGTTTCTCTTACTTGCACTTCATTTTCTCAGCTATCAAAACACAGTGACTGCCCCTGTGACAACAGAGACATGGTGGACTACATGTTGCTGTGTGGGAGTATTCACAGTATGTGTGAATGTTTTTTTGACTTGAGGAAGACATGACACTATGTGAGATGAGTATTGTTACTGCTATACATCATTCTGCAACTTTACTCTGGTGCCTTTAAAGTGCAACTTTCATTTGACGCACTGATGATGCAAACAGTTTAACACAGCAGCTCATGTAGAAAGGTAAGGGATCAGTAGAGGATACGGATTCACTCAGCCATTTCCCAGACTCCCACGAAAATACACGCTTCTATTACCGGAGTCTGTTTGTGTGTGTCTAAAATAAAACTCTGTGTGTGTGTGAATGTGTGTCCACCTTACCTGAGGCAGGGCCAGTAAGTAGGACAGAGCCAGCATCATGTCCCTGGGAAATGCATCGTTGGCCAGCTGCAGCAAAACTGGAAAAGGATGGAGGGATGGAGGGATGGAGAGGAGAGGGGAAAGAAAAGACTTTAACTAAAGCACTGAGGATTAACAACCAACCCTCCCCTCTTGGACGAGTTTCATCCCACGTTTGTTGAATACAGACGACAGTGGCTGTCAGAATACACCTCTCTGTGGGCGAGACAAAAGAGAGGGAAGGTAAAAATAGAGGGGAGATGAGAAGGAAAGAGGGGAGACTAAGTCAAGAAGCATCATTAAAAATCCCCCCCAGAGTTCTGGGATGCTGTCCATCTTCTCGCTGGGCTATTGTGTGCGTGTGTTTGCATATGCTGTGTACAAAATGCTTGTTGCGTGTGTGCGTGTGTACGTGTTTGGTTTCTTGCACAGGGAGTATTCATTATTCAAACAGTAAGTACATGCCCACTTCTAATAAGTGCTCTCCAGATGAGTCCAAACTTCATCTAAGTGCACTTTAAAGTCGAATCCTCTGAATGCCAAATTAGCCTCTGCATACTGACGGCGGAGACAGGCAGGGGGGTTTGATTATAAGAAATGCAAATGATCTTTAAATGGTCTGTTTGAACCACTGATCTGGTCGTACAGGTCGACTGTGAGCAGGCAGTTTTATTTATGAAGCAGATTTCTTACACAGAGGCAGCTTGGAGGTGATGCACAGACAACACAACACCACAGAGCAACTTGATTTAAAGTTAAAACAACACAATTTGAAGTTAATACAATTTAAAAGAGCAAAATAAAAACGATAAAAGAATAAAAGATGAGCATGAATAAATAAAAAAGATTTAAAATATGTCTATTAATGATAATACAGCAATAGTAAGTCCTTGGTTCTTAAAAACATTTAGTTTAAAGCGCTTGAGGATGAGGTTTTCAGTCTGGATTTAACAACTGCAGAGCCGGGGCTTTCCTCAGAATAAGCATTTTCTGAAGGTCGTACTGTCATAATGTACTTAAATTTATGTATTTAACTGTTTTGTACAAACAGAAGAAGATAAAAATGTGTGCCAATGGACACGAATCAAACTGAAACTTTAGAAACGCTGCTGCCAATTATCCTACACACTGCCAAGCTTTAACCTCACAACGAGAACCCAAACTGTTTTTACAGTCATCCAAACATTTCCTCGAGCTGTGTCGACTCCATATGCAGTTTTTATTTTCTGCAGCTGTGATGTGCTCTTCTATTTATTTTGTGGACGATGGTATGCATTAATGAGACGTGTCATGACACCAGAAATTTAGTAGCTCATATCAGTGCTAGTGAAATTCCACGATTCCTAAAACCCAATTCAACACCACAGTAAATCTCATGTACTTAAACATATACTCCTTTATTAAAAATATTTAGATTCATTATGATTTATAATTTATCACTGATCCCTGAAGACCCGCTTTGAACGGGATGTACTAGTTTATGTGGATTCAAGATTTTGATGTGTTGATGTACACACACAGGACAACTTTATTAGGTACACCATTCTAGTACCAGGTTGGACCCCTTTTGCCTTTAGAACTGCCTTAATTCTTAGTGTTATAGATTCAACAAGGTGCTGGAAACATTCCTCAGAGATTCTGGTCCATATTGATATGATGACATCACACAGTTGCTGCAGATTTGTCAGCTGCACATCCATGATGTGAATCTCCCGTTCCACCATATCCCAAAGGTGCTCTATTGGATTGAGATCTGGTGACTGTGGAGGCCATTGGAGTACAGTGAACTCATTGTCATGTTCAAGAAACCAGTTTGAGATGATTTGAGCTTTGTGACATGGTGCGTTATCCTGCTGGAAGTAGCCATCAGAAGATGGGCACACTGTGGTCATAAAGGGATGGACACAGTCAGCAACAATACTCAGGTAGGCTGTGGTGTTTAAACCATGCTCAGTTGGTACTAAGGGGCCCAAAGTGTGCCAAGAAAATCTCCCCCACACCATTACACCACCACCACCAGCCTGAACCGTTGATACAAAGCAGGATGGATCCATGACGCCAAATTCTGACCCTACCATCTGAATGTGGCAGCAGAAATCCAGACTCATCAGACCAGGCAACATTTTTCCAATCTTCTATTGTCCAGTTTTGGTGAGCCTGTGTGAACTGTAACCTCAGTTTCCTGTTGTTAGCTGACAGGAGTGGCACCTGGTGTGGTCTTCTGCTGCTGTAGCCCATCTGCTTCAAGGTTGGACGTGTTGTTGGTTCAGAGATGATCTTCTGCAGACCTTGGTTGTAACCAGTGGTTATTTGACTTCCTGTTGCCTTTCTATCATCTTGAACCAGTCTGGCCATTCTCCTCTGCTCGGTTTGAACTTCAGCAGGTCGTCTTGACCATGTCTACATGCCGAAATGTTTTGAATTGCTGCCACCTGATTAACTGATTGGCTATTTGCGGTAATGAGTTGTTGAACAGGTGTACCTAATAAAGAGGCCAGTGAGTGAATAACACACACACTGGCAGTACTTTTTAGACAATGGCCTAACACAGCAATAACAGTTCTTTACCATCTCTGTTTTATGGCGGCTGATCTCATCGTCTGCTTGGAGGGTAAGAAGCTCCCAAACCTCATTGTTTTCCCAATTTGCGAACATTTTTAGCTGCTGTTTTTCTTTGGGTTAGCTGCTAACTGCTATCAGTTACCTATTATATCTCTAATGGTGAGTCTCACACATAACACATCGTCAACATGTCACACCCGTGCCGCTCATGGTCCTGTCATGTCAGCTGTCCCATTAATATAGACATCATTTCGGCGCTGTTACTACCTCCATTCCCAGCTCAAAAGCTAGACAACTCTGTCCCTCCACTAAGCAATCGTACTCCATATACAGAACGGCGAGATGGCATAACAGCGCTATATTCCCACCTCGGACAGGCAGTCTAAAAGGAGCTATAGAGACAGACAACCATTCATGCTCACATCTTGACATCCCTGGAATCATCAAGCCCATCACACTCAAAATAAGCTTAAACATTTAGGCAGTCTATTAGTATCCATACTGACCGATCTAAACACACTTGATTTACCATTTTCCCAGAGTTTTCCAGTCCAAAACACACTTTAAACGGCTCAGAGTTAGCACGTAATATGGAACTGGGACACTGCTCATGTTGCGTGAGTGTGTGTGTGTGTGTGTGTGTGTGTGTCCCTGAGGCTGATGGGATTTGGAGTCTAGACGGAGCTTTGGGCACAGGGATGGACTTTTGTCCCAAACTGCTGGCCTCAAGGCCACAACAGACAAACACAAGGGTGCACAACCACACTGTCACTCACACACATACACACACACACAAATGCATACCATTATGATTAAAAGTAGATGAAGATCAAACACTGTAAACACACAGACTCCCGAAGTTAATCACTCACTTACTCACTCGCTCACTCAGTCAGTGTGAGGAAACAGTGGGAGAGAGCAGAGAGAGGCAGAGGCAGACAGATTCACTTTGTAGTCTCAGACCCAAGGAGAACAAAAGCCTGTGTTGGTGATAAGAGCCTGAGACAAAATGGAACAGACAGAGTGGAGAAAAGTGGAGCATGGACACTGGGGGGGAGGCGGGGGCAAAGGGAGAGACATATCCTGTAGAACAAAACGCACACTAATATTCATATGTGCACACATGGGCCCCAATACCTGAAACAGTTAGAGGTTTGGTGTGTGTATGTGCTAGCTAGGAGGGAGAGGGGGGGACGTGGAGTGATGCGCCAGCTTTAAGTGCCATAACAGCTCTCTTAAGCAGAGTGCCCACCCTCCTCCTTTTCTTGTTTTTCTTTTTCCTCTCTCCCCTCCTCTCCTACCCCCCGGGTTTCAATGAGCTACACCTCAGAATGAGCTGATTACACGCCTCTCTAAAGCTACTGATACCATCGGGACAGGAATTACCAGAGGGGTAAACACACACACGCACACACAGAATAGATAACCCTGACTTAAAAGCATACAGTATTTCTGCTTGTGAGGGAGAGAGGAAAACAGAGAGAGTGATAAAGAGACACTACGCAGACACGCACACACACACACATCTCTGCTCCTGTGTCAGCTAAATCGGGCACATTGTTAGCGGGATGGTGAGACAGTGACTTATTACTATTTCACCTGTGCAGGCAGTGTGAAAAACAACTTATTATGGCCTGGTCAACACGCGGCCAATGGCAGCGCTCCATGCTCCTTGTGTGTGTTTATGTACGTGTGTGTGTTTGTGTGTGTCTCCATCTGTGTCCCCTCGCACTCAGTGCCCATTTTCGGCACCTTACTCAGCTCAATCCCATTGAGTCACTTTCCACTTGTGTCATCATTAATTACCTCCAGCTTATCTGGGCCAGGTGAGGAATCAATATATTTATTTTCTTAAAGGCCATCTCCTAGTCTGTTTTTGAGGACAGCCGGCGTGGCGGGCCGATACGCGAGTCATTAATCGAAGGTTGTTATCGGACGCGGTGCCGTCCAAACCGCCTTTTCTCTTTCTCGACACGTCGCGCTCAGCGGCGGCTCCGACGGGAAGGTGACTTTTAAGAAGAGAGATATTCATTTGAATGACAACGGCAGGGAGAGCTTAGATTTTAGCGGAACGTGTGTGTATGCATATCGATGCATTAGTGGTCGAAGTGTGCGCCTCGTGTTCTTAAGTGTCCATGTATTAGTATTCAAACACACACACGCATGCACGGACACACACATACATTTGCTTTTTTATTTCTGTAGTGGCATTGACTTTGGCGAGCAGCTGCAATCCATCACGCGGCGTGGCCTTGATGTTTTGACTTGATGCTATCTCTCTGGTATCGCCGCGGTGACGCATCATTATTTACTGTTGCCGTGGGTATACATTAATTAATCAATGCGAGGCTATTCTTCCCATGTTGTCCCCCAGTCCGCCACATGTGAGCTCCGTGGCGAGACGGATGAGGAGAGGAGAGGGCAGGAGGAGGAGGGGAGGAGAGAACCACACTGCTCACTAAGACGGAGCATTAAGAAACAGCTCAAGTTACACAAAAACTCACTCAATCTATCCTCAACACTTAGAGAGCACTCTCTAAGTGCTTTCTTTCTCTCTTTTTTTTTTTTTACTATTTGTCAATTACAAACAAGAAGAAAAGCATTTCTAAATTCAGGGAAAGTTCACAAGCAGGCAGACGTGTGGTGAGAGGGTGCCGAATCAATGCAGCACTGGGTCAAAAAATACTCCAACTGCATTATAAAAGATTGGGATTTTTTTGTTGTGTGGACGATAAACGAGTGCAGACTTCCATCTGTGAGGAAATACAGTGAGTGACAACAACCCCACATTTAAGTGTACGGTTTGCAGTGGAAACACTAGGGTCTAGGTACCATGTCTGAAGGGTTGCTTTTGGTTCCAAAGGTACCATACCGAAAGTGTTTGGTAGAAACGGGGCTTAAGTGTGACGAATGGGGGGATGACATGCAGCAGAGGGCTGCAGACTGGACTCCAGCAGCAAAAGACATTGCCTTTGCATATGGGATGCCTGCTCTACCCACTGATCCACCTGGCGCCCCAGAGATTGTGAAATAAAGATGAATATTTAGGCCCACATTTCTCAAAACGCTAACTCACACTTCATATTTTGATCAGTCTTTCTGCCAGTGTTGTACTCCTCGAGATTGATTTTGGCTGTAAGACCACTTTTTGAACGTTCTGGTGGCGTCTTGGACTCAACCACATTTTTACTTGGTCTTGTCTCAGTCTCAGACAAAAGGACTCAGGATTTTAATTCAAGACCACAACTGCAGGGATATCACCAAAGCTGCTTTCATGGTAACTCACCACCTCCTATGAAGCAGTGGCTGCCCACATGGACGCACACAGTTTTTGCTCTGCCGCACTGAGCTCACCGTGTTGAACTTCTGGCGGTTGCTGCCTGTCTTTGTCATGCAGTGTGGGACTCGCACTGGTCTTGTCTCAGTGAGTGCGTTTACATGGACAATTTAATTCCGTTTTCATCCGCAATGAAAGTTCATTCCTATTAAAAGTGATCTTGTAAACACCCAATTCGGAATGAAAATGGCCAATGCGATAGAAAATTCAATCCGATGTAAGGGGCTGGAATATTCCGTTTCTAATTCTGAATGAAAGAATTTCTCGCACTTGTATACACTCATTCCTCTTTAAGTTCATTCCGGTATTTCTGCACATGCTCGTTTCCTTGCCCTTCTGGCGCAATGACATATATAGCACACGCGCGACTCGTTGCACTAACCAGTTTCCATTCGCCAAAGCACGGTCTTCTACCTCCCTTCTCCTGCTCAACAGATGAAGCATTAGCAGAACAAGGTTGTTGTCGTACTGCTGCTTCAAGAATATAAGCAGAACAAGCCCGAAAAAGGCACTAAGAACGGCGTCGTCAAGTATCTTGTTATCCAGAGTGAGTACTACAGTGTTTTCTTCCGGTAAACGTAAACACGTAACATCCGCCCCGCCCCCTATCCAATCAGAAACCTTCCCTGCCCCAAACCTTGCGCGGACCCGAATAAAGGCGATTAAACTGATCTCCCATGTAAACCCTCATTCGGAATGAATATTTCCCATGTAAACTACCTGGGAACACTTTAATTCTGAATGATTTCATTCAGATTTATTGCATTCTGAATGAGGAACCATCATGTAACCACACCCAGTCTGAAACACTCTGGTCTCTGCACATCAACATTGAACCTAAACATGAAACCCCATATTTGTTTTGTACATTGCCAGTTTCAATTAAATTAATTTATAAGTCTATCACATCCTCAAATAAGTTGACAACAAAGAGAAAAGGCACCCTTACATTGTGCTATTCTAATATGAGGAGAAAGCAGAAAAAGACAAATATGGAGGCGCAGATGGCTGAAAGATGCAGACAATATGGTCTGTCTGCTGCGCAGCAAAGTTCAGTTTTATTTCTATCACAGCACGGTCTCAGTGGCAACAACATGTAAAATATTACTCCGATATTATTTAAAACGATCTCACTACAGTCTATAACAGATTTTCAGAGAGCAGCCATGTGGGAAATCAGACTGTGTAGCAGTTTAAACATGCGACAGCTGACTCAAACTGAGCGTCAAATGACAGCTGAACTGGGACAAATTCAGCCTGATTATTAAAGTAGTCTGAGGCTACTAATCTGGAATTAAGGTACAGGTGGTATCGTTTATCTTTAGAGAGATAGTTTGGATCTTTTGAAGTGGGTTTGTATGAGGTACGCAAAAGCTAAGCAATGTACTGCTGTGGACAGGGGCAGCAGTAAAACCAAATTTTTTTAGGCTCCTAAAAAAAGTCCCACTTTAAAAAAAAGGTCCAGTGTGTAAGATCTGGGGGGATATACTGGCAGGAATTCAGCAGTGCAAGGTGCAGCTCCTAATAGAGTTTCACGTTTGCTTGTTTTTTGTGTGCAACTAACGCCTAGTTCACATTACACAATTTTTCCCGCGATTTTGACGTCACAGAGGATCTTGAGAGCCACCTTGGGTCGGAGGTGAGTCGGCAGATAGTCTGCCACGACGAGTCCTCAGGTGTGAACAAGCCTACGAGCAAGTCGCCCCCTCGTCTGCGACTGGGACTGGATATCTGGCATGCTAGAAAACTGAAGAAGTCTGACACGACTGACAAAGAGCATCAGCCAATGAGAGGCAGGATACGTCCCACATCAGCACGCAGGAGGACGGAGGAAATGTGAGGAGGACAAGCCGCAGGGTTGCCAGGTCTGCTTATTAGCCGCGACTTTGGGCTTGTTTTTTTTGTAAAGTCGCTTACAAATATTGGTAGTCACAGGTTGTGTTTTTTTTGGGCTTGTTTCTAAAGTGGAGTTGCTTATTTGGGCTTGCTCTCTAAACGTCGACTTTCTCTATATATATATATCTGTTGCTTCTTTTGGGCTTGTTTCCATAGCCCTGGTTGCTTGTTTCTTTCCCAAGATCTGGCAACACTGACAAGCCGGCAAGCAACAACAACAATGGCGGCATCCACAGGACCACGGGGAGCGCATTGTGTTTGGACCCAGGCTCTGGAGGCAGATATGATCAGATTCTGATGTGTCGTCTCCAAGTTAAAAAACGTAGTTTGGTGACGTCACCGGGTTATCTGGGGCTCTGTCAGCGAGGACTCGAAGAAATCTTGTGGTGTGCACACACAGGTTGTAACGTGGTTGGCGAGACTCACGATGACAGAAACACACGTCGCAAGGTATGAACACTCAAAAGATTACGATAGTCTCCCCAACGTGAAAATCTTGTGAATGTGAACGAGCCTTAGGCGACTAATGAAATCTTGCCGACTGATCTGGTCGACTAATTTGGTTGACTATGAGGGGGCAGCCCTACTGCAAAAGATCCAAAGTAACCCTTTAAGGAAATGTTCACTCTATAAGTTCTCTATCTGTGCGTGTGTAACTATGTGTTGTGTGTTTCTGCATGCTTACCCTCTGTAGCAGGAGACAATGTTTTTCCTTCAGTCTTGGCCTCGGCCAGTTTGCCCGTCCTCAGCAAAACCTCAGCAAAGTTTTCCTGAGGCACATCTTTGTAGGAGGAATACACATCTTGACTCTGGTAGAAAGAGCAAGAAGAGAAAGTGATGAATAAACACTGATCGCTGTGCTGAGGGACTCCCAACAGTCGGGAGAGCAGATCAGAAAATGACACACGGAGATGTGATTAAGGTGACTGAGCATCTTAATTCCCAAGGATCAGACAGATGAGAGAGGGAGTAAACAAATGAACTTCACAGTCAAATAAAGCCCTTTAAAGACTGCGCCTTTTGATAATTCATTTATAGGATTCTTGTACAAGTTATTTCTCAAGTGTCTTAGAGGCGAACGCCGAAGTTTGCTCGCTCGCCGGCGTCGGAGCTATCGCTTCGACACACAATGTTCCCTGTCTATCTTCGCCACTCCCGCTCTATCCATCTTTCTGTCTTGTTGTATTTGTCTCTCTTTCTCTCTCAATCAGCCTCTCCTCCCTCCCCGCTCCCTTCATTGGAACTGTTAAGGTAAAAACCAATCCCATTGATCAGCCGGCTCATAGACAGATGGACGTGGGGAGCCATTATTGGTAGATGGATGATGGAAGATGGATGAACGCTGGAGATGGAGCGGAGGAAGGGATTTGGAGAGGCCTATTAAAATGTCATGAGAAGAGATGTATCGGCCTTCTGTTTCCCCTCGCGTCCACTCTTTTAGCTATCCACATGATTTGTGTCTCTGAGTAAAAAGCCCAGTCATAGCCCAGGGCGACCATTTTCTAGGCATAAAGGTCAAACTACTCCTTTTCTTACTTTTGTTCTTTTCTACTTCCATAACTCCTTCTGTCGACATCCCTTTCTTCTGGATTTTTATGCTCTTCATCTCTCCGTTCATCTCACATATACAGAACTTCTGTTAGTGTTGTATTTTAAATCACATCTCCAATTTTATCCGCTGTTATCGCACCATCATTCTTGAGTTTATCCTCCTTTTCCTGTAAAGTACTCCCAAATTGCTTTTGGCATTAAAACTACTTAGTCTGAAATCAATATTCATTTTGTCTCAACACTGCTTTTGAAGGAATTTATAAGTCATAAGAGGAAAAAAATGAATTAAATGCCTTTAAGTCAAACACCTACTCAAGCATTTTTGCTGTAATTTAAAGAAAGAGGCCTGAGGTGAAAACAGCAGAAATAAGGACAACAGGGATGCAAAAGGAAGACAATATAATGAGGCGCTGGTCTTCAGCCACTCACCAGGTCTACATAGGGATCATCAATGAGCTCCTGATAAAAGGGGCTACAGCCTTGACGCTGCAGGTTGGAGTTCTCACACGCCCCTTCCTGACTGGTGGCTCCCGCGTCGTGACCCTGAGGAGCCATCAAAACATCATTAAACTTTCACAACATGCCCAAAGCACTGTCATCTCTCTCTGTCCCACAGCTCGCATCCTCTCCGTTTGTCTTTTTGTTTTTTGTCTTCCTCAGAAACTCGCGACCACGAGCCGCCCTCCCAAATCGCTGCTGAGACCAGAGACGCCATCAATCTCCAACCCGGCGACCATCGAGCCAGTCCAGCCGCCGGCGACTCGCCAGATATTGAAATATTCAACAGGCGGGCCAATTAATTATGCAAGAGATGAGCTCTTGAATTGTTGTTTTTGACTGAGGCCTATGAAGTCTGTGAGTGCGTGAGGTACGAGGGCAGACGTGTAACTGTGTCTTTTCTCACATACACACAGAGTCCACATACATGCTGAGAGGGACTCCCCGAAAAATTGATATTTCACTCAGATGGGCGTGGTTTTGCAGGACGCAGCAGTGCACACTTCAGCAGGCTCTGTAGCTGTCTCAGCCCTTAAGTGCACAATCATACTTTACATGACAGCCTGTGTGCACCTTTGTAAGAATGCAGAACAAAAATCCTGAATTATTTTGACTGGATAAAAATGAGAAATTGGACTCAGTATTAAAGAATGGACTGGGCTTGATGAGGCAACCTAGACTGGATAATACACGCATACAACATGAGATCAGTTTATCTGATGTGTTTTAATGTTTTCCGAACATTTGGTCTCACACCTTAATAAATGGAAACTGATAGTCAAGTCATTGTCAGCCTGTTTGGGCTGGGTGTCTGTTGATGCAAGATACGACCTTGATATCAGAATACAGACCCCCTCCGTCTGAGTAGATGTTTGTTGGTGGACATATTTTAGTCCCTCTAAATGTCTAAAATATAATATGTAGTTGTACATATTTCCCAGTATAACATTATGATGATCAATTTGAGAATCTATCAGCAGTTGGCATAGGATGATATGAAAAGTTCATGTCACAATTGTCTTGGCTAAAATAACTGATTAACAATGTCATCCCGATAATCAACAAAATAGGCTTAAAACTCTTAAAATGACACTAAAGCAAACTGGAATCACTTCACCTTGCAATTTAGTTGCATCACAGATATGACACTTTTTCGTGAACATCCTTTTTATTTAAAAAACAAACACTCTTGGAGCCTTTGACACGTGGTATTAACATGCATCTTGGGTGGTTGCATCACATGTGCACGGCACTAAACACAAGACGACCACTATCCATGATCACTCAAACCACTTCCTGAGGTGGTCCGAGACACATTTGATCTCGGATCTTTTGTAGTGTAAACACTACTGCATTCTGATGCATCCCCAACAAGGACTACATCATCAATAGAGGACATGGTGGTTATTCTGGTGCTAATGTTCTACAACTTGCCTATTTTACAATGATTTACACGAGGTGTGACCATCCATCTTTTTTACACACATCAAGGTGCTTCATCTAAAAAATATTATTACATCAGCCTTTGCCCTGAAAGAATTTAGTACAGGGTCCCAAATCTTATCAAACACAACACCTCTATCCTCGTTATAGAATCTCGGTCTCTCCAGATGTAATGTGGGAAAATCATATATGGGAACAATGTCCATCTTCCATACTCATAAAATTAACTTCTTTGTGATCACCATTCCAAATGAAACAGCCATTTTTTGGAACGTCCACCATTTTGACCTATGGAAGGAGACATGTTGAATTCTGCTGACAACGATATCTACAGCTGTACCAACACAACTACTAATGTGACTAGCAAGCATGCTAGCAAGAGCGTGGACATAATAACTGTGTGCAGGGCTTTCTGACTTTCTAGCATAAGTGACATGAGTAGTAACAGATCCTAACACAAGTGCTGGAGACAGATGATAAACACAGGTGTGAACGGCAACATGTCTCGGCTCTCCACTTGTGTTTGGATCACCAAAATTCACATTAATAACAGGTGTAAACAGGCTCTTAAAAAGCATCTTTTTCAACAATTTGAAATGGCATCATAAATATATTTGGATAGAAGATATGTTAAATTAATATCTTTTGTGTTTTTTGAGGTCGGTGCATATGCAGCTTGTTTTGCAGCATCACATTTATTGTTCAAGTTCAAGTTCAAGATATCTTTATTGTCCCCAAGGGGCAATTTGTCTTGCAGCCAGTAGTAGAACAACCCAACAGCCACTTTGGGTGCTGCTGGGCATGATATTCATGATTATCCCAATAATGGAAAGTGACCACAATCAACATATTGTGAGTGTAATTTATGGTGATGTGCAATAAATTTGTGTATCATCCCGTTGCTAATCAGCAGGCAGGTAAAGTCATTTGAAAATCTGCTGAGAAGTCTTGCCACGGTTGCAGCCATGCCAAAAAACCTCAGTGTATCTTTGTAAATCATGATCACAAAGCAATGAAACATCATCTCTGTTTGAAGTTAGAGTTGGGTGTGAGGTCTTCTGTAAGTTTAATTTTGTGGTTTAGGCAAAGATCAGATCACTAAACAACTTTTAAGGTAACAGATTTGCTATCTTATCCAAAAAGTGACGAGATGACCCAAAGTCAGATGAAAAAATTGCTCATCAGGCACGTAACAAGCTATGTATTAACGCAGGACGTGAAGCAATGCCCCTCTATAAAATATCAAGTTTTATGGAGTCCTCCTGCTGCGCAGCTCAGGAACCAGTGGAGTTAGAAACAAGCATCAGCAGTCGTTGCCGTAATCATTGGCTGCTTGATCATGCCTTTTAGAGCACACTGCTGTTCATGCATCCATAAACACACATAAGTCAAAACAACACATAAAACCACACACACTCAGACTCACGTTAGTTAGTTAGTTATTTCACTGAGTAGAAACTTTACTGCCCCTGACAAGGAAAACAGTCTTCAGCTTCACAGATCACATCAATCAAAGAGAAAACAGCTAAACTGTTCTTACATGCAGCGGCCGGAGGTAGTTGATGGAGTCCTTCCACCAGCGGTGGTCGCTGACGGCGGTCAGCACAGCCTTGGTGGTCAGTCCTGTAGTGGTCAGCACTTCCATGGTCTTGGCTGTAGTCCTGTGCAGGAGGTCCCCTGCTGTCCCCACAGGGGAGCCCACAGAGGAAGCGCCAGCCTGGGGCCAAGCAGGTGACAGCGGTGACAGGATGGACAAAAAACATGACAGCCCCGTTATTCTAGTGTGTCACCCTGGTGCCTGTGCAGCAGTAGAGTCTCTAACACTTGAAATCATCCTGCATTAGTAGCACAGGATCCTCTGAACACTTCTTTTTCCTTACAAATGAAAAAGCTGCATCAGAGGAGTCCTCTCATCGTTACATCTGTATTGTTATATTAGACCAAAGGACAAATTTGGAGCCGGGGACTCTGGAGTATCAGTGTGGTATTAGACATGGTTATGTTCTGTTCTTTATTAGGTACTTGAGAGCAGCACTTCAATAAGGGCAGGGCTCTTTGTGTTTGTGGGTTTGTTTGTGTAGAGCATAAGGGAATTACAATGTGCACAGTTCAGGCAGCAGAGAGACCTTCCAGCCCTGTGTGAGACACATACACTGAGTACCTGTACAGAAAATGTGCCAAAAGTCGTACTTTGTTGTAAAGTGCTGTCAGTCAGGATGATTACACACATAACCTTAACTCTCGTGACTACAATTCAGGGGTGAATTCTTTGACACAAACATCTGAAAAACAAAATTGCTTGTTTCTTAAAGTCTAAGGTCAACATTTTGGGAGATATGCTTATTTTCTCTCTGGTGTAAAGTTAGATGAAATAAATACCACTCTCAGATCTGTCCATCAAGTGTAAGGCGACAGCCAGTGTCAAGTTGGCTTAGATTAGCATACAAAGTGGAAGCAGGGGGAAACAGTTACCCTGGCAATGTCCAAAGGTAGTGAAATCTGCCTACCTGCACCTCTCAAACCTTTTAAAACCAATGTGTAAAAGTGTCAGTTTACTGTTTTATAGGGGTTATGCACTGGACAAATTAAACTCTAGCCAAAGTTCAGGAAGACAAAACTTTTCATGCTCAGGCTGTAAGTTTTCTCACCCTGCCATTCACTCCTCACACATATGCTTCCTCACTATCTCTAGGTGTCATTGTCTGGGTAGGTCAATTGATTCATCGGCTGATTCACAATCAACCAGTAGCACAGCGACACACCTTCTCTGTCAGCCTATCATCTTACCGCTACTCATTTTAAATACGTCTCTTCCTCTGCTGTAGTTCTTTCTTGCTGCAGTTGTGCGCGCCCTTCACCTCCCCATCACCACGTAGTCCTTACAGATTCATCAGCTTCATCTGCCTCATCAGCCTCAGAGTCATCAGCCACCACCACCACCAGTGTCTGGACTCCATGAGGGGATTTATCCTGCTGCCACTCAGATGTCCCTCGATCTCAAAATATCTCCCTCTGTTGTTCGAGCACCAAAGACTTCTTCATCTTCTAACCGCTTCATCCTCTTGAGGGTCGCGGGGGGGCTGGAGCCTATCCCAGCTACATCGGGCGAGAGGCAGGGTACGCCCTGGACAGGTCACCAGACTATCGCAGGGCTGACACATAGAGACAAACAACCATTCACGCTCACATTCACACCTACGGACAATTTAGAGTTATCAATTAACCTAGTCCCCAATCTGCATGTCGTTGGACTGTGGGAGGAAGCCGGAGTGCCCGGAGAGAACCCACGCTGACACGGGGAGAACATGCAAACTCCACACAGAAGGGCTCCACCAAAGAATTCTGTTAAATCTTAAATCAGCACAAATCATCTGTTAATTTGTATACTCATATTCTGTATTAAATAATATGTTGGATATAAACTTTTTGTCCAGCTGCCATCGTGGAAAATGGATCCCAGTCTAGCAGCTACTCAGTAGATTACCATTGTTTTTCAGGCTGGTGAGTACAGCATATCTAGCAGCCACTTGCATATTTTACTGGCATGTGGCTGGTGGTAAGTGTTACTCAAGTAAATGTAACTGAGTAAATGTAACTAGTTACTACCCACCTCTGGCTACCGCTTAACGTTACAGCACTGTGGTGAGGCCAGCAGGTCGACAGTGACTTCAGAGATGGTGAGAGACGTGTTTCATTAAGATGCTCTGGTAAGAATTGTTCATACACCTCTATCTAACTTGACTATATTTTATTGTTTAGGGCTAAAATGTTTTAGTGAAAGGGAACCTCAGTTTGTGAAGGAATACTGCATGCTGCGCGCCGTTTTAAAAACTGGCCAAAAATAACGGAGTAACACACCATTTGGTAACTGTAACTGAGTTACTAAATTTAAAAACTAATGCGTTAGAGTATCAGTTACTGCCAAAACTAAGGGCGTTACTGTAACGTACTGCCCAACACTGCAGATAACCATACCTGTAAATGCACCGTGCTAACCAAGCTAGCAGCTAGCATCAGGGTTAGCTCTTCTTGTACAAATACCGCCTCTTCTGTCTTCATAAAGCAGGCTAAAATTCCAAACTCAAAGCTTCAAAACATTCCACAAACCAATTAGTGACATCACAATTGCTACATCTATTATTTCATGCAGTATATGCTCCCAACTTATAATTAGTCTGGCACATGAACCCCCATATAATGACAAATTGTCATTTGCATACTTATGTTTTTGTTCAGGTTAAACAAACAAAACCTAATGTTTTAATTAGCGAGCTTTGGACATGTTGGTGGGTAGATTTTTTTACCTTATGATAGAGCCAACTAGCTGCTGGCTTCATAGTTGACAGGCAGACATGGCAGTGGTATCAATCTTTTCATCTGACCAAGTTTTCATCATCTTTAAAATCCACAAAATTAATGGTGCATTGTGATGCAAATTGCACTCTTGGGGTATATCTGACAGCGTGCTACCAGTTTTCATGGCATGTTGGTTACTGCACAATTGGAAAGGATTTTAAAACCAAATCCAGAAGGCCAGTGGGCCGGGGCCAAATCGTTTAGCGCCTTTCATCAATACTTTATTTGGCAGGGGATTGAGGGTCAGCGAATGAAAGGAACTCAAACACACATACACTCAAGATGTTTGTAAAAAACTCAGACACATGGATAAATAAGAAAAAGCACCTTCAGAGTGTGTGCGCACACACACACACACTCACACACACAGCCAGGACTTGAATGTACTTGAGAGAGGAGTGGGGACATCAATACAACAATAAAATGACAACAGACAGTTTCAAATGAGCACTCATCCACACACAAAGGGGATGCAATGCAAGTCATGAAACATTAACACCCACTCAAGGCATCATAAAACTGGAGGTGCTGAAGGAGGAGGAGAAGGGGAGGCATAAATAAACCAAGCGAGCTGAGCAACCTTAACACTAGATTTACACCTCATCAAATATGGAGCAATAGGAAAACACACAAACCGAACAAAAGCACAGAGACACACCCACACAGGAATGGTAACAGAGACGGAGCTACAACTCAGACAAAAAGCGAGCACATTAACATACTGTGGAGAGAAAAAAAAAAAAGCATATGGAGAATAATAACACATGCAAACCTTTACAGAGTCTGTCTCATCGGCCTCTCGCCCACTCTCAGTAATAACAGGCTCCATTTGATAGTTAACTGCCTGGTACAAAACCTAGAGGACAGAAATAGGGAGGAAGACGGAAAACAACAGATGAGACTTGTTGTATTATTTTACAACCCGCTATTTTAGCAGAGTAATCTCATTGGATACACGGATAAAATGTGGTTGGAGGTGGTATGATTAAGAGACAACAGTGTACTTTAAAAAACAAAAAAAGAAAAGAAACCAAATTGAACTAATTTGAAATTTAAAAATGTTCTGTTCAGATAGGATGTTATGCATTAACGACTCTGACTTTGGATTGTTTGTTTTGCCAGGCTTGACTCAGTATTCATATTACAATTTTACTAATTAGCAATTAGTGTTACTAATTATGGTTCCACTGTTGACTGGGTCGCTGAAATTACATGTTATGGTTGTTGGTTTATTCATCTTATTTTTTTGCATAATATTTTGCTAATTTTGAGGATAGTGACTATTGGCACAGAATACTGGTTTAGCAATACATATACTGAAGGTGAAAGAGTGACCTGAGTTTGCAGGTCACTGGAGGCAGCCAGCAGGCCGTGGATGTTGTCGGGGGGACAGTGGGTTAGAGAGAAGGCTAAAAGCTCCTGCCGGGCTTCCAGGTCTCCGTAGCCCTCACACTGACCGAGCAGACTGCACACGTCCCACGCTGGACTGTAACCTGGAGGAAGAACACATGGAAAACAAACACAGGAGGGTAAGAGACGAAGTAGGAAAAATGGATGATGTAGTTTTAAAGGAATATTTCACCCCCAAATATCAGTTTCTCACCTTGTGTTCTGCTGAATTTATTAAGAAAACATAGTTTTTCTTGCAAGCCTCTGGTGAATGGAGAATCCAAAAACTGAGAAAATTCCTAATGAACTGAAGTCATTGGGGTCCACGTTTAACAACAGCAAAACTATATCAAAACATCTGTTTATAAACTCTGACACAACTCATCCAGTATAATCCAAGTCTCATTTATCCAGTCATATGCTCAGTATTTCCCAAACAGAAAGCCATTTCTGACAGGGTACTGAACTAAAGTGAAGCTTACCTTTTCTCTCTTCAAAGTCAGACTCCATTGACAAAAACAGTAATTTTACCATGATGAACACAGGAGCTGCTGATCTACTTCTGCCTTAATCAGATTGTTAGTTGGCGTTATGTGACTTTGGTGTTTTTTTAAAGGTTCAGTTCAGATTCACCAAGTCACACAATAACATAAATTACCGATCAAAGTAGCTGTAGACCAGCAACTCCTGTGTTTAGCAAGATAAGTGTTAATGTCAATGGAGTCTGGCTTTGAAGCGAGTCGGTTCAGTTCCTCATTGGAAAGGTCTGTCTGTTTGGGAACATACGACTGTAGGGCTGCCCCTTTAAAGCCCCTTCAGACGCTCACCGATGGCCCGACTTTGGTCGACAGCCAACTGTCGGCTTGGTGTGTCAGGGCCTTTAAAGCCAGAAGCCAGAGAAGTAAGTCTCAAACTTGTGGTGTCATAGGGTATAAAGTCTGGAGCTGCGCCATAGACAATGAATGGAGGATGGATATTGTGGACCTACAGAATGTTTGTTTTCTTTTGAATTTCTTTATTCTATTGTAGTGCTCTCAGTCCTGAAACAGAGAATGTACCCTCACACTAAGAACGTTCCCCTGGCTGCTCTCAGTGTCATCAAGAAAATCTTTCCCAATTTATTGTCTGTGGAGCAGCTTCAGACTTCATACCTAATGACATCATAAATCTGAGTTTTAGCACTTTAGCTTTTGGATTCTGTGGAGAGTTGTTCATGTTGACTAATATTTTTAGACTCTCTTAGACCGCAGGAATAACATGTATGAATTTTGAAAACAGGCAAAGTTCTCTTATAAAATAAATGAGTACAAGAGATAGCAGCAACCTTCAGTAAAGGAAGCCATAAAAATATTACCCAGCGAAGGGAGATGATCGAAGGTCAAATTGTCAAATATAAAAAATAACAAATTTACTCTCCTTCACACACAAATATATATTATAAACATATATCTCATCAATTATAACTGAGAAGAAGTGGCGTTCATTTCTCATTTTTATATCAGTGTCCTTCAATCTCGGCTAATCTACCCTGAATCCTATCAGACAGAAGACCAAGGTCACACACACACACACTGTATGAAATCTAAGAACTTGCAGAGCAAAATGCAGAGGATATAATGCTGAGATATTGATGACACAATAACATGTACCCTTCCAGGCCTTTGGGATATTAATATATTTTCCTTCCCCACATATATCTTTATTGGTTTGTGCACAGAAGTTAATAACATACACAACAGGCAGTAGTGTTAACACTGTCCTGTGGTTATAAATTACAAACCCCACTCCAGCCTGCTCCCACCCATTCTCATAGAGCCCACTCCCACACACACACACACACACACACACCAGTTCAGGATGCCTCCCCCCCAACTGCCTTCCTTGGATTAATACATATTTAAGTCTAAAACACGTTGCCCCTTGAAGAAAATATCAGGCCGCCGCATTGTAATAACTGTGCTACATTTGTTCCAGCTTCATCACAGTCAAAAAGCAACACGCCGGCATGACTTCATTCCTACAAACAGATTCAATTATTCCCACTGCGTTCGCAGACAGAGAACACCGGTGCTTATCTGATTACACCTTCTCTTTCTCCCAGACACCTCTTTCTCATCCGCACTGTCTCCCGTTACTCAGCACTGTGGGAAGACTGTGTGAAATTCTATTTGTTGTAATTCTTATGTGGCGTAACACGAAGCGGGGTCAGACGAAATATCATTATCGCAGTGACCACTTTGAATCCCATCAGGGAAACTCTGAAGAGCAGGCGGTTTAGATTGGAAGATTATTGTGATATTGTAGTTCTAATTATTGTTCATGTGCACAAACAGAAGCAAAGTCGCTCCACTTCGAGTATTGGCCATTCAAGACAGGATGTAAGAAGCCCAGAGTGGATAATTCTCAAGTGTTTGAAAGCATAAGAAAACCATAGAGGGCCGTACACACATAGAACAACAGCTATAATAATAACTATAACAATAACAGTGTGAGCATCCACATTGATAAACAATAACGTTCTGTAAACAGTGGTGCTATGCATGCACTGTGCACTCCAGCTGTGGTGGCAGCTTACGAAAATGGATATTGATTGGCTGTCAGTGTTTCTATCCTTCGTGAGATCACTCTGAAAGTGATCCAAACATTCACCACTGCTGTTATTATTGATCACATGAAAAAATGTACGTGTTATGGCAGTACTGAGCATACTACTGGATAAATGAGACTTAGATTATATTGTACGAGTTGTGTAAGAGTTTGTGAACGGATGTTTTGATATATTTTATTAAATGCGGACCCCTGTGTATTGAATTTATCAGGAAGTTTTTGGATTCTTCGTTCAGTGTGAAGGCACTTGAGAAAACCAAAATTTTCTTCACAAATTCAACTCAACATGGGATGAGTAACTGATATGTGATTTGTCTTTTAGGGGGGGTGAAGTTTTCCTTTAATACTTACAAGCAATGTTCAAAGAATGAAAGCAATGACACGATGCTATACTGCGTCTTCATTATTTAACACCATTAACCTTCATCTGATTGTGCTGTGCCTTGAACAGTATGTGAGTGGATGGAGTGGATGATTGTCAGCAGCATTTCCTTGGTATGAAAAAAAACCTTCCCTAACGACTGACATACTCCCTTCTTTGAGCCAAGGACGTGAGATTGTTGTTACTTCATTGCTGACAAGCAGAGCGAAACAAGCGATGACAAAGAGCTGAACAGGGGAAAAAAAACACTTTAATAACAGTGACTCTGATGGAGCTCTGTCGTCAGGATAATAAAGGAATACTTCAACCCCCACATGACCATTTGTATATCGGTGACTCACCCAGTGTTACACTGAATTTGTTGAATTTCTCATGTGCCTCAACAGCGTACGAAGAATCCAAAAACAGAAAATTCTTGATGAATTTAAGCCACAGGGGTCCCCGATTAACAACAGGAAAACTAAATAAAAACTTCTGCTTACAAACTGTCACATAACTCATGCAGCATAATCCAAGTCTTATTTATCCAGTCCAGACAGTCCTTGTCCGACTGAGCCAGACTCCACTGACAAAAACAGTAATTTTACCTCACTGATCACAGGAGCTGCTGGTCTATCGCTAACTTGAGCTTGAGTTTTTTGTGTTATTGTGGGACTTTGATGTTTTGAAGAGTTAGCTCAGCTTCACCAAAGCTACACAAAAACACAAACTGTCTAACTGATTGAGGCAGTGGTAGACCAGGTGCTCCTGTGTTCAGCGAGGCAAAATTATTGTTTTTCTCAATAGAATCTGGCTTTGAAAAGACTGTACAGACGTTTCACTTACAGATCAGTTTTCAAGATTTTAGCAAAAATGCCTGTGTTTGGGAAGTACTGAGCATACATTCGATAAATGATACTTGTATTATACTACTGTTGTGTGAGAGTTTGTAAACAGATGCTTTGATATAGTTTTGCTGTTGGTAAATGCGGACCACTATGACAACTATGTTTTTGGATTTTTCGTTCACCAGAGTTTATTTGTTTGTTGAATTTCAGAGCTGAGTCAAAGATGACACCAAGATTTCTGGGATGGGCTCAAACATTTAATGTGAGTGGACCTAAGTGGCTAGTTGTGCTCCCTGTAGTGCTAGGGGGACCAAAAACCAATAACTTCTGTTTTATTATCATTTAACTGAAGATACTTTTTTGTCATCCAGCATTTCACATTCTGGAGGCAGTTAAGGAGGGATGAGATGGAACTGGAATCCCTCAGGTTTCGTGGAAGGTAAATATGTGTGTCATCGGCATAACAGTGAAAGAAGACGTTGTGATGGTGGAAGATGAAGCCTAAAGCAGTAAATCCCAACTGGTCAACCACAGGATCCAGATTTCTTTTTAGTCATTAGTTCAAGGTCCACACATTCAGCTCATAGACTGTATATAAAGATGGACGATGCGTCTCCACTTACCACTACTGTACAGAAGGGAAGCAAAAATATCACTGATCACAGCTGCTGAGTCTGCACAGTTGCAATCACCGCAATATCAAGTTTCCTGCCCACACACCCGTCCGACCAGTCATGAGCAGTGCCACAAAATGCGAGCCCACCGATTGGCTCAAACAGCTGTCAATCACATTAGAAAGTCCCTGTTTTATAACATTAAATAACTAATTAAAACCAAACTTATCAGAAAAACGAACACTTCAAAAAACAGCAGCGTGATGAAAACTACCTTAAATGACAGAAAACATCTAAAAAATGTATTTGATGTGTACTTTGAGTTTTTAGTTTGATCTATGTCCCATCCAGTGACATGGAGGGGACGGGATTTATGACCTATACTGCAGCCAGCCACCAGGGGTTGGTCCAGATGTTTCAGCTTCATTGTTGGAGAGCTGTCATGTAGTCCATCTTTATGGAATGTTGATGAGCTAGTTTGCTGTATCTGTCAAGTGGCTGTCTTTTAGTCACTCGCTCTACAGCAGGAAATGGCACTTCAAAATAAAAGCTCAGTGTCGGAAATTCACTGTATTTAAAGGCGCTGTATGTAAGAATGTGGCCAAAACGGTTACTGCACTCAAATTCAAAATACTGCCACGAGTCGTGTCCGCCCCCCCTCCCCTACAGATTCGAGGTTGCTGGACAGCAGCACGCTGGAGACTGATTTGTTTGCCCACGGGTGGCTGCCGTGGCAGGGCCGCGTCACCGCGTCCTTGATCTTCGGTTTTCCAGCAGATCGTTCGAGCAAGTCCGGCTTCTCTGCTGCTAACGCTGCTGCCGGGATACAGCTGAGGAGGAGCCGGCTGCTAATGCTATGTACGGGGACACTGCTAACGCTGCTGCCGGGATACAGCTGAGGAGGAGCTGGCTGCTAATGCTATGTACGGGGACACTGCTAACGCTGCTGCCGGGATACAGCTGAGGAGGAGCCAGCTGCTAATGCTATGTACGGGGATACTGCTAACACTGCTGCCGGGATACAGCTGAGGAGGAGCCGGCTGCTAATGCTATGTACCAGGACACTGCTAATGCTGCTGCCGGGATACAGCTGAGGAGGATCCGGCTGCTAATACTATGTACAGGGACACTGCTAATGCTGCTTGCCGTGCTGCTGTAGCTCAGTCGTAACTGTAACTGATGCTGAGACTCTACTGACTGTGTGACTGGTAAATGGCGGTGGGTGGCGCAACAGGCCAAAACACAAATTCAAAACATAAACATGATTTGCGGACTGTAAAAATGTTTTTTAAATGCGAATATTCTGGCTGTACAATTGTTGTCAGTGAGATCAGTATGTTATATGAACATTATTCCTTAGTCTCTGTGACATATTAGGAGGATTTTACGACTATTTGCTTTAGATTTCTTACATATAGCTCCTTTAAACATAAAGTGTGTTTTTGACAAACTTGATACGTTCAAGTCACTTGCTGTCCATTCAGAATGGACCTGCAACCCACCAGTTGAGAACCACTGGCCTAAAGGAAGCATACACAGTGCAGATAAAATGGGCCCTAAGATATACCCTTGAGGTACACCACAAGTAATAGGGGCAGAAAAGGAGGAGAGGCCACCAATCTTAACAGAGAAAGACCCATGAGATAAATCGGAGGCAAACCACTTAAGGGCCCTAGATGTCAACCAGTTCTTTAAGACGGTTTGATAAAGTACAGTGATCAACAGTACCTAAGGCAGCAATCATCACAATCTAAAGACAACATTAGGTTATCTGAGACCTTGAGAAAAACAAAGGTTTCTCCACAAAGTCAGTGCAACACAGGGTGAGTAAATGCAATACAGACAATCATTTGTAGGTGAGGTAATCCTTTAAAATTCAAACAAATTTAGCAGATAATTAAAGTTTTCTGAGAAGCTTTCCCATCAGGTTATATTATAATTGAACCAAATCAAGGGAAAGGCAGACAGGCAGGAGGGAGGGAGGTTCATATTAGCTTTTCTACATGCTTCAGTGCATTCTGATACTTCTGTCAACTGCCTGCCTGTGTACTGCCTCACAAGTTTTCCTCTGTCAAACTACATACCTGCAGCCATGAGGTCCTGACAGTGGATGTAGGAGGCCTTGAAGTCCAGATACTGGAGAGCCTGCTCTGCCAGCAGGGTCAACACTTGCCCTTTTCGCGCGTCCTTGTCATCCCCTAGATAGACAGCCAGATATTCACAGAGGCAGACATCAGCACACAGACATAAAAGTATCTTTTTAATCTTGAGAAATGTCAACATGTCAACGCTGACACACTAAACAGCAAATCTCATAATCCTGCATATCACGTACAACATCTGGCTTAATAAACCTCTTATTAAATCTCCATCTCACACACACACACATGGGCTCAAGGTTGGAACATAAGGGCGTCTAACTATATTAGCTGCACCACAGACCGAGCCTGAGACTACATATTAATCTGTGTCTGCCATAAATGAGGTTATTGCCGTGTCTGTTCATCTCAAAGAGGGAGTATGAAATATTGAAAAAAAAATATATATATATGCCATCCCGCCGTCTCGCTAAACAGGAATAAATCTCAGTTTGATATCTTACTGTTGGCCACGGTGTTAACATTCAAGTGGCGGCTCAGGACAATCTTTGATCTCTGTCTAAGTTCGGTAAACAAAGAGGGAGAGGACGGGACGATCAAAAGAGGCATAGGGAGAAATAGGACTTCTGAACAAACCTGCAGACTGCAGATCAAAGACCGCGGTCTGAGATGAAGAAATGGTGCCGGATTGGTCCATGTGAGTGTGTTTGCGTGGGTTTGTGTGCCAAGTGAGTGACAGATAGAAATGCGGTGTTTACTGCGATGAGGGAGGGTGGGGAGAGAGGTGCTGGTCAAATATTTTCAGGGTGACTGGTGAAAGGGTGTCTTCAAAAGCTGTCAAGACCTCAATATAGTGGAGGTTTGTGTGTGTTTTCTTTTAGACCACACGCTTTTATCAAGACATTCTCTGGCATTTATTTCAAGCCGATCTAAATCAGACATCTCGGGAATCCAATTGAAGCCTTTACCTGTGGTTGACGGGCCAATCAAAGGATGGGATGAAAAGGTGAGAAATGTCAGAAAAACAACAAATAGAAAATACTTGAGTCAATAAGCTCTGACTGCAAAATGAACTCCCGAGGCTCTTCGGGATCCTTCCTGAGTCAGCACATTTTAATTCTCATTTGGAATATCATGATTATTGATTCATTCAGACAAAAACAACTTTTTTTTCTTAGCTCTACCGCATAAGACGGAATGATTTACAGAGCATTTCTGTAGACCGAGGCGGGAACCGAACCCTTAGGGTTTTTAACCGGTGCGCTGGTGATACCTGCATTAAATATTCACCACAGAGCCCCGGAGCTATGCGCCCTTCAAAAGCCTCCCCCCTGCATTTATTTATTTAAAAATTTGTTTATTCCTCTTCTCATCTCCCTCTGCCTTTTTTTTCCCTCCCTGAAACCACACAGTGAGAGCTGCCTGCTGACTCAATGTGAGCGGCACAGACACCGAAATGCCACAAGGCCGGTTAGCAGGTTTCCTTTAGCTGGTGACAGGCCTCAGAGAGAGAAGACAAGCTACAAGTTAAGAGACGGAGGACAGAAGAGAGAGGAAAGCAACGCATACGGAGCGACAGACAGAGAGAGGAGCTGGTATTCTTGAAGCGACGACACATAAAACAAACATGGAGACACAGAGAGAGAGAAAGACAGGGATGTTTGTGTCATTCTGGAGCGCAAGAAGTAACAGGCTGACATCTTAAACTTTCCCACATGGCAGTTTCATGTGATGGTGATGGTGGGTAGGAGAGGTGTTTGGAGAGGTCCAAATATACAGACTAAATACTTCATGAATTTTAACTAGGAATTCAAAATGAGCCAACATCACTCACGTTTCATGTGTTGACTCATCTCTTAACGGCAGTGTGTGCTCACAGTGATACTGTTCCACAGTTTGTAATCCCAAATGGGAAATATGAAAGCTCACATGCAAGCAAACATGAAAACCCCTTATGAAAAAAAAAAAACAAAAAACTAAATATGGGAGCATCCCATTTGGAATTACCACAAGCAAAATGGTGTAAACATGTTTCTGGTCGAGAGCTCGGCTTACAGTAACTCCTACAGAAAGTGAATATGAGAGGATGGAAAGAAAGACCAAAGCAGGCGAGGAAAGACTAGAGTCGGAAGAGAGGAAAAGAGAAACACTGACTTTAAAGGTGCCGTATTATGCTCAATTTCAGATTCATACTAGTATTTTTTGGTTTAACTAGAACATGTTTACATGCCTTACATTATTCATTCTTCCTCAGATTCAGGAGGAGCAATGCGGATTCCGTCCTGGCTGTGGAACAGTGGACCAGCTCTTTACCCTTGCGAGGCTGCTGGAAGGGTTGTGGGAGAAGACTTACGACTGTGTCCCTCTTGGAGTCTTGCGGGGAGTACTGCGGGACTACGGGGTACCAGGGTCACTGCTGAGAGTCATCTGGTCCGTGTATGACCAAAGTGAGAGCTGCATCCACATACTCAGCATAAAGTCAAACACATTCTCTGCGGGTATTGGCCTCAGCCAGGGTTGTCCCTTGTCTCTGATCCTGTTTGTGATATTCATGGACAGGATGTTAAGGCGCAGTTGGGGGGAGGAAGGGGTCCCGTTTAGTGACCTCAGAATTGTATCGCTGCTTTTTGCAGATGATGTGATTCTGTTGGCTTCACCATGATCTCCAGCAGGCACTGGGGCGGTTTGAGTGTGAAGCGGTTGGGATGAGAGTCAGCACCTCCAAATCTGAGGCTGTGGTTCTCTGCTGGAAAACAGTGGATAGGCCCCTGCGGGTTGGGAGAAAGTTACTGCCGCAGGCGAGGTAGCTCAAGTATTTCGCAGTCTTGTTCACGAGTGAGAGTAGAATCGAGCGTTAGATGGATCGGTGGTTTGGTGCGGCTTCTGCAGTGATGTGGTTGCTATGCTGGACAGTAGGTGAAGAGGGAGCTGAGCCAGACGGCAAAGCTTTCAATTTATTGGTCCATCTTCGTCCCAACCCTCCCCTATGGTCATGAGCTCTGGGTAGTGACCGAAAGAATGAGATCGCGGATCATAGGCTGGGCTCAGCCTTAGAGATAGGAAAAGGAGCTCAGACATCCGGAGGGAGCTCAGAGTAGAGTCGCTGCTCCTTCGTGTCAAAAGGGGTCAGTTGAGGTGGTTCAGGCATCTGATCAGGATGCCTCCTTGGCGCCTCCCCTTAGAGATGTTCCGGGCACGTCCCACTGGTAGGAGGCCCCGGGGCAGACCCAGAACACACTTACATATCTCATTTGGCCTGGGAACATCACAGGGTCCCTCAGGAGAGGCTGGAAAGTGTTGCTTGGGAGAGGGATGTCTGGGGTGCATTGCTTGGCCTGCTGCCCTCGTGACCCAGCCCCGGATAAGCGGATGAAAATGGATGTATGGATGGATTATTTTTCTTTTGAAGGTCTGCCTGAGTATACCTGTATGTACCTCTGTCTGTCACTCTGTTTTAGTGCCTGTCTCTTTAAGCACCACTCTCAAACCAGACCAATCTAAGTCAGTGTCTGGGGTCTTTGACATCTGCGCTTATGGTGTCTCTGTACCGTCACTGCAGCTGAGGAATGACTGTAATGGCACTTTAAAAGCACTCTCTACCTTTATACAGTATAGTTGTGATATCACATGATGTCACTCATCACCTCCAGAGGCGGTTTGGCTGATCGGATCACACTGGGTTCTGGGAGCGTTTGCACCTGTACTTTCATGTGGTCAAGCACTATTCAATCACCCAAACTGCATTTAAATGCAGGGTGTAAAAGGGGTTCCTGTCAGCTTTAAAGGTGGTTTAAGGATCGATGCTTTTCTCTCAGGCAACAAGCAGAGCTTCAAAGAGGCCGAACAGTGGGCGCCTCGATTGTAGGTACAACAAACACATGAACTCTGAATTTTTTACATGGATGATGTAACATTCTCAGGACTTCTTAATATCGTCTATAAAACTTCATCAGCTTTGAAGAATGGTAACTGAGATTTGGGTTAAAATGAGGTCAGACAGATAAAGATAACAAGTATTATTTGAGGTGGTATTTATGAATGGACTGCCATTCAGAAACAACATATATCCATCTATCCTGTTCACAAATTCCTTGCAAATCTTGGTATACAGATATAAGTTCAAGGCTCAATACCATTTTTTCTTTTTACCCTTGTCCCTCATTTTCAAGTCCGCCTTTGCCCCTTGGAACAGTTACAAGAGGTAGTGGTTAAAATCTTCCCCTAATGAATGGGACAAGTCTTCAAGACATTGATATGTCATAGATGCATCTAGAATAATAATGGTATAATCACAATGACATTTTATTTATCTGATCGAGACAGAAAAGCAGGGATGCTCACAAATGTGTTCACAACTTAAGTTTCGTGCTATCCATCAGTCTAACAAGTCATCAAACATAAAAGAAAATTGCTTCATTAGCGGTGCTCTGTAGGCTAATGTGTAACATTTGCTCCTACCCTGCCCGTCTGCACTGATGTTAGAAGAGAGGTAAAAAGTGCAGCAACTTTGCTGCTGGATTTCAGTTAAATTATAGGCCACATATGCCATCAAAGGGGGGGAAGCAACATAATACATTAAAATAACATTACACAATAGCCCCATTTGCATTGCCCCTTCAAGGTGGGAATCTCACGCCATTATCCCGCCTCGTCGTTCTCTATAAAAGGTACTATCACACAACTGGGGGACAGAGTTGCCTTGCCTTTCCACCAGCAGCGGAGGTAGTAATAGCACTGAAACAATGTCTGTGGAAAAGGGACAACTGGCAGGATGGGACCATGGACAGGACGGGTGTAACGTTGTGAGAAAGTGTAATGTGTGCAACCTCCTGTTGGAAGATGTATGATAATAGCAGTTAGCAGCTAACTCAAAGAAGAACAGTGGCCAAAAATGTTCAAAAACAATGAGATCCAGGAGCTCCTTACCCTCCAAGCAGAGGATGAGATCAGCTCCCATATAACAGAGATGATAAATAATTGTTAATGCCATGTTCCCATTGTTATTGATTATGAAGTGCCAACATGTATGTTATATGTCACACTAGAGCCTGACACTATTGTGCTACATGTCTAGCCCACCAAACCTCTTCTGCGATGCCGGCATGCTGTCTAAAATCACAAACTGGAGCAGCATGATGCCGCTGTTGCTTGGTTTTGTGTAAAATGCAAAGGCCCTAAACCCTAAACATGACTGCGCAAACCGGGGGGGGTAAAGGTTAAGTAGTAGAGGCAGGGGGTGAATTGGGATTGAGCCCAAGGCCTAGAGCTGAACTGCTGACTGTCCTAACAACATGAAACTTTGGCGCAGGAAAAAAAAAGGATTAGAGAGCACAGAAAGTGACATGTCTGGGGAATGAAATTTTCTTGCTCCTTTAGGATATCTGTGTGTGCGTGCTTGTGTGTGTGTGTGTGTGTGTGTGTGTGTGTGTGTGTTCAAGTATGGATTTTTGCTTGCGAGCTGTAACGCCGCTCATGAAGATGAATTTCCCTCTTGTGTGAGAACTGTCAGTGCGCTCGCTGAAAGTACCCACGCATGCTGCTAGGACGCGTCTATGTGCCTCATGTGGGCGGTCCTTTCTCACTTAATCTCATGAGCTTTGTCATGAAACTGCCACCAAAGAAGAGTCTTGTTCAGTGAATATTTATTGAATGTTCTCCCTCGTCCCTATAATAAAACCCAAAACAAAAGAGAAGAAATGTGCTGCGATGAGGTCAGCAGCGTCTGTGTCAGTGTGTCTCTACGTACCTGCCACTCTGAGAAGCGAGGCCAGATTAAGCAGGGTAGTGGACTGCTTGTAGGCCGTGGTGCAGTGGGCGATGCACTCCTTTATGAGAGACAGACGGTCTGATCGCAGGCGCACTGGGAGGGAGAGAAGGAAGGCAGAGGAGGAGGGGTGTCAGACATGTTTTGCTAATTACTGTATTCAATCTGGAAAAGTTGCAGCTGATGATACAAATGATGCAGCGTAAATGATGGATGCAGCAGCTGTCGGGTTGCCTGCAGTATAATGACATGCAGTATAGCTTGTGAAAGTAAAGCCCAACCCTGATTATTCATTGACTGATATTAATGATGATAGATGTTCAGGGTGTTTTTTTTGTTTTGTTTTGTTTTGTTTTGTTTTGCTTTATCACATAATATAAAAATTCTGGTCATTATCAGTGTCGGTAAAATGGCAAACATAAGTAGATATCTAATTAAAAAGCCACAAAGATATTTTGATGACATTTTGAGAACATTATGAAACATCAATTAACTATTTTTGTAGTTTTTTAAGTAAAAAACTGCTTCGGATTTGCTTCTTTTCTCTTTTTCATATCACTGCAAACTGAATGTTTTTGAATTTTGGACTACTGGTCAGACGAGACAACGTGACCTTGGACTCTGAGAAACTGTGATGGTAATTTTTCACTAATTGCTGACATTTTATACACCAGATACTCAAGAAGATGTGAGTTCATTAAATAAGAATGAAAATTATCATTAGTTGCAGCCCAAAACATTAAAACCAGAATTACAGCCTCAGGGTTGTATGCGTCTGCAGTTGCAGTTACAGTGTACATCTATATCTTTGAAAAGACTGATGCTTCACACATATCTCCAATCCGGCAGCACAGCAGATCTTTACAATCAGTACAGTTTCAAGGAGGACACCCAAGATTAATGTCACCAATTCAGTATCTGGCCAAATGTCTCCCCTTCTGTTCCTGAGTTGGCCATAATATTGAGTAACGGCCAGAAAAGTGTTTTTGCATAACTTTATTGATGTCAAAGTGAAGTTGACCTTTGACTTTCTGGACATGGAAAGTCATCACTTCATCATTTTGTCCTATCAGACATTTGTGGGAAATTTTGTGAAATTATGGCTTGTTTTGTGGGGTCACAGAGACCTTGTTCTTTGACCACCAAAGTCTAATCAGTTACTAATAGAGTCCAAGTGGACGTTTGTGCCCAATTTGAAGAAATTCCCTCAACTTGTTCCTGGGATATTGTGTTCAGGAGAATGGAATGGACACAAGGTCACAGTGACTTGACTGTAGACTACCAAAATGTAATCAGTTCATTGTTGAGTCTAAGCAGACGTTTGTGCTCAATTCAAAGAAATTTCCTCAATATGTTGTTAAGATACCCCATTCGCGCAAATGGGATGGACGGACAACCCAAAACAAAAATGCCTTCAGCCACAGCGTAAGAAAACACTGACAGTTTAAGTAAATAACAATGATCATGTTGTTACAACGCAATGTTCTGCTGAGAAAACTTGGGTCCTGGCATTTATGTGGCTGCTACTTGACAAGAACCACCCTACCCCAAACACCATTGTAGACCAAGTACACCCCCCCTTGGCAACAGCACTTCCCAGTGGCAGTTATTCACTTCACCTGTCAGTGGTTTTAATGTGGTGGCTGATCCGTGTACAGTATATCAAAGTTGAATTATGTACAGTAACAGTGAGATTCAAATAAGCATGCAGCCTAAAAGAACAATAAAGTATTACAATTTTGTCTTGCATATGTATCTTTACCTGTTGATACAGAAAAGGCAACTTCATCTGATATTATCAGCCTGCAGACTTATTGGTCCAGCTCCACTTTGAAGCAAATATCAGAACCTCATCTAATCTTGTCAACCATAGTCCACTGTTACCTGTAACCCTGTACAAGGAAAACATTTTGTTTCTGTTTGATGTGGCATCCATGATTTTGTTGTTTGAGTCCAGGAATTCCACAGTGTGAATGTACTCCTGGAGATTCATTGATTATTGTTTGACATTAACAATATTTATGTACTTTGGCTGATAACTTGGTGCGTATCAATGCTTTCCCAGTAAACAGCATTGCAGTGAACTTTTCGGGAGGTCTTCAACTTTCTCACAATTTAAGTTCAAGATACAGAAACTCCCAAAAATCCATTTCCATATTTTCATTCTGAAAACGTGAGAAATAGCATGTTTAGTGCCTCCACAGGCCTCCATGCTGTCTCTGCACCCTGCTGAGGATCTTTATGGCTTGGTATCACTTTGGGCGAGGCCTAGAGGGAATTCTGGGGAGGGTGGTGTGTATGAAGCATTGCCTAAGGCGCTGTTGGGGGCTGGGTAAGATGGATTACCTATGCTCAAATCCTTTCACTTCATACTTGTGCGTGTTTATCTGTGACTGTGCCAACTTACAGGAATATGGCTTTTACTTAAGTGGAAGAGAAGGATAAGTGCATTTTATGTGGACAGTATGTGTGTCCTTGAGTCGCTGCAAAAGATTGTGAGAGGGCACCGCAGGCAATACGGAGCTATGGAGCCTGAACTTTGAAAACAGGCTTTATACAATAATCACTGGTACAATACTCACATAGCACAAAAGAGTAATATTTGAAGAGTTTTCCTTTTACTACACCTCTCTTTCATTCATTCTTGCTTCCTGTTTGTTCCCTATCACATTTCTTTCTTTTCAGACTTGCATCTGTCCTCGTCTCACGTAGTCTCACAGGAACGGTTAAGTGGTCAGTGAAAAAAAATGTGAGTAGATGGCAGGAAGTGAGGAGAAGGAGGAGTTAGGGAGCTGTTCCTGTTTCTGAGTTGACGCAATGGCCACAAAAGTGTTTTTGCAAAACATTATGAATCATTCATCATTTCATTCCATTAGACATCTGTGTGGATTTTTGTCATAATTAGCATGGAAATTCTTGACTTATGGCCAAAAATATGTTATGTGAGGTCACATCAATCTTGACCTTGACCACCAAATTCTATTCAGTTCATTGTTGAGTCCAAGTGGACATTTGTGCCAAATAGGAAGAAATTCCCTCAAAGTGATCTTGAGATATCACGTTTATAAGAATGAGACTGACAAGGTCACAGTGACGAATGTCACCACCAAAATCTAATCATTTTATTCTTGAGTCCAAGTGGACATTTGTGCCAAATTTAAAGAAATTCCATCAAGGCATTTTTGAGATTTCATGTTCAAAGGGTGCAACGGATGGGTTCACAATGTCCTTGACCTTTGACCAACAAATACTTATCAGTTCATCTTTGAGTCCAAGTCAATGTTTGTGCCAAATTTGAAAAAAATTCCCTTGATGTTTTCTTTAGGTATCACGTTCACGATAATGAGACAAAGTCACAGTGACCATGACCTTTGACCTATAACCACTAAAATCTACCAGGTTATCGTTGAGTTCGAGAGGACGTTTGTGCCAGATTTGATTTCAATTATGAATTACATTCAACTACATTACAAATTCACAGTGAAATTGACCTTTGAGATTTTGGATATAAAATCACTTAACCATTTCGTTCCATTAGACTAGACTGTGTGAAATGATGTCATAATGAGCATGAATTCTTGAGTTACGGCCAAAACATGTTTTGTGAGGCCACATTGACCTTGACCATTGACCACCAAATTCTAATCACTCTATTCTTGATTCCAAGTGGACATTTGTGCTGCGTATACAGAAATTCTCCCAAGGCATTCTTGAGATATCACGTTCACGAGAATGCAATGGACAGGGTCACAGTGACCTTGGCCGACAAAAAATGTATCGGTTCATCTTTGAGTCCAAGTGAACATTTGTGCCAAATTTAAAAAAAAAAAAAAAATCCACTAAAATCTAATCAGTTCATTGTTAGGTCCAACTGGATGTTGGTGCCAAATTTAAAGAAATTCCATCAAGGTGTTCTTGAGATGCTACATTCAGGAGAACGGTACCATGCTGTTCTCACTGGGCAGTGAAAAAATGATGCAAACAGACAGCAGAGAGTGAGGAGAAAAAGGAGTAAGGGAGCAAAAAGGAGTGGAAAAGAAGAACTAAGGAATAAGTGATGCAGAAAGAGAGGAAGACGGAAGAGGGAGAGAGCGTTGGCAGTTTATGGCTCTCTCTGTCACAGTGGTTTAAAGCTGGCAGCTCAGTTTGATGAGGGCAAAAGGGGGAAGGGAGCACGGGCCTGGGAGGCAAACAACACCTCGGTTCAGGGGTGAGGCGATGAGGGGCCAAGCTGGTTCATTCTGGCCCCACAGTTTCCTTTAACAGAGAGCCACGTCTGGAAACTGCTGCGATGGGGTGCCAATGTGGAGCCACGAAAAAGAGAAGGGAAGAGTGTGGAGGTGAATACTGATCGGTCCGGTTTACAGATGGAGCGGAAATCTAAAAAAATTACGTGTGTATGAGCCTGTGTGTGTGCATGTAGGAGAGAGCACACACGCAGAGACCAAACACTTCAATCCTAATTAGGCCATCAGGCAGATGTTGTTTGCACAACAGTTGATCCATAAATAACCATATATTTAGATATAGTGGCAAGAAGGAGTGACATACGGAGGGATGGAGGAGCTGACAGCAGGGAGGGAGACAGGCTGGATGGTACATGGGTGAGGGAGGTGGGGGACGATGTCCTTACATCCTCTACATATTTGAGTTTATATTAAGAACACTTGAATGAACAGACGCAACACAGAAACCAAATCCAAACACAATTGGGGCTAACTGAGCACATTTACTCCCCAGATACAGACGTAAACACTGTATGATACCTTGCAGTGGCAGGATGCTGACGCTGAAGTCTTCTAGCTGGCTGAGGGCGCTGATGAGGTCCAGCTCCTCCTGGATGGTCGGAGGACAGTCGGTGATCAGCTGGAGACACGCCCTGATGAAGACAACAACCAGTTAAAACAGCAACACGTGAAAATCAATCAGCTACATTAATCTGTCACATGAGTAATCAATCAGATAACCTCTGGGGACTCAGAGGAGGAAGTCCTATATGTAGATACACACCAGCTGATGTTCTTACGATGTGGTCATGAGCAGTTGCCAAGCAACCATTGGACATTCTGGGAAGTTACTGTTCATAGTCAAGAAATAGTTTGGCACATAACCCTCAAACTGCAAGTTGTCCTTTTTTAACAAACTAAATGACATGTTAATTACTTAACTAATTAATTAGCTTCAATTAGAGCCAGGCTAGCATTGTCCCCCATTTCCAGTCTTTGTGCTAAGCTAGGCTAACTGTATATAGCTAAATATCCAGCCTATTTGGCTGTTATCAGGGCTTTAAATGGCCGATATCAGTGTTGATAAGCATGCTAGTTATGGTAGGGGTCTGTCACACCCATTACTTGGTTGAAAAGACCATTATCAGCCCATTAAATGAAACTTTCTGGCATAAAGGGCTTTCTTGGTATTTTATCCCAAGTGTGAGAAAATTCAAAATGGAGGGCAGGGTGGTAGATGGGTCAAACACATGACTTTTTACCCAGGACTCTAAAGTTCAAGTCCAATGTGAAAGCAATATTCATGCCAAACTGTGGTCTTTTCCTACAGCTAACCATGTGTTTTGGCACCTCAGCTGGCAACAGCCTTCTGAACCGACCAGTAGGTGTAGCAGGCCCCTACTGACTTATATTTATGAGGATTATAACCACAGATAATGGCCATTTAATGGGCTGATAACATCCCGATCGGATGACGCATAAAGGAAAGGAAAGGCTCTCTGCCAGAAAGCAATAAATGTTGAACTATTCCTTTAATTATCAAAGAACAAGGTGAAACTAAAAGCCATTACAATCACTTACTGTTTTCCACATTGGAGGAATTAACTTTAAACTAAACACTAACAGTCACTTACATTTAATCTGATAGTTTGCAGAGAGTGATTGTAAAGCAGCAGCAACAGTTTTGATTGCATTACAAACTTCGCGGGAAGGACTAAATGAGTTTTACTTATTCAGGTACACACTTTCAAAGTTGCAGCAGAAATTGCTTATTAAATCTGAAGTTTGTGAAGTTTCCACGTCGTGACCAGAAACATGGTGAGACTGCTCGAATGGATTTATTTACAAAGTCTAGACTCATTTGACGGATCTACAACTGGGGAGTTTTCTCTTCCAACACAATCCACACTCATTACCCTTAATAGGATTATGTAGCACATCACTTAGCATATGTAACAGTACACGGAGTGTGTGAGTGTGTGTGTGTGCGCCTGCTTAAGATGCCAGTATGCTCTCTTATTTTCTTGTTTGTTTTTTTTTCATCACGTTATTATACAGCAAAGCAAAATAAGGCAAAGATTGAGAGAGGAGAGGGAAAAATAACTAAATGATTAATTTACAAATAAATAAATCCCATATAAAACAACAGCTTAGAGAGGAGCTCTGACGTGAGTGTCGGTTAAGTACAGAAGAGGAAACTTGTCCTTGGAGTGTTAAATTAAGAAACGCACACAGTTTTGTTTAACCCTTGAAGTGTGTGAAAAACCATCAGAGACGAGGAGGCGTTTCAGTATCCCTATCAGCGTAATGAAAGCAATCCAAAACATACATTCTCAAAAACAGGTTGAATCGATAGTTAACAGACTGGAGTACACACGCTCAGCAAAACACTCTCAGCAGCTTCCCACTCTTTGAGCGCGGCTAGCGTTCTTGCCAGGAACAAGAGGTTTGTCCTGGCAAACGAGAGCAGAGGAAAGGGCCGCGGATGGGCGAATGAGAGACAGAAAGAGGGCATGTTGATTATGTACTTGTGCTGTGAAGTGTCTGCAGGCGTGTGTGTGTTTGTGTGTGGAGACCGCCTTAGAAAAGATGATGGTGGGGGAAAAAAAAAAAAAATCTATTTCAGTTTCAAGAGTCACGATATGCTTTGCAGCAAGCACTCTGTAATTTGCAGATAACTACTTCCTGTTAAACACACACACACACGAGGACACAAGTTAACGTTTGTATAGCAGCTATCAATGCAACACCGTAGTAGAGACCTTGCCCTTCTTTTGACCAAGCCGAGCGGTGTGCGAGCACATCCAGCACCAGCAGCAGCACCAGCATACTGACGCAATCATTCATTCTCTTTCTTCATTTCTGTGTCATTTCCGCTCCAGCTCTCTCCTGCTCAAACAAGGCCTTGCGAGATGAGCTTTCTCAAATACGAGAGAGAAAACCAGCAACAAAATGAATCACCCCTCTTGGGCTTATTTCTGACATCTTTCCATTTTCTGTCTGCATAATGGTTGTTGAAATATGTGCCTCTTTCTAACCAGAGCACCTGCAAGTTTTAAAAAGCTACACCAAAGACATTTCAAAAAACTTGTACATATATCTAGAATAGAAATGAAAGGATAACGCTGACTCTGGCCTGAAGCTTAAACAACATAGATGACGGGGCAGAAAGTTGGAAAACACATTTCTTCACATTTGAGAGCATTAAGTTTTACTGCGACGACAATGAAAAGTAAATATTTGGCATGCTGAATTGACCTTTTCCAGTTCTGATAATGACATGTGGGTCGATCTACCTGGGACCAACTAGATGGAGAAGTACCTTATCTAACTCTGTAAGGAAGGACTGTAACTATATTTCAGTAATTATATGGATATTTCACCCCCAACTGACCATTTGTGTATCAATTATTCACTTTGAGCTAAGTTGAAATTGTTGAGTTTTTCCTCGCATGCCTCCAGTGAGCGAAGAATCCAAAAACTGGACACTCATAGGTGTCTGAGTTTAGTATACAAACTCTTACACAACTCATGTAGTATAACTTAAGTCTCATTTATCCAGTACAGCCCTTCCTGATGGGAGACTGAAATAAAAATTAAACTTATATTTGATCTCTTAAAGGAAATGGAGTCCAGTGTAGTGTTTTAATCCACAAAACTCGTTCGGGGTATCGGAGGATAACAGCTAGACGCGCGCAAGACTAGTGGATGGCTAGTGGTGGTGCTAGTTCTCAAGTCTCGTGTGAGTTGCCATGTAAACACAGCACTCTATGCTATAAAAGTGGAGTAAATTGCATCTTTTCAAGTCAGTTTTGCATCGCGCGGCTTCAGTGCACTTGGATTACAATGGACGAGCCGTTCTGACGTTTTTGAGATGCATCAGCAGAGTTTTATACCATTTTCAAAATGTGGGTTTCATGCACTTCAAGTGTAGCTGTTATTCTGGCTAGCTGTTATCCTCCGATACCCCGAACGAGTTTTGTGGATTAAAAAACTACACTGGACTTCTTGTCAGCATGAGGGTCAGTAAGTACTGTCTGTATTTTCATTCTAAAATGGCCATTTCCTTTAAAAGCCAGACTCCATTTACAAAAACACTAATTTTGTCTCACTGAACATGGGAGTTGTTGGTCTACCACTGCCTTGATCAGTTAGTTTGTTTATGTTATTGTGTGACTTTGGTGAATCTGAACTAACCCTTTAAAATACCAAAGTCACACAATAATACAAACAAACTAACTGACCGAGGCAGTAGTTGATCAGCAGCTCCTGTGTTCAGTGGGGTAAAATTACAGTTTTTGCCAAAGGAGTCTGGCTCTTTTATGTTTTGTGACTCTTTTTTATTCAAGAAACAAAGAACACAAGGTCATCATGGGTGTTACAAGGTCAAATCACAGTACATTTGTCATTTACACCCAGTGTGACACTTTACTCAACAGCGGTTATACACAGTCCATTCCTCCCAGTAGTTTGAACATTTTTCCATCTCAAGCTTTAAAATAAGTCTTTCCAAACAGTATATTTCGTTTATAATCCCCAGCCACTGGGCCAGTGTCAGAGGATCAACTTGGAACCATTTGCGAGTTATGGCTTTCCTGGTACTTGCCAAAAGTGTCTTTAATAAATATTCATCTTTGTGTGGAACAGTTTCAAATATTTTTCCTCAGCATAATGTGACAAATGAGTCAACTAAATCCATCCCAATTATCTTATGAATCTCAGCTGCAATCTCTTGTTAATATGGTTTTATTTTTGGGCATGCCCAGAAAACATGATAATAATGGAGTCTGGCTTTGAGAAGAGCATGGATAAGTTTCACTTTTAATTAATTTCCTCGTCAGAAAAGACTGTCTGTCTGACACGTACTGAGCATATGACTGATTAAATGAAACTTGGATGTACACTGCAAGAGTTGTGAGATAATTTGTAACCAGATGTTTCAGTGTAGTTTTGTTGTTATGACTTCAATATATTAAGAATTTTCTCTGTTTTTTGGATTCTTCGTTCATTGCAGGCATGTGAGAAGTTTTTATTAGAAATTAAATATAACACAGCGTGAGTGAGTGATATATAAATGGTCATTTGGGGGAGGAGGGTGAAGTATTTCTTCAACAGTTGTCAAAACCTTAAACCTGTATAGACAGATTTTTTGGCCATTTAACATATATGCTATATATTTTGGTCTCCACCCACTCCTGAAGGAAATATCTAACTCTTTAGACACTAAATGTTCCACTATGTTCACCCAGTAGTTGCTAATTTTGTCTGTCAACCAGTAAGTGCTGAGCAGGTGAATTTTTTAGAGCTTTTTTAAAATCAAGTAAAACACTAAAGCCGTGGGCTTTAAAATCAAAATAATGAGCTGAAAGACCCTAAAGCGAGAGAGGAGTGTTGGTGATAATTCTCAGTAGGTTTGTCACTATGCACTATGCTTTTCATATTACATGTATTCATTTGACTTATTGGTAATGTAAAAATATTAATAATTGCAGCTTTAGGGTCATAGTCCCTATACACAATTTCTGATATTTTTTATCTTTCATTTAATAGATTTTTTTTCTTTCTCCTTTTTATTTTATGTAATTTATGTATTATTATCTTAATTTTATTTTATTTTATTTTATTTACTGATTGATTTTTTTCACTTAATCAATTTACTTTTCTTTGTCAGCTGATCTACAAAGGCCAATTAATTTGGACTGCTTGCTGCCAGAAGTGGGGGACAGGGGGAATTGTTGAGTATTATTTTGATTGTTGTTTGTTATATATGTTAAAACAACAATAAAAAATTTATCAAAAAAAAAAAACCATTATTGTAGCTTTGACCTAACCTTTCTGTGCTTCTCTTCTGTCTGTCCTGATCACTTTAGTAGTAATAGGGGGAATCCCATGTTATTTTAGGAGGAATCTTTTTGTCCTTGTGTAAACTCTTGCCTGGCGCCACTGACCGCATCCTTTCAGGACGCCGGCAGGTGCGGTTATCCGTCCAAGTGTGTGTGTGTGTGTGTGTGTGTGTCTTTGGCATTTAGTACAGAGGATAGAATGTGTGTCTGTGGAGCAGTTATTTTAATCTAAAGGACACAGGCAGCCCGTCTGTATGGACTATTAATTTCGGAGCGACATGCACAAGTTCAGACACTACTTTCTGTCTCATGTCTCAAATTTGCAGGCAGCCAAAACACACACACTCACACTCACACACACACACACACACACACACACACACACACACACACACACACACACACACACACAGATGCACACACGCACACAGTGGGAGTGTTACAATGGATGATGTTGTCCAAGCGTGTGGAGGGGGGCCTCTGCATTAGTTACTATAAATGAATGACGACCCAATTACTGTCCCACTTCCCCACCAGGAACAGACGGTAAGGTTAGACACCCACCGGCCCCCTTCTGAGATCTGAGAGCAGCAACAGACACAAATGCACTCCCATACAAATACTTATACTTAGAATGGACCTAATCTATTGTACTATAGGAGATGAAATAAAAGCAGCCACCATTATTTTACTGCGCGTTCAGTCATGCGAGGACCAAAAAAATACATCCACCTACACAGAAATAAATGGCATTTCTCCTATATATACAATGAGCAAGGTCAACCTCTCAAAGGCAGCATACAATCACTCTGACACGGAAAAGTTGGTACAAGGTTAGCTGGATATTTTATCTGTCCTACAACTTCACCTTATTATTGCATGTCGAACACTTACCTTTACTCTGAGATTTACCAAGGTAAATGTGAAGTCGAACCCTTTCTCTGAATTAGACCCTGAAAGGGCAGCGCTATTATGTTTTTGTTTTTTTGAGGTTTTTATATCATTGTGTAATATCCCAGTCGTGATCCTTTTGTATTCATAACCGTAAATTCAATTTTTGGTGTATGTTTTAGGGGCAAAATGTCATTTTCCCAAGCCCTTCTAAAAACATTTTTATATGTGAGCTGGCATAAGTTTCTGCATGATGATGTTGTGCATATAAAACTATGTACTGTTGAGGATAGTTCAGTTTCAAAAGTCACACAATAACACAAACAAACTAAACAATCGAGGTGGTGCAAATACAAGGTACTGTGAGGTAAAATTACTGTGGAGTGGAATTCTTGAGTCTAAGTGGATGTTTGTGCCAAATTCAAGTTAAAACTCCCGCGAGGAGTTGGACTCCAAGTCAAGATAATGTGTTCACAAGAACGAGACAAACACAAGATCACAGTGACCTTGATCTTTGACCGCAAAATTCTAATCAGTTCATTATTGAGTCTAAGTGAACGTTTGTGCCAAATTTGAGATCACTCCCCCAAGGCCTTCTTAAGATAATGTGTTTACGAGAATGAGACCAATGCAAGGTCACAGTGGCATCGACCTTTGCCCGCCAAAATCTCACCAGTTCATCGTTGAAACCAATAAGACGGTTGTACCAAATTTGAGAAAATCCCTTGAGGTGATCTTGAGATATTGTGTTTACGAGAATGAGACAGACAAGGTCACAGCAACCTTGACCTGTCACCACCAAAATCAAATCAGTTAATAATTGAGTCCAAGTGGACATTTGTGCCAAGTTTGAAAAAAATCCCTTTTACGTGTTCTTGAGATATTGTGTTAACCACCAAAAACTGATCAGTTTATCATTGAATCCAAGTTAATGCCTGTTCCAAATTCAAAAATATCCCTACAGGTGATCCCTTTGAGGCATTACATTCAAGAGAATGAGACAGACAGTTTATTCTTGAGTCCAAGTAGACATTTGTGCAGAGTTTGAAGAAATTCCCTCAAAGTGTTATTAAGATATCGTGTTCATGATAATGAGATGGATGCAAGGTCACAGTGACCTTGACTTTTGACCAAAATCTCACCAGTTCATCGTTGAATCCAAGTTAACATTTATGCCTAATTCAAAAAAATTCCCTGAAGGTGATCTTGAGATATTGCGTTCATGAGAATAAGACAGACGAGGTCACAGCAACTTTGACCTATGACCACCAAAATCTAATCAGTTCATTCTTGAGTCCAAGTGGACATTTGTGCCACATTTATTGCGTTCACATGAATAGGACAGATGGAGGCTGAACAGATGGACGGATGGACAACCTGAAAACAGTGACAACCACAGCTATCGCCAGTGAAGAGGCATAAAAATCATACTAGTTCTCATAAGTAGAGAAACACCTCTCCTTATTTGCCTGCTCACCTGGCCAGGCCCATGCAGGGGTCCGTCAGCGTCGTGGATGAGTTGAAGTACTCTCTGGCAGCAGCCAACACCAACTCCAAGCTGTTGTTGTAGGCCACCTTCATAGCGTAACCTTTACCCCGGAAAGTCAAGCTGACAGGAACGTCCTGGCTGACCTGGAAACATTAACATAACATTTAAACATCAATGAGACTGCGGCGTTAGAATTCATTACAGGTGCTTGAATATTTTGAGACCATAACAGGCAGTGCAAGGGTGAAGTGGAGTCACCAGTCATGTTTAATATACCTTGGAGCAGTGCATGAGCTGCCCTGCCAGGCGCACGTTCTCCACGCGGCTGGAACACAGCAGGGACTCGACAAAGACCTGCAGCAGTCAGGGAGGAGAGGCGAAGACGTGGCATTTAAGCGAGAACTGTACAAGTCTGAATTCAGTAGTTCAGGAAACATACATATTCAAAGTGCGAATTATGGACCAGAGTGTCAGACAGGAAGCGAAATGTGCACTCAGACACCTTGTCACCTTTAATTACGGGTTTCACTTTTTTAATCAACGCATGTTTAGCACAAATCAAATTATTCCGTGTAATCTTCTTTTGCTGCTTTTTTTACCTGGTGACACGTCTCAGGTTTCAGACAGGTGTAGACATTCTGCTGCATGTCAAGCAGGTCCTGCAGTAACCCTCTCCACACCGTCTCACTCACTGGAGGGTTCCTGGACACACATACACATACATTTTGACTACATTAAAGGGATCTTGATACTGACATTTGTGTTTGTAGGGGTCATCCCTGTGTTGTGACTTTCTAAGTTCATACCTCTCGATCTCGTATTGTTACGCTGATGACAAACAAAAGTGAAACTCTGTTTGGAGCTGTGCCTTGTCAAAATCAATCAAACCCTATATGACTGGACCATGTGGGAATTTAATTTGAAAGGACAGACACAGGAAGTGGCCACGCTCAGCAGTCAGACAGGAGTCAGGTTAATTTCCAGGGCTGGTACCTGCGGTTATTCCACAGGCTAGTTAATAACATGTCAGGCAGGAAATCCAAAGTGTGGGATCATTTTGAGAAGGTGAAGGACGAACCCAAGGTGATATGTAAACTCATTTTCATTGGTCGACTACAAACATGACGTATCATCTGAAACATGGAAGTAGCTACATGCCCATTAGCCCACAGTATCATTAACAGGCGGCTCGCTCAGTGTGTGACGTGCATGTATATTTTTTGTTTTATTTTCATGCATTTTGTGAAGCAATTTGTAACCTTATTTAGATAAGTGCTACAAAAATAAAGTTATTATATCATTATTATAATCATAATTACTTGCGGCCAGTGTGGCGGCACAGCTTGACCATTAGATGATGGGCTTCTTCTTCACTGTTCTGGCTGTTCCTCACATATGAGATGGGCTTCTGCAGGCCGTGCTTCTCCAGGACCTCCGCCACGCTGTGAAGTATAGGCACAGAAACACATACATATAATCAGTTGTGTCACCATTAGTATAATCCACAGACTGTATAGTAAAGACGGACGACATAACAGCTCCCTAAAAGTGAAGCCAAAACATTTCAATTGCCCCCTGGTGGCTGGCTGCAGTATAGGTCATAAACCCCGCCCCCTCTATGTAAGTGGATGGGACATAGGTCAAGCTAAAAAAATCAAAGTAAGGATGTTTTCTGTCATTTTCGGGAAGTTCTTGCCATGCTGATGTATGTTTTGAATTTATTGAGGGATAGCCCCTTGAGATATAGCATCTCATTTTCGAGGGGGTCCTCAAGTGTTTATTTTTCTAATCAGTTATTTGATGCTACAAAAAAGTCAGACATATTGATTGACAGCTGTTAGGTCAGACGGTGGGAAATCAGTACTGTGGCGATCACTACTGGGCAGACTCTGGCTCCAAATTACATCACTACAGGATATTTTGGCTTCATTTTTGTACAGTGGGAAGAAGGGGAGAAACATTTTCCATCTCCATATACAGTCATTGATACAATCACACAAACTAAGACAAGGAAACCCGCACAGTAAAAACAGACAAATACAATTTCACGTCACATTAATCAACACACTCTTTGAGTAGAGAGAAGACAGGATGATTGGCAGCAGTTAAGTATCGCAGTAGGGAATGCAAAAAATGAAGAAACAGGGGTAAAAAAGCTTAAAAATTCAAGGGAGAGTACAAATGAGAAAGACGGGAGATGTGTACGCTCTAAGCTGTTCATTATTTTGGCAGCACAAAGTCATTTAGAAGCCACGGTGCAGATGGAGAAAGTTTGGAGCAAGACTGAAGAGCAACATGATAAACTGCACACCAACATGACGGCAACTCTTTGTAAGCGTGTTTGTCTGGGAGCATGTGAGTGCTGGCAGTCACATATGACCGAGGGAGAGAGTGTTTGCCTGCGTGTGTATGTGTGTGTGTTGGCGAGGGATTAGCATGGCACCCCCGGTCTCAACAGGGTCGTGCTGCTACAGATGTTCGCTCTCTGCTGAAACTCATTACCATAGTAAATAGGTGACTGTGTGCGGATGTGTGTGTGTGAATGTGAGACTGACAACAAGCCTTGATATTTACACGTGTGTACGTGTGGGTGTGTGTTTGCTCGAGTGTGTGAATGTGTGTGTGGGAGTGTCTGCATGTTGCCCGTGCTCATATTAATGTGCGAGTGGTAGTGGCAGCAGCTGAAAACAGCTTTTATTCTGGAGGCGCTCGGTGAGCAGACACTTCGCATTTACCGCCTGATTCATCTGGGTAAGAGTAAGAGTGTGTGTGTGTGTGTGTGTGTGTGTGTGTGTGTGTGTGTGTGTGTGTGTGAGTCACAATGCTTCAGCACAAAATATACATGAACACACTTCCCAGTTTCCCCGGGGTGCGTTTGTGCACAGTTGTGTGTGCCTGCGTGTAAATATGCGTGGATATTTGTCTGCAAAGGCCAACGCAGGCTTTTCCTGTTGCTGCTTCCTCCTCCTCATCATCATCTACATTCCCTTCAGGCTCCCCGCCCTCCCCCCTGCCTTCATCCTCATCCTCCTTCCTTCCTCCTCATCACTTCTCAGAGTTTGGAAGTTCACCCTGAGGGGAGGGGCGGAGGAGAGAGAGCGACACGTAGGTGATTTTAACCCGTAACAGAGAAAACGCCCGAGGCTGTTTGAATACCATGAGACAGACAGAGGTCCTTTGATATTGAGTGTGTGTGTGTGTGTGTGTGTGTGTGTGTGTGTGTGTGTGTGTGTGTGTGTGTGTTGACTGCACATCCATGTCTCCTCTCCTTCTCTGCGTTTTCCATCAGGCCCATAATGGGGGAGGGAAGTAATAAGCATTGCTACAAAGTGAACACTTCCCAGGCAATGTGGCACTAATCACCAAACTGATGGGCTCCTCCTCAGCACTTTAAATATCCTGCTAACGAGCGCGGCAGTGATGTTTGTATGAAGAGCTGGAGCGAATCCTTACTTTGTCCGAAACTAAAAGATATTCAATTAAAACTGCGGCAAATCCTCACACCTGCGAGCCTGAAACAAGCTTACGTTTGGAAATACAGCTTTAATCTGCACGCCCGGCTGAACTGGGTGGACAGGAGAAGATGGAGGAGAAAGGGTGAGTGACAGGTGAAAGATGGTGTGAGCATGTGTTGACGTACCTGAGGTGCTTCTCAAGTTTGTCCACCTGATCGTGGAGGGATGCGGTGATGTCCGTGTCTGGCCTGTAGGATGATAAAACACATACAGAAACAAAAGAGCTGGTTATTTTATGTTCATGTCATCAAAACGGAGAACAAAATACAACATTAAAGGGACAGTTTGGATCTTTTAAAGTGGGGTCATATGAGGAACTTATCTATAGACAGGCTGACTGGCGATACACAATATATATATCTTGGTATTTTCCATGAAATGGGCTACATATTCAGTTGCAAGTCAAAGCCACATTTGAGATGTCACACGCACTTTTCTAAAAACTGACTGTGATCAAAATAAAATGCAAAGACAGGGTTTTCTTCCCTGTTTGAAAATATGCAATTGCACAACATGTAAATGAAATTATATAAAATAAAAAGCAGGGCTGTACGTTAACGTTTTTGCACACAGCACTGGAGCTACAGAGGTTTAAAGGTTTGCAGCACAGGACACTAAACTATAACATGAGTATAAAAGTATCAAGTAGGTCTAAATCCATTTTAGTTTAGAACAATTAAAAATCTTTGTGGGCGGAGTTAAAAAGTCATTCTCCATCTGTCAGCCTTTCAAATGAATCTATTGCTGGGAAATTATTGAAATATTTGTATTTATTTAGACTATTAATCTTAATTATGCTCAGAGAATCAACAGAGAGGCAGAGGGAGGGAAGGAGCGAGAGACACTATACACGTCTTATATATGAAACGTCTGTTGTCGCCGCATTTTTTAAACACTTAGGTCACCTGCAGGCGCTGTCTCAGTGTCACACATTCGACTACAGCTACCAAGAAGAACGACAAAGCACTATGATCCAGCTCACACACAAACTAGCAGCGCAGCACTGTATTGCAAGTGTGCTGCGGTAATTTTATTCATCTCACAGACTGATTTAGCGCAGCACGTACAACAAATAGACCGACCTATCGCTGTAGACTAATGAGGAGCAGCTCTGTGTCTCTCTGAGTGTTGATGGAGAAACTGTGAGCGAGTGAGGGGGGCGGAGCTGTGTGGAGAGTGTGCACACTAGTATGTGTTATGTTATGCAACTTGACCCTTTACGGATATCAGCATATTGTAAATAGTACATATCGCCCGGCCCTACTGGAGTACCCACATGGAAGCTAAGCTAAATAGATTTTAGCTACCTAAAAAGTCCCACAGTTTAAATACACGCTATATTTAGAATATTTTCAGTCCTTTGCCTTGCAGTCAGACAGCAATTTCCAATGGGAAACCGAAGCCATAATGTTTCTCTTTTCAAAGCCAGACTCCATTGAGAAAAACAGTAATTTAACATCGCTGAACACAGGAGATGCTGGTCTGCTGCTGCCTCGATCAGCTAATTTGTTTGTGTTTTGTGTGACTTTGGCATTTAAAAGTGTGAGTTTGGATTCACCAAAGTCACACAATAACACAAACAAATTAAATTATCATGCAGCGATAGACTTGCAGCTCCTGTGTTCAGTGAGGTAAAATTACTGTTTTTGTCAATGGAGTCTGGCTGCTGTGAAGAGAGCTTAGATAAGATGAGATACGAGATAGATAATGGCTTCAGTTCTCAGTCGGTAAAGGCTGTCTGTACCAAGATAAACAGTGAAAACATTTTAAACTGTTATGTATTTTTTCAGGTGGGACTTTTTTGAGCCTAGAGTATGTTTTCCTGCTGCCCCCCCCTCCACAGCAGTACACTGCTTATATTAGCCTCTGTGGTGATACTCCAGCCTGCCTCTCCAAACTGGGGGCATGCTGACTGACATCTACTGCATATAATACCCTGAACAAGTACCTCATACAACCCCACTTCAACAGATCCGAACTGTCCCTTTCAGTAGACTTATTTTTGCATAATAAAGTGTGTGCGCAGTGTGCAAGTGCATGCCTGTGTGTATATTTATGCTAGCACTGTGTACACGGTGTGCTGTGTGCGTGGGTGTGTGTGCGGCCTACCACTGTGAGGTTGCACTGAAACCCCACTAAAAATAAAACCCCATGATGCTTTGCCTTGAGGCAAAGGATTCTGGGTCAGGCTGGCCTGTCCCCCACTAGAGTACTGACCCTGATGAAACAACCTTCCGTGTGTGCGTCAGTGTGTGTGTGTGCGTCAGGGAACGAGTGTGTCTGGTTTTTTGTGAGCGCACCATCTCTCTGTTCTCACGCACTCAAAAATCTTGACCTCTCAATCCATTTCTCTTCTCTCCTGCTCTGACCGTCTCTGCCACTCCACCTTCTGCTCTTCCTCTTTTTAATATCCTCTTCTCCCTCGTCCTGTTTCTCACCCTCCCTCCTCATCTAATCCCCTGCCCATTTCCGCATTCCCAGTCTCTCTCAGGGTGAATGCACATCACATTCTTCTGAGCAGACTTAGACCTAATTAAGCTGTCTCACACACATGAGAAAAAAAAAAATCAGAAAATTGGGTTGAAACCACTAAGTCGTGGTTTCTCTCCAAGCTTGCAAATCTGTAATATTCTACGCTGGGATGGCAATTTTGGAGATTAGCAAGTCAGAGAAATCACTCCTGGGAGAAATGTGAAGCTGAAGGCAGTGCATATACAGTAGAGCCCTGCAGCAATGCTAATCCAAACACTGCAGAAAGGAGGCCTGTCTGGAGAAGTGAAATGCTTAGTATGAAATGTGCTGATTTAGAAAGAAATACGTATGAGTATAATATACAGTAAGACCCTGTTTTGAGGAGTTAATACGCTCAAATGCTAAACTGCAGTATTAGACGACAATTAAGAGAAAGCATCATAACGGCACTGAACACTTTGATTGTGGTGCCTGTTTTGGTGGAGTGATACATATTTTTCCTCTTACCTGTAGTGCTGTTTTTAAGTCTTGACGTTTCTGGTGTGAGCTGCAGAGTGTTGGAGATATCAGCCGTAGAGATGTCTGCCTTCTCTCCAATATAATGGAACTAGATGGCACTCAGCTTGTGGTGCTCAAAGTGCCAAATAATACATTCGAAAAACTCAACAGCAATGTCTCTTTCCAGAAATCATGACCTGGTTGCTCAAGATAATCCACAGACCTTGTTGCGAGCAGTTTCATGTAGGAACTATTTTCTTTCGACCGAACTACACCTGCCAACTGTATCACACTGCGCGGACGGAAGTGTGCATCTACTGCTAGCTCACCTAGCCCCTAGGAAGTGCGCCAGGCTTTGAAAGCAATTCTTATAGTGGCCAAACAGTGGAATTACAAGTCCCGGATCCATCATGTGATGCCCTGTGGCCCAAAAAGAATTCTTTCCATTGACTTACATTTACATGTAAACAGTATCATAAAGGAACTATTTTCTTCCTACCAAACTAAAACCACTGAACGTATCACTGTGCAGAAGGAAACGTGCATCTACTCATGGACGAGAGGCTCGTGCTCATGACAGTGCAAGATGTAAAAGTTACTGGCGTCCTCCTCGGTTGAGCTGTAACGTTAGCTAGCTCAGTGGTGCTAGGTGAGCTAGCAGTAGATGCATGCTTCCTTCTGCACGGTGATACAGTTAGTGGGTGTAGTTCGGTATAAAGAAAAAAGTTACTACATGAAGCTGGTCACAACAAGGTCTGTGGATTATCTTGAGTAACCAGGTCATGATTCCTGGAAGGAGACATTGCTGTTGAGTTTTTCAAATATATTTTTGGCACTGTGAGCACCACAAGCTGAGTGCCATCTAGTTCCATTATACTGGAGAGAAGGCAGACATCTCTACAGCTGATATCTCCAACACTCTTTCATTTGGGGGTGAACTGTCCCTTTAAGAAACATAACACATGATGTATGTGATAGTGAAAGTGATACTGCCCTATCTGAGTCTGTAAATGTGGTCAGTGAGATAAACTGCACCTTTTCTCTTAAATTGAATAAGATCACTGGGAACATTTTACAGCTTGTCCACCTCTGCTCTTATGTCCACCCCCTCTTCCAAATTTGTCACCTAGAAGCTCTTTATCTATGTGAGCACTTAAAAGGAGCATGAAGCAGACGAGGACTGTGTCTGCAGTTTTTATAGGGACTATTTTTTGGTAGAAATTAGTTCTAAGGAAAAGGGGACAGAGCATTGGTCATTTTGACTTGACCAGCGGACTTCACTACGAGCTGATTGGCTGTTGAAACAGGTGATGTTCTACGTTCTAAAACCAACCACTGCTGATTTGACCAGCTGAGTTGCAGGTGACACCATAAGCCAGCTTGAGTCGAGCTCAGACAGGTCAGTTCAAACCGCTGCGACTTTTCTCTGCAACGTTCTAAAACGGTTTTGTCACGTCGCAAATCTTTGATCTGAACTGGACTTCAAATGCTCACATGATGTCGTCTCATATTGATCACAGCCTCTTGAATTCAATCGAATCAAAACTGCATTACGGCAGACGTGATCATTATCAGCAAATATCATATGGTAAAATGCTAGTTGACTGTTTTTAATAACTTTGAGCTGCAGAGCAAGACACAAAGGCACCATTAGCAGCCTGCATTAGACTTGTTCAGTTTAGCACAACAATAAACCTTGGTTGAGAGAGGCCCTGTTCCCAAGGCGCACCATAATATCTTGTTTCACTGCAGTTATCCCCTGCTGCGAGTGTGCAATGGAAAAGCATGAAATCACAGCACAGACCACCGCAGCGCAGCCAAAAAGAGAGCTACGTGAGCCAGTTGAAAAGGGCAGAAGATGCCGTTGTTGAAAAGTATGGTTACTTCATTGCAGCCAACTGTCAAGACAAAAAAAAGAGAAAAAAAGAAAGAGCGCTCCTTGTAGTAGTAATTCAATTTTCCAATTAAGGTGCGCACAGGAAGCATAATCCATCTAAGAATGAGTCTTTTTAATTATTTTAAAGTACTCAGACACTCTACAAGTCCATTTTATCAACAATTTTCTCTTTCGTACTCTTGCTTTTTACTTCTTAGTCTCTTATTACTGTATCACTCACTCTCCTTCAAATGCACTGCATACTGTACCCACACAGCCTCGTGGGAGACTTAAAGGACGGGCCCTCTTGCCATGTGAAATAAAATGTGTTACAGAAGAGGTGGGGGAGAGAGAGTGGCAGAGACAGCAATCGCAGGAGGTAGGAAATGCTGTACAGCCTGTAGCTAGGCTAACTGATGGCTCCTTGGAGTCAGAGTCGAGCATGAAAGAGAGAGAGAGAGAAGGAGGAGGGAAAGAAAAGGTGCAGAGAGAGGGAGGTGGAAACAGAGGTGGTAGTTAGGTTTATTGATGGGTCCTAGGAGAGAGGCAGAAAGGTGGAAGGAAAGTAAAGAGGTGGGAGGGGTGGAACTGATGCATTCTTGTGTATGAGGCAATGCTTGACCATTTTACCATCTTTATTATGGCTTAAATTAAAGGTTCAGTATGCAGCTTTTTACATGTATTAATTATCTTTTATTGCCAATGGATGAACAGGTTGTAACGTAACTTAAAAACCTGTGACAGCCTGTGGACTGACTTCTATGTGAAGGACTCAGTATGGACTTACTAGGAAAATCCAAAGGATGTGACATTACGCACACGTCTGAGTGCCTTGCCTCTCTTCAGCTCCGCTACAGTGCTAACAATGTGCAACAGTGGCTAACGTTAGCTAAGAAACGAAGCCAGCTAATGTCAACAAACAACTGGCACCCCTCACAACACAGAGTCCACACACTGTGTTTCAGTCACATACATTTTTCAAGGGAAGTGGGACGGCGACGGACCGCCAGGGGTCTGATCCCGGGCCGCGTTCTCGACCGCCCCATGTCCCATCCGGATCAGCAAACTTTCTGTTGCTGCCATTACACTTTCTACTAACCAAGAGCTCGCCAGCCTAGCCTATTAGCTAGTCAATGAGTTAACTGTAACCTGAGCTAAGATTAGCAAGCTTGCTGTAACTTAGCTACTCTTGATAGATCTGCTGTTGGTTTCTCTGTAAGGTTAGCCGATGAAGTAATTCGCAAACAAGCTAGTTAGGATCATGGAGTCAATGATCCAACTAAGACATAGGAACATTGGAAATAATTAAATTATTCTAAATATGGTTGTAATTCATTTTCCAGCATTCTTTCAACATGACACAGATCAGTTTCATGTTTGTCAAGTCACTGCTTTAGCCGATGCCCGGACGTTCACTCGTGGCTACATGGTGCCAGCACATGCAACAGGATGTTGACTGCAATTCATTCAACAGCCTCAGATGCCCCTTTTCCACCAACAAGGCACTGTTTAGGTTCCCACACCTAATTTTGAGCAATTCAGAGAATTTCAACTAAACATAAATTGGTTCAGAACCCAAAAAGATGGTTCTCAGCATGAAATAAAAAATTGGCAGGTTTTTCTTGACCTGAAGTGGAAACTGTGATGATATCAGTGGGGGTGTCATATTCTATAGGTAAGGCAAACTGGTGGAAACATGGGCTGGTCTATAAGATAGCACCAAGGTTCCAAAAATCCTGAATGGAGCCGGTTCAAGAACCAGAACTAATTAGGTGGAAATGGGGTAAACAAGAGGTGTACCTGATAACAAGACTTTTCCAAACTTTACAAACAGAATCTTTACATACAGAATCTTTAAATAAATCTGTTTGAGTTTGTGTGTATGTGTGTAAACATGTTTTGTGAGTGTATTTGTGTGTCTGACCCATAGCCCCTCTGCGGCAAACACTCCAGGATGTCATAACAGAGGCTGAGCTGGTCATCTCTCTCGCAGCTGTAGATGCACTCCAGGGCGACCGCCATCAGCTGGTCAGGGTCCCCGATGATCTTCTGCTGGCACTAGAGGAGAGGAGAGGTCAGTATGTGTGCATCGAGGCGTGACTGGCCCTGTAGTCTCTCTGCACGTACACACCGAGGCACTGTATCAATTTGAGTGGTTTCTTCCCTTCGAGTGTTTGTGTGTGTGTGTGTGTGTGTGTGGTGCATGTTTTCTAATAGGCAGTAGACGTGTCCTTGGCTTTGCCCTTATGGGGTCATAAATATAACATTTACAGCGCAGGGGTACAACAGTGGCCCTGACATGGCACAAACAGCCACAGACGCAGTGTGTGTGTTGTGGTTACCCAAGTGTGACGCCCCCGACACTCATGTTTGTGTGTTCTGCTACTTACGTCAGGTTTGGAGTGCTGGAAGATGATGAGGGGCAGGGTGAGGTCTCGCTGGGCCTGGTCGACCAGGTACTCTCTGAGCAGAGATTTAGCAGCGCCCTCTTTTTGTCCCTCGCAACGGTGCAAGAACGGCACCATCCACTGGAAGGAATCTTTCACATAGCGCTCCATGCTGGACTGGAGACAGAAAGACAGAAAGACAAAGTTCAGGCAGCATATTATAGGGGACCTATTATGCTTTCCTTATTGTGCGTCATAAATATAATGTTACAATGCTGGATGTTTATATTCAGTGTTTCAAATAATGAGGTAAACAAATGTGAGGCCTGAAATGTCAGGCTTCACACTATTCTGAACGCTCCCTCTCCAACAGTTTGTTACAAGCTGACATCAGCTTATGATGGATTTCTTTATACAGTCATCTGCTCCAGGCACACTACTGCAAGGGTTTGCATTACATTGCCTACACTGCTACATGTAGCTACATGCTATCACCAGGAAACATGTAATCTTGGTTGCTAACGTTGCTCATTTCTCCCAGATATCGAATCAGTTTCCCGCTGGAACATGTCTGTTTGTGTTTGGAAGCTTTTATTGGGGATTTTTCACAAGGACAAAGTGCAGCTTTACATGTTCATTGATCTCCTTCTGCAAGTGCACTGCTACATGTAGCTACATGCTAATGTCACAGAAACATGTAATCTTGGTTACTTATATTGTTAATTTCGCCCCTGTTTTGGATCATATTCCATCTGGAATATGTTGGTTTTGAAGATTTTATTGGCGACTTTTCATGTTAGAGGGTGCTGCTACTCTTTGTTACAGTCATTCGTCAGCTGCAATGATGGTGCAGAGACTCCAAGATGTGGAAGACCTGGAAATGCTGACTGATCAGAGCAGACTGGGCTTTTTTGGAGGGGGGAATTAAGAAGACAGGCTCTTAAACGGAGTATTTCCGACAGAGTGTTCTATCACAGACAGTATGAGGAAAATACAGGGTTTTTTTTACCAGCATGTAAAAATGTTCTAGTAGAACCTGAAAATGAGCACAACAGGTCCTCTTTAAGGACAACATTCATGCAGCATATTAAAATAGATATGCCTTTTAAACCCTCATAGCTATAGCATAACTGCTTATACCCTTGACACAATAACCCGGTGATACTAAACTAACAACCCCAGGGACAAATCTGGCCCATGATGAGGTCCCAGGTGGCCCACTGACCATTTCCTAATTCACAATGAAAATAAACTGATTTCCACTGGGATTTTTTTTTATATACTTCGAATGTAAATAATATGGCAGTGTGCACAAAAAAAGCATCAAAATAGAGCTTGTTTATCAAAGACAGTACCAGGAAATAGGATACCCCAGACCCCCACAGAGGTCCGGACTAAGCCCTGCATCTCTTCTAATTCTAGAAACACCACTGCGTAGATCTAATCTGCGCGGGGCTGCTGCAACTGGCTGCACCAGGTTGGCCTTTGATAAATACATTTAATCAGTCAATTAATTTATTTGAGACATGCAATCATAGGATACAGTTCCAGTACAATGTAATCTGATAAATAATATCAATGTTTGTTTATTATCCTGGCCTCCTGTCATTATGCAAAAGTGGCCCCCAGGCAAAGCAAGTTGAGTGCTATAACCCATCTTATATGATGACCATATTCTGACCAAAACCTCAGCAAATACTAGTTGGATTTTTTTTTTCCCAAGAGGTAATTTCCTGCTCTGTATTGAGACATGTTGGCAAAAATATGGAAGATAAACTTTTCTGATTTGAGGTCAGGGCTACTTTGGCCACAGCTTTATTACTTCACTTCTTCATCGTCTTTGTGCAACATTAACTTTGGAAACTGTCAGGTGATGTGTTGAAAATGAGAAATGAGATGACATTTTTCTGTAAATTCTTTTTTTTTTTTTAATTATTTATTTTTTTGTTTTTAAAATCAGCAAGCCTTCAGTCAAGTTAGCCAGAACTTAATGAATGTTGATGTAATGTGTTGCTGCCGCAGAGAAAATAAATTTTTTCTTGTTCAAATATGGATTTATGTTTTTGTATCAGCTCAAAGCACTTAAGACTGCATTTACATGAGATCGTGCCATGCAATTAAACCTGAAGTTGAACTCTAATAGCTACAGTATGTGGGCTGTGCTGTGATTTGAAGGGACGCGTGTCAAGATCGTGCAGGGCCTCGCACCCACCTTGCGACAGCTCTGACTCAGGATGTACAGATAAGAGAGCACAGAGCATTTTTTTTTTTTCCACGGGAGAAATTAGAGTCAAAAAATATTCAGATGCTAAATGCAAACCTGCACGCCCACACGCAAACATTTCACTTTGCTGTACTGTGTCTCTGATAAAGGAAGACATCAGACGCAGGCAAAGAGGGAGATTTAATCTAGGCAAGTTTGGTAAACATTCACAGTTACACACACACACGCACACACACACACACATAGAGAGCACCCAAAGGGAGTACCAGTCAAAGAGCATGTGTTAGTGCAGTCAACAACGTTTGCTGGCTGCCTGCCTGTGTGGCAGATCCTACTGGCAGTGGTCCTCACAGGCTAAAGCTGGCAGTTATTAGCTACAATTTAGAGGACAGCTCATATTATGTACTCTGAGGGGACTTGTAACTGTAGTACCTGCTGCAGACCAGCTTTCATACTGTAGCTCTCTGGCTGCTGCTGGATGGAAAGTTTGTGTTGTCAAATGTCATTTCAGGACATAAAAGAAACTGATTCACTGTGAGATTATTCTTAAAGTCATTTTCACATAATGCGCTTACTTTTTTCTCTGTTGCATAATCAAGGTTCAGTTAGCATAAATCATGTTATTTTAAGCGACAGTGAGGGACTGAAGTTACAGCACACAGGAACTTTATAATTAAATGTAACTGCAGGGCAACAAGGGCAAGTGTTCTTATTTTTCCTGACAATGAACACACTGTGAACTAGAAGAGTTTTTCGTGTCATGGACCTCTACAGTGATGCACATTAGGTCACAGACCCCCGTTTGATAAGATTTCACGACAGGGTCTGAAAAGATTTTGGTTGTTAAATATGATTAAGGTGAGAATTCTGTTGTTGTCAACAACAGTTAAGAAGATAACCCTGGAGGGAGTGAAACCTGTGATCAGAATAGTCACTCTTATTCAGGATGTCTGATATATGTCGGGCCGATAAATTATCGGACGATAATGAGACATTTTCATAATTATGCATTTTTCCGATTATTAAAATTATCTTAACAAGGCCAGTGACACAGTGGCTGGCAGTACATGTACCTTTAATCTTGGTTTGGGAGCTTCCAATAAACGCAAAGAAGAAGAACAACAATGGCAGCAAGCTGTCTAGAGGGTAAAACATGTCATGGAGTGGACGTCTTCCACAGTTCCAGAGGAAGACGACATGAATGTGCCAAAATAGCGCCTAAATAGTCTACAACCTATTTTAGCAGGCTTTCTCATTAGTTTCAATACCAATGCTGTGGCTTTGACTACCAGCTGATACACGATACCGATCCAATACCATGGTTGACCTAAAAAGCTATATACCTTTACATATAGAACAGAAAAGACTAGAGGCATCAGGCATTGATGCCTATACAGTTCTTTCCGAAGATAAAATGAAACAAGATGAAACAGATAAATGCAATGATGAACTATTTCTATTTAAGAAAAATAAACAATTGTGCAACAGCAGTTGAAATAGTGTGAAATACCTCCACACAGCAGATTCTCTCCTCCGCTCTATGACGTATGATGTAGCTCGCATCGCAATAGATTTAAAGGGAAAGGATCGCCTCAGGTATAGGTTGCATTTTCTGATAGCCGATCCATCTATTTTGATGATAACTGGGCCGATATTCAATCCAGATATCGGATTGGTGCATCCTTATTTCTCATGTTAAAATAAAACCTGCATACACACGCTAATTTTAGTGGAAAAAGCATATTAGTGACTATTCTGATCATGGGTTTCACTTCCTCAACAAGAGAACAAGACAATTCTGGTCTAATCATATTTAACAACCAAAATCTTTTCAGATAAAAGTCCCTTATATCAGTTTAGGGGTCCCTGACCCAAAAAAGGTTGAGAACCACTGATTTAGCACAATGAAAATCCTCAATCCTTACTCACACTGGGTTCATTTCTATAGTAAATTAAATAGAGGAAAATAACCATTATCCATATTTCTAGGGACCTCCCTTATGGCCCATGGGAGGTTCCTGCAACCCTGACTGAGAAACACTGAACTAGACAAAGCGACATGCTGTAAGATGCACATTTAACATAGTGGAAAGTGAAGTCAGCAATATTTTCTTTTCAGCAGAGACGGCATTGTAAAAAACATAAAATGTATTCATCTCCAAATGGGGTTTGGCCAGAACTGTGAAAATGCTTTTAAAGAAATACGTTTCAATAAATGTGAAGATGAAAACCTATTAGATTAATATAATGGCAATGACACATTTTCACTGCCATCATGTTTTGATCACATTGAGAGGGACAGTTTGATCATCTCTTATACCTACATCACTTTGGTTAAGGTAATGCTACACCAGCACATGCCCAGTGAAAACCACACCTGGCAAACACTTCAGACTTCCATCATTATTATGATGAGAAGAAAACTCATTTCAAACCAATAACTGCTTTCAAAGCACATTATGGAAGAAAATGTGACATGTAAATGAGGTCACTTACATTTTTCATGAGCAGGCGGAGCTTGTCGATGTCACTTAGCTGCTGCAAGTCTTTAAGTGTCAGACTCAATTCACATGATGTCTCATACACGAGCGTTTCCATGGTGACCAAGTCATCACACAACAGCTCCAGCCCTGGGATTTCCCGCTCCTTCGCCAGGCGCACCAGCGACAGCGCGCAGTCCACCTGAAGGACACAAAGACATGAAGAAACATGGAAAAAAGCTTTGTCTAAACATCATTGGCCAAATTCTTAATTTTTTAGGAGGCAGTTTTAGGAGAAGGCACAAAATGAAAAGTCAGGCAATCATAAAAGTTCACAAAAAAACATGAATGTGTACAAAATGCATGGAAATCCATCCAACAGCTGTCGAGACATGCTGAAGTACGCTCAGAAATATGACTCTGTATCAAAACTGTCGATCCATCTTGTAGATGTGGAGCTATTACACTGGATAACTCCAAACTTTGACCTGCTGGTAGATTAAACGTCAGGGAACCACCAAAGTCATTCATCCTCTGAAAACCATACATAAGTGTCACAAATTTCAAGGCAATCCATTCAGCAGCTGTCGAGACAATTCACTAAAAATCCAAAAATGTCAACCTTGAAGTGGCGCTAGAGGGAAGGCCAGATCACCAAAGTCAGTGGGATTCCAGCCGGCCGTTACAAGAGGAGAGCTGGACAGGTATATAAAAGGGCATCAACCCAACAGCAGGACCGGTATCTGCTCCTTTGTTTGAGGAAGAACAGGAGGAGCACTGCCAGAGCCCTACAAAATGACCTCCAGCAGGCTACTGGTGTGCATGTTTCTGACCAAACTGTCAGAAATAGACTTCATGAGGGTGGCATGAGGGCCCAACGTCCTCTAGTGGGACCTGTGCTCACAGCCCAGCACCGTGCAGCTTGATTGGCATTCACCAGAGAACACCTGAATTAGCAAGTCCGCCACTGGTGCCCCGTTCTCTTCACAGATGAGAGCAGGCTCACACTGAGCACATGTGACAGGCATGAAAGAGTCTGGAGACGCTGTGGTGAATGTTATGCTGCCTGTAACATCATCCAGCATGACCGGGTTGGTGGTGGGTCAGTGGTAGTGTGGGGAGGCATATCCTCGCTCAGACCTCCATGTCATAGCCAACAGTAGCCTGACTGCTGTTAGGTACCGGGATGAAATCCTCATAGCGATTCTTAGAATTTATGCTGGTGCAGTGGGCCCTGGGTTCCTCCTGGTGCAGTGGGCCCTGGGTTCCTCCTGGTGCAGTGGGCCCTGGGTTCGTCCTGGTGCAGGACAATGCCCGGCCTCATGTGTCCAGAGTGTGTAGGCAATTCCTGGATGACGAAGGCATTGATGCCATTGACCTAAACCCAATGGAGCACCCATGGGACATTATTTATTGGTGTAACCGACGCCACCAAGTACTGCCACAGACTGTACAGGAGCTCTCTGATGCCCTGATCCAGGTCTGGGAGGAGATCCCCCAGGACACCATCCCCTTACTCATCAGGAGCATGCCCAGACGTTGTAGGGAGTGGGGAGGGAGTCGATTTTTTACTTCAGCGTGATTTTGAATCCAGCTCTTACTGGGTCGATGATTCTGGTTTCCACTTACTGCTGTTACGTCATTTTGTTCTCAACAAATTATACAATGTACTTTAGTAAAGATTTTTCAACTTGAATAATTCGGAGAAGCTGGCACAGAACAGGACGAGGTGGAGAAATATTGTCAGTGGCCTATGCTCCTTCTTGGAGTAACAGGCCTAAGTAAGTAAGATCTGATGTGTCATTTAAGTGTTCACTTTTTTTTTTTTTTTTTTTTTAGCAGTGTAAGAAATACAGGCAGTCTCTGCTGATAAACACACCACCACACACTTCTATGGGGTCACGAGTGATGATTGAGAGGGATTACTGTTGTATGAAGCTGTACATTGTTTCCTTGAAGAAAACCCTCCATAGTAAAACCCTTAAATCTCTTTAACTGTGTTGCTGTATACACATACTTGTATCTTGCACCATGTATCTTTCCACCTTGTTACAGTCCAGTTAATCCAGTCAAGGTAAATTGTGCAGCAGGTGAATAAAGAGGCTGTTAAGAGCAAGGCGACATGTCATTGAAAAACTGTTGCCGAGGTCACTGAACTGATACGTGAACAGAAACAACATCCCAGCTAATCCCAAACTAAATAATACCAGTCAGTCATTACTAATATCCAATCATTAGCCTCTGGACAATAAAGCAGGGAAGATTTGGGCTTCCTGCTACTCCGATCGATGAAATTCCATCCAGAAGAGCAACCAATCGATATCCGACCACCTATACGCTGGCAGCGGGCCCAGCCAATCGATGCTCAGCCACCTGTGGACGCTAGCCAATCGATAACAGATGCCGCTGGGCCCTGTAGTGATGATTGCTTTCTCTCCACCTTTGAGAGAAGAAGAGCCCTCTGGCACAGCGGTTAGCGCAGCATCTCGCTGGCGCGCGAGCACACGCACGCAGATCTGCAACCTTGTCATCTTCGGCTGATCTCAACACATTTCTTGCTGAATAAATAATTGCACGCCTTCATTTGTAAAACGCGCACACTTGGAAGGAGAGAAAACCCAAATCACCTTGAGTCAGAGCCTGAGCAATTAGATACAACAAGAGAGGGAAGTCTATTGATCTAACTGTGAGTAAAGATCCTCCCTCCACCCCACCCTCCTTCCTTCTCTCTTTCCCCTGCTCTCTGGAGATACATTCCCCAGCTCACCACAGACAATTCAGATGTTAAAATCTCACACTTTTTAATTACCACCTCGTCTCCGTGCCCTCCCCTCATCGTTCTCTGCGCTGTGTAACGCAGCTTGTGTCCTCTGTCTCACTCTCTCGCCACCCCAGCAGATTTCACCGGCTCTTCAGTTTAATTTTCCAACTCAATTTGATCCTCCTTTGTCTCTCCTCCCTGTCCTATATCGGCCCTTTCTTTCAGACATGAGTCTTACATCCTCTCGTCCTTGCGCTCTTCCCACCTCTTGCAAGAACACACCATGGTTGGCCTCCGTTTGAACTCCGAGCCTGGCCCTTTGCCTTCCTCTGTATGCCTGTCTCCCATTCTCTGTCTGCTTCCTGCAGCCACCCTCTAATTTTGTGTCATTTTGTTGCCAACAGTGTTCCAAACAACACTTGTCTTTAATATCCTTTATTTCTACCCTTTCACCCCCTTATAACCTGTGATTTTCGTTCCCAGAGACAGGTCCTGCCATGAGATTGCTTTCCTTTTTTACCTCAGCATCTGTTAGCCCTGTCCTCCCCTTATTTCTGTTTGTAATACACTCTAATGTAACGCCGGATGTCACATCGGCCCAGCATTTATCTCCCTTTTTTTCCTTTCTTCTGGTTGTGCTTCCATTCTCTACGTTTTCCAACCCATCTCTCTCTCTCTCCCCTTCTGAGTCATCTTGTCAATCTTCCCATTCAGCGCCTCGCTTCCTGCGGCTCTGCGACTGGTTTAAAACACTCCAGCTTCCTCTGATGTGGCTCCTTTTAATCAAACCCCATTTTCCTCCATTAAAACGCTCTCCCAAGCATAAACACACCCAGATGAGGGATGAGAGGAGGGTGCAAACAAGAGAGAACAAATGAGATGAAAAAGTAAGGAGGGCAGGAAGAAGAAGGAAAAAAAAGACTCAGCAAAGTTGTTCCATGGTTTTTCTCTGTTGCATCTATGCGAGTGTGAAAAAGCCAGTTTGGGACGTTCCCAAGAGGCTCCTGGAGTAACGTGTGAGAGAGCATGAGGAGATCTGGTCAAATTAAAAAGGAAGGGAGCGAATGAAAGACAGAGCTGGTGTGATTCCTAGAGATTAACAAAGACTTCCTGTTACAGTCTCTTTCTGTCTCTATGAGTGGATGATGAAAGGCACCGTTCCCCAGTTGTCTTCCAAATTGAGCAATGGACCCCTAAATCCCTTCTACCCCCGCGTTCCTCACACCCAGCCTGAAATGGAGAAATGAGGGGGAAAGATGTGACTGCACCCTAGTTAGACATTTCACAAAGACAAAGAGAGCGCCGTGACAACCTTGATCCATCACTGTGAAGGAGGTAAAGAGGGGACGGAGCTGCCATGTGGATGGTGTGGGCGGAGAGAGTGGGCAGCTCCAGCGGTTACATCCCATTACTCCACTAAACAAGTCCTATCAAGTCCTATTTTTCAGTTGCAGCAACAGAACGCAGATGACAGAAGCTTTGGTTACTCGTCATTAGAAGTCCATATGGCAAATATGATAATGACTGTCACAGATAGGATCAAAGTGACCTTGACTGATAGAGGTTGGCAACATCTCTTTTGCAGCCTGGATCCAAACTTGTCACATTTTTCTGCCCCAGCCATCGAAGAGAAGCACGCAACGGCAATTATCTTCCCAGTTGCCAGACGTCTGCTGTCCTGAGTTCAAATCAAGTATAAGGAACCTGAGAAGGAGCCTTAGCAGGGTGTAAAAATGCATCACCTTAAAGGGATACTTCGCCCCAAAAATTATCATTAGTATACAAATTACTCACCCCGTGTTATATTGAATTTGTGGAGAATACTTTTTTCCCCGCATGCCTCAGCGGTGAATGAAGATTCCAAAAACTGAAGAAAATTCTTGATGAATTAAAGTCATAGGGGTCCACGTTTAACTACAGAAAAACTATATCAAAAGAACCTCTTTACAAACTCTGACACAACTCATGGAGTACAACGCAAGTTTCATTTATCCAGTTGTATGCTCAGATTGTCATTTGTGCTCCTTTAATGCTTAGCAGGATCTGAGGAAAGCCAAAACCCTTCTTGAGGAAAGCGTCTTTGTGGCAATGGATCGTCTTGTGCCTTGATTCTGCAGAGACTCAGCCCCTGCTTATTTTTTCATGCCGCCACTGGGAACATGCAAGTGAAGTGTTGGTACCTGTCTGGAGCAGGAGTCAATGTCCTTGGCTCTGCTCTGATACCAGTCAGTCAGCAGCTCGATGGAGGGCGTGGCTGTGCGGAACCTCAGCAGCTCTGGAACCTCCTCGTACAGGAAGCTGTCATCATCAAACAAGTTCTGGTCGAGCATTGTTCTGAGGAAGTCATGCAGGGAGAGTGGAGTTAAATGCATGTCTGAGTGTGTAACTGATCTATTTCGTGAAGTAGTGAGGTTAAAACAATAGATAATGAAGACAGGGGCAGCTCATCCCCATATTAAATAATACAGATTTTTCCTCTTACTGATAGGTCTATTTATTAGGGTTGTAAATCACAAGTTTCCTCACGATACGACACTTTATTGATTCTTTTGACAACAATATTGCCAATATTACAAAGTTTGCCACGATATGATTTTGATTTGCTTCAATTCAGAGGCATGAAATCGATATGAGACAATATCAGTTAATATCATCATCTTCTTTTTTTTGGCTGCTTACCATTGTCTGCCTGGCATTAGCACTGTTTGAATATTTAGGATGGAGGCTTGGACGGAAATGGTGACACAGACGTGCCATGGCCTTTCAAAACTAAATGTGTATCTTAAAGGGATAGTGCACCCAAAAATGAAAATTCAGCCATTATCTACTCACCCATATGCCAGGTGAAGTTTTAGAGTCCTCACATCACTTGCGGAGATCCCAGGGGAGAGAAGGTAGCAACACAACACCACCTAATGGAGGCTTACGGCGCCCCAGATTCAAACATCCAAAAACACATAATTGAAACCACAAAGTATCTCCATACTGCTCGTCCGTAGTGATCCAAGTGTCCTGAAGCCCCGACATAAAAAGTCGTTTGGAAAATTGTCATTTGAACTCTGTTTTTAGCCTCATTATAGCCTGTAGCTCTAACTGCTTCTCTGGGCACCGTGCTCACGTGTGCGCGTGCGAGACCAGCGAAAGCATGCGAACACACATGAAGGCAGTGCCCATGTCTCACGGTCAAGCACGCACACGTGAGCACGGTGCCCAGAGAGACAGTTAGGGCTGCAGGCCAATGACGTTTTTCCAAACAACTTTTATGTCGGGGCTTCAGGACACTTGGATCACTATGGACGAGCATTATTGAGATATTTTGTGGTTTCAATTATGTGTTTTTGGACGTTTGAATCTGGGGTGCCGTAAGCCTCCATTAGATGGAGCTGTGCTGCTACTCCCTCTCCCCTTGGATCTCTGTAAGTGATGTGAGGACTCTAAAACTCCACCTGAGCCTCCCTCGGCATATGGGTGAGTAGATAATGGCTGAATTTTTATTTTTGGGTGCACTATCCCTTTAAGGATGATATGTATCAATGTTTTCACTTTGCATCAGTAATACTTGACCGCTGATCATTGAATCAATATATCCGTCCAAACTGATGTATCGTTATATCCCTAGTATTTATCAGTCTAGATTGTTTTGGTGTGAGTTGTAGAGTGTTGGAGATATCGGCCGTAGAGATGTCTTTCTTCTTGGAACTAATGGAAAAGCAAAAGACAAGTGTTTGTCTGTGAATGCTGCGAGTTATAGTGAAGCTGATTTGTGTACTTGTGTTTGAAATTGTCTCTATAAAGCCATGTTTAATGTGTGTTTAATGTGTGTTTAGAATCAACTAAACTTTACAGCACTTCAGTGGAACGTCCGATGCCAACTAGTGTTTTGGAGGTGTAACTGCAGTAACAAAGACACACCACCGCACCAGTACAAACGCTCACAATGGCGTGGGCCATGTGCGAAGGCTCTGCATAGAGCTGACGCACAGTAAATCCAGTTTTATAGAGTCGTTGAGGTCACATATGAGACCACCTGGCCATCATGTGTATCGCTGGTGTTAGGTGGGTCCAGGTGTGAATGGGTGTTAAGCCGTCAGTGGTGTCATAGGCTACCAGTTTGAGCCATCTACGTCAAAGAACTGAAGAAGCCTCTGGGATGAGAGGTGAAACATCTTCAAGAAACACTTGCCTATGATATAACACTTAGGAATCTATACTGATAATTAGCACTAAAGGAAAGAGGTAAAACATGTAGTTTTGATTTTGGGGTGAGCTGTCCAACAATGAATTGATCCTACTAACAAGTATTGTCGGTGTAGGCAAGTCTGATACTGCTAATTCGATGAGCCACACTGTTGCATTGCAATAAACATGGACACTGTAGTTTATTTTAAGCATACCGTCCTGCAGCTGTGAATACATTTTAGAAATGAAAGTAATATATTCCTGATCTGTTATTAGAGACTTCCATTTTCAGTAGCGATGACTGGGCTGGGGGTGGAGAGCCACTAACAGGATAGGGAAGGCGGAGAGTGTTGAGAGGCAGACTAACAGTCTCCTCATGGGATTTGTTGAGCATAACAAAAAAAAAATTGAATATCACCCCCTTCAGTGTTCCAGGAGGAGGATACACAGTTAGAGCGAGAGAAGGGAGACAACGTGAGCAGAAGAAAGAAAAATAGAAAGAATGAGGATATAACACGGCAAATGAGGAAGTGTGGGTGTCATAAACACAGTACTAAACATTGCTGCTGCTGCCATCACACAATCACAGTATCAAAATTTCACCCTGCAATCCCCGGCCAAGCGCGCCACAATAGCCAAGTGATATTATGACTCTACACCAAAGAGCAATAAAACGAGCTCGCTAAATGAAATTGTAAATGAAGCTGGCCTCCCCACTGAAGCTAGCAAATGGCATAAATTGGCAGTGCAACAAGATTTGGTATTAGTTTGTTATGGTTCTGTTTCACATTTAGATAATAGGATGTCATGTTTTGTTTCCCTTAATGATGCCAGCACAAGCATCTGGCCTGTATGGAGCATGAATTTTAACAGTTCTACGCTGTGAGAGGCTTTGTAGTCATGGGTGTGGAGAGATTTTACTACGATATCAGCTGAGTGACAGTTCTGCCCAAGTTATTATGGCACTTAGTGTACAATGTGATAAGGTTTCTGTCAGGGGTGATGTGTTTACCTGCACTCCTCTGCCTCGCACCAGTCCATCTCTCTGTGTCGCTGCTCGTCCCATGGAATCAACACCAGCTCGCCGCAGTCGTCCATGCTGAGAGAGGAAAAGGAAAAGAAGAAAGAGACAAATCAGTGCAAGAAAATGTGCTAAAAAGTCACATTTAAGAGGTACAGAGACAAAAAAGGGTTGGTAGGATGAATGTCATGTGATTGTTTAAGGTCTATCTGAGTGACACCGGGAGGATATTTGGGTTGGACAGCTTTTTTAGGGTGTTGCAGTGGTTAGCATTGAGCAGGAGGGTTCCTGGTTCGAACCTTGGGGTTGGGGTGTGCAGAGTTTGCATGTTCTCCCCATGTCAGTGTGGGTTTTCTCCAGGTACTCCAGCTTCCTCCCGCAGTCCATAGACATGCAGGGTAATTGGTGGCTCTAAATTGTCCGTAGGTGTGAATGTGAGTGTGAATGTTTGTCTGTCTCTATAGCCCCTTTTACACTGCCAGATTTTCTGCGAATGTTGGGCTGTTTTGCAGGCAAGCTGCGAGCGTTTAGACACACAAAGCCGTATTGGCGAGTTGATCTGAGGTGCCCAATTTTCCACCTCGTAGGGTCGTCATATTGGTGGAACCTTTTTAGTTTAAACAGATCGAGGTGGCGTTCCGCCATGGGGGGGCTGTTGATGACTTGTGGGAGGAGCTGTTGATGACGCCGCACGTGTGACCCACTGGTGGTGGATTAACAGGAAAGAGCTGATAGCAGGGATGAGCAGCTAGTACTAGTACACTTTACACTACAGTAAAGATGAGCAACTGGAGGAATTGCACGCCCTCCTTGCCCTCGCAAACGAAGAGACCATTAACTGTCAGATGACAGAAACGGTGAAGAACGGGCCGCTTATGAGAGAACTGCCGAAGGACTGACCAGCCATGGCTTCCCTCCCACACCACTGTTTACGTCACACGCTGAGCTGCACGTTTTGCTACTTCCTCACGTCCCCCATTGCCCCGAAAAAGGCACATTCTGTATGAACAAAAGTAGGCAGGCGGCATTTTGCTGCACTCCCCGATTTTGTTTTTATACTGCCAATGCGGAAAGAAGACTGATTGGGCTTTCCTGCAAATTTGCACAATTCCTGTTTAAAAAGGGCTTATGTGTCAGCTCTGTGATAGTCTGGTGACCTCTCCAGGGTGTACAATGCCTCTTGCCTAGTGTCAGCTGGGATAGGCTCCAGCCCCCTGCGACCCCAAACAGGATAAGCGGTTACTGAAAACGAATGAATGAATGGTTGAAGTGAGGTAGAGCTGGTCGTCCACTAATCGGCAAATCAGTGGTTTGATCCCCAGCTCCTGAACCCCAAACTGCTTGTGAGTGCCCGTGAACACTTTTCAGGACCTTGTGTGGCTGCCTCAGCCACCAGTGTACAAATGTGTGTGTGTGAATAGGTGAATGTGACAGGTAGTGTAAAAGCGCTTTGAGTGGTTGGACTAGAAAGGCGCTATACAAATGCAGGTCCACGTCAAGTTTTGTTTTCCTCCAAAACAGAAAGAGGCAAAGACAGAGTGAGACACAGAGGAAGACAGGAGGAGAGAGACGCTCAAGGAAAAATATGCTTGAAAGCAAATACCAGAACAGAAACCAATGACTAGCAAGGAACCAAAATAAAACCACACCACACCCCACCAACCCACCTGTAATGGCACCTGATAAATCAGCAAAGACATTTACTGTCTCAAAACTCAACATGGTCATAAACTACAGGTAAAACTCTGGTGGAAGGCAGCAACATATGGGAAATGGAAACGGCGGAGCATAATAAGGAAAGAAACGGGCGAGGAAAAAAAAAACAAAAGCAAAGCAATAAACAATTCAAAGAACTTTGGAAAAGAGTCTGAGTCGTGCCTCGGTTGTAAATAGCCAGGACTTTTATTTTCTAAACGCCATGTTGGTACTAAGCTTTACTTCTTCCCGGTCTCCTTGAGTGTGACAGGTCTGAGGGAGATAAATAGGGAACACACAAGAAAAGAAACCAAAGTGAAGAATGACTCTGTAACCTCGCGTGTCAGCGCTGACAAGACTCAGACGCTTCGACACACACACACACTCGGAGGAGTCTATGAATGCATGCGCACATGCTCAGACACTGGGGGTGAACAGAAGCTGGTTTATATCTTATTCTTGGATTAATGCATTTCTTCTTGTTATCTATTTGTCTGTGGACAGAAAAATATGTACTGTGGCTGTAAAACTCAAGGAGATAGCGCCGGCTACAAATCATCTATAGCTTTGGTGCAGTTAAAGGCAGAGTGTGCACACACGCGCTGCAGCAGTTTTTTAACACGGCCATAAATTCTATCCAATCACAAAATACATAAGATGTGTCCGACTAGCCGGCGTGATTTATGTCAACGCGCAAAAAGCAGGAAAATTTTAACCAACGCTCCGGCACAAGTTCATCCATTCAGATTGGAGTTTTAACACCGAGATGACAGAGATCGAAAAGTCTGGGTTCCTCCTCCAAAGCGCCCACAGAAAGTCAGCCTCTTTCTTTTTCTTTTTTTGCCTGTCGTTTCCCAACTCCCTGGTCCTCTTTCCTCATTAAAGACAGCCAGGTTAGAGGGTGGAGAGTAAATATTGGTGTGAGAGCTCGGATATCGATGGGAGGAATGAATTATTCCGCGCTCACTCCCCTAATCTACTTCACGTCAGCCTGAGAGAGGCAGGGAAGTGGGGCGGGTAGGAAAATGGAGATGCAGAGCAAACTTGGAGCTGGTGTGTTCAGTTGATTTTTTATTTCCACCAGGCCAAGCGTTTCACGCTAGGGGCAAAGTTCCTCAACAAAATATCACTATTCTGCGTTCTTCCACGCGTCCCCCTTCCAGAATCCAGACTTGATCAATATTACAGGAGGATATTTTTCCCCCTCTCTCAGTGAAGCAAGAGTTTAGTATATAGTGAGCGGGGGCTCCAAACAGATGGCGTGAGCCGAATCCGTCTGCTGCAGTGGAGGAGCGACGCGCTGTTGGGAGGAGCAGTTGGTGCTCACAGGCTGGGGAAAATAGGAAACTGCCCCACAGCGGCAGAGCCATGATGGATGCTCACTGCAGAGCCACAGCCACCTGACCTCCATACAAACTCAGACATGGCTAATAAAAGGGAGCAGTGTTGCTGTGTGTGTGTGTGTGTGTGGAGACTGAAGGAACAATCATTTCTATACATGTATATGTTTTTTGGCTCATGACTCCAGGGGACTTGGGCCCTGTATTCATGTGTTTCTTTATACAAATGTATATGTTGTATATGAATAAATTAAATACAAGCACAGAGAATGGAGGGATGGAGGGAGGAGTAAAATGGAAAAAGCAAGTTAGAGGAAACAAAAAGGCAAAATGGATGGCTGGCTGCTCTCATCAGTAAATCCAGTCTGTCACCTCTATTAGTGAACCATAAAGGGGTGAGGAATGACTTCTTCGCCTCCACAACACTCCTCCATCATCTCCCTCTCACACATCCTCTCCCTGGCTCCCTCCCTCTGATCCCAAAGCAGGAATTTGGAGGTGAAAACTGGAGCAAGAGCAACCACCGCCGCGAGTATTGTATCATTTTACAGTGTTAAATTCTTTTTGCATGTCAATTAAGTTGCAATTAAGTCTTTTATTTCGCTGCAGTGTTTCCCGGTGTCAGACCGTAACGCTGTGTTTCTGTCAGTGCACTTGCACTGTGTGAGAAAGACTCCCGCTGTGTGACGGTGAGAACAAAGAAAGAAGAAGTGAGAAAGACCTCCGAGCACACATGCTCAGACAGAGGTGTGAATCCAGATTTAGGTTTTAATTTGAAATGCGGTGAGATATGCGACTTGTGCATTCCAGAGAGGTGTAAATGTTGATTTTCAGACATCAGAGAGGGCGCGTGTCCCTGAGGTAAGGCATGTATTTTCATGATTTATTTTCTAAGTTCACAAAGTGAGTTGCTGCAAAAAAGGGAATTAAGAAATAGATGGAACATTTCTACATTTCTAAATGTTCACTTAAAATCTTAACAGCCTTTATAAACTGCACTCAGGCATTTGTTTATATCAGTATCAGTATTTTCTCTTCTTTTAAAGTGTTTTCATAATCAATACAAATGTTTGTTCCCGTCAGTACATCTTAATGGATTCTTTTTTTCCCACAGTGTAGTGTGAATGATAATACTGTGTAGTTGAGTAAATATTTCACTACTGTAGACCTTGGTGACAGTGTGCATTTCTGCATCTCACCAGGCTTCAGGCAGCAGGATGGTGTACTCGTGAGGAGAGGTGGTTTCTGGGAAGTTGTTCAGGATAGCCAGCCGGTGCTGGAGGAGTTCGGCTCCGTGGTACGTGAACAGTATGTCCAGAGCCTGCACGTTGCTCTCCTGTAGGCAAACAAATGCATCATTCAACAACTGCAACCTTTTACTCCATCAGTTTTAAAATCAGCCCCTCTAGGATGTTGAGGTAGCAACTATTAACGCAAACTGAGCCAATCCACGTGAAGTTTGTCCTATCACCAAAACTTTAACTATTTGAAGTGACAAAAAATGTTTTATTGTATTGCTTTACAAAGTGTATCAATTCGCTCAGCTTCTCTCCTTGTCTTTGTTATCATGAGCCGACTGCTGCAGGAGTGTGAGCTCTGTGCACACAGTGACAGGACTAAGTGTTAGCATCATACAGCTCATATTACCCAACTTTATTGACTGGTTTAACAAGGGAGTCACGCTGTTTTGTTGTCGTTATGAGATTATTGGGATTGTTCAATGGCTCAGTGTTGGATGTTAGTCGCTGTTGCTGTGTTAGCTCTTGCTAAACAGACAGGGAGAGCGGGAGATGATTGGCTCCCCGAGACATCTTTCAGCGCCACTTTAGACCGTGTAACGGCGATCTGGTGTTGCTACCATTACACAGTAACATATAATAACTAAATTCTCATGCTTTGGTATACTGGTTTCTAGGTCTGCCCCCTGACAGACAACATTAGGCGACCAGAAAGGTCATTAGTTGGCAAGATTTCATTGGTCAAAATAAATCCAAACCTATATGACTGGACCATGTGGGAATTTAATTTGAAAGGACAGACACAGGAAGTGTCCACGCTCAGCAGTCAGACAGGAGTCACGTTAATTTCCAGGGCTAGTTAATAACATGTCAGGCAGGAAATCCAAAGTGTGGGATCATTTTGAGAAGGTGAAGGACGAACCAGGGACCTCACTCTCCGGGAACGCGAGTGTTACTTGTCCTGATATGATGTGTGCCCTGCACATGTGAGCATTTTTGATCATCACCTCCGTCCAGTCCTTTCGTCTTATCGCATTTAACCATAGTTGCCTTTGTTTTTGTTGACGGGCAGTGGCGGCTGGTATGTGATCAAATTTAAGTTTTGAGCCATGACTCCTTCTATTCTGGCTCCCAATAACACAACAAGACCACATTTTAAGACTCCTATGTCGCCTACAGCCCTGTGGTGGAGAGGCAGGTTTGGCCTCCAGCTGATAAAATGATGTCACTGAGACGTCGGCCCTAAAAGGGACAAAATTCTTATTCAGGGGCAGCCTTACTGGTGTCACAGGAAACCCCTGCAACCTTAATTATGTGATAACAGTTCTTAAAGAAAAGGTTCCAAATCAATTCCAATCTAAATCTAATTATTTGACACAAAGCAACAAATTCAAATGCAACACATTCGAGAGGAAACATGTCCAAAACCCTTCTGTAGGAAAAACAAAGAAACACACAGTTGCCAGTTTATTAGCCACACCTAGCTACAACTAATGCAGTCTAATACAACAGTCCTGTAATAAATCCTGCCTCGATGATGGTTATAGTATGGATTTACTGCAGGACTGTTGCATTAGACTGCTTTTGTTTTGTGCGTGTATATCACATTAGTGCCAAATGTGGAGATGCAGACAGCTACGACACCCAAATTAAGTAAGATGACTCGAGAACACAAGAGTGTGACATTACCCTGGCGTAGTTTCTTGCTGACAAAACGATATTTTGACTGCGGAACTTCTTGAAGAACTCTGCATCATATTTCTGCTCCGCTGCGTGAGGACCGCCAAGTATCTCCTGGAGAGTGTAAAAGCCAGAGACACAGAGAGAGACAGAGAGAGAGAGAGAGGAAGACGAATTGAGGAATACAACCGTGGTTCATAAAAAGACATTTGTGAAGCAGAAGGGTTATCTTTCCAGAGAAAATAGTGTGAGTGGGTAGAAAGTCAAACTAAAGATGAGAGGGAAAGGAGCAAGCAGAGGATGTGACTGCAGATGAATGCACGAAGACAAAGTCAACAGAAGTGCTATTTAACTTTCTAGCATACAGCTGTCTTGTCCTTTTAGTTGGAGCCATCTGAGGAGGGTATGAGAGTGTGGAAGTGTGTGTATGTCAGGAGGGAACATTTGTTGTCCTGGCCTTTGGCTTGGAGGGATTTATGTGTGTCTGTGTGTATATAATCTCTGTAGCATCGTTTATGCCAGGGTATGTGTGTGTGTGTGTGTGTCTTTGTGTCGATGTGTGTGTGTGAGTCTGAGTGTCTGATGGATAGCCTTTGAATGGGCTGTATGCAGACAGAGCCAGCCCAAGTCGGGATGATAAAAACCCTAATATCATATTCATAGACAGCCAGAGAAAATGGATTGGGGCAAAAGGAATCTGACGAGTGCTGCAGTTACCATGACAATGTCCGAATAAAGAGAGAGACGTCATTCTGTCTGAGCTGAATATGTAGCAGGGTGAAATCTCATCTCTCCTCTCCTGCACGGGAGAAAGTATGGCCCTGTTCGCCCGTGATGTATTGTGGATGAAAGAGGCGTGCGTGTTAACATTATTCATCGTAAATCTGAAATCCAGGGTGTTAAGTGGTTTCAAGTGTCAAACTTCCACTTAAAGCATGTATCTATCTAAGCTGCACTGATGCTTATATACTCTACGCCTCTTAGTATTAGAGTAAAACCAGATTTGCTAGTTACCGAACCCTTCATTCTCTTATTTGCATACTTGAAATGCCTCTCACGCAACTATCCTCCTCAACTTTTAAATATTTCTGAAGAGATTAGTGGGGTTAAGAGAGAGTATCAATAAAAGGCAGATGAGAAAAAGCCTCTGTGCTTCGGAGGGATATGAAAGGAGAAAGCATTAGGTTACCAATGAGCAAACAGGCAATGAAGGCTGTTTAACCAAAAACATTAACTTAGCATGTCTTCTGAAAACATGTAAATGGACACGTCATGATCCTTTATTTTAATAGCAGTTAATGGCACTTCAGATACACTCTCCTTCATATGAAGTCTCACAGAAGCCAGCCCAAATCTCATGAGCTCCATTTTCATAATGAGTCAGTCCAGAAAACATCCATTTAGACTCCACAGAGCCCACTGGCTCCAAACTGGACCGATCAAGACGCGATTAGAAGCAGTTTTAATAATGATGGTTAATAATGATGATTTTTTTTTTGGCAGGAACGCTTTATTTCACATCACTGGGGCCAGCTTTGGCTCAGGAGATAGAGCTGGAACCCATTAATCATGAGGTTGGCAGTTCAATCCCTGGCTCCTCATGTCCACATGTCACAGTGTATTGGCAAGAATGTGGTGATTTGATGCATATCGCAATACAGTGGTCACAATTCAATATATTCAAATCTTTCAAAGGTCCAGTGTTGCACCTCACCTTGTGATGAAGCCAACAGAGCCACATCATCTGCAAAAAGTAGAGATGCAATTCTGAGGTACCCCTCAGACCCCTTCTTACCCCCCCAGCTCGGACATCGGGAGTGAGTTCAGGGTAGAGTCGCTGCTCCTTCACATCGGAAGGGGGTCAGTTGAGGTGACCCCCAAAAAGCAGAGATGCAATGCTCAGGTCAACCCGGACCCCTTCCTCCCCTTGGCTGTGCCTTGAGGTTGTGTCCATGAATATCACAAACAGAATCAGAGACAAGGGGCAACTCTTGCGGAGGTCAACACCCGTTGAAAACTTGTTTGACTTTGTGCCAGTTATGAGGACGCAGCTCAGAAGGGTGCCTTGGCTCAGCCTTAGAGATAGGGTAAGGCACACAGACATCCGGAGGTTGCTCAGGGTAGAGCCGCTGCTCCTCCACATCGGAAAGGGGCCAGTTGAGGTGACCCCCAAAATGCAGAGATGCAATTCTGATGTCACCAAACTGGACCCCTTCCTCCCCTCGGCATCGCCTCGAGATCCTGTCCATGAATATCACGAACAGAATCAGAGACAAGGGGCAACCCTTGCGGGAGGTCAACACCCATTGAGAACTTGTTTAACTTTGTGCCAGATATGAGGACACAGCTCGGAAGAGGGGCTGGGCTCAGCCTTAGAGATAGGGTAAGGCGTGCAGACATCCGGAGGGAGCTCAGGGTAGAGCCGCTGCTCCTTCGCATCAAAAGGAGTCAGTTGAGGTGACCCCTAAAAAGCAGAGATACAATTTCGAGGTCACCAAAAACCAGACCCCTTCCTCCCCTCGGCTGTACCTCGAGATCCTGTCCATGAATGTCACGAACAGAATCAGAGACAGGGGTCAACCCTTACGGAGGCCAACACCCACTGAGAACGTGTTTGACTTTGTGCCAGGTGTGCAGACACAGCTCGGAAGGGGGGCTGGGCTCAGCCTTAGAGATAGGGTAAAGAGCTCAGACATCCAGAGGGAGCTTGGAGTAGAGGTGCTGCTCTTTGCCGTGAAAAGGATTAGTTGAGGTCGTTCGGGCATCTGATCAGGATGCCTCCTGGGCGCCTCCCGTTCGAGGTGTTCCGGGCACGGAACTGGGCACTTGTAGGAGGCCCTGGAGCAGACCCAAATCCCCGGTATTGCTGACCTTATAGTGAGTGTAATGTCATAAACAATGTACGAGCTGTGTTGCCATCAACCCATACTGACTCCTGGCTCTCATTAATGAAAACAATTTTGGGGAACATGTCAGACTGTAGTTGGCTTTAGCTTGTGGTTTAATATACTTTTTTGTTGTGTTTTTACAGAGACATTCTGGTTTTAAATCAGACTTGGGCCCAAAAATCCTGCTTGGGTTGTACTTGGACAGAAACTATGCGGGTTTATGTTGGGTCAGGCCTCATTTTTCAATCAAAGGTCTAGTTTTTAGGCTTAAAGTCTAACTTCTTTCTTTTTCCACGTGTGACTTTAGTGTAGCTGTGGCTAAACGGTTTCACACTGACAGAGGACTGAAGCTGCTGCTGACGGACTGCGCTGTAGACAGGGTGTTAAAGTAAGTAATTCTGGTGAACAGTTAAGTGACACCAGCAGATTTTTATAGCTGTCAATTCCATGGTTTGTTTTGGTTATTAAATCTAGAGCTTAAACAAGTAGCAGATCAATTGAACGGTTAATTGAAAGACAATTGAAGCTACAGTTGGTCACTTTATGAAAACAACTTTGTGTCATATCAAACTCAAACTGTCACTCTATTCTGAAAGACGCCAGAGTTGGAAATTAGCTTTTTGGTCCACCTGCTACTGTGGCTGGTGGAATCCAAAATCTACCAGTCACCCAACAGATTACCATAGTTTTTTTGGCTGGTGAGAGAAGAACATCAAGCAGCCACTTGCATATTTTACCAGCATTTGGCTGGTGGCTGGAGCTAATTTCCAACCCTGAAAGAAACACATGAGACCGTCTGTAGAAAAAAATATTCCTCCTCCTCATCTTACTGCCTCTAATGGCTTTTGCTTGAATCAGACTGTGGCGTGGCACAACAGCCAATTAGAGCCGAAGAGTCTTTAACGCAGCTGTCGATCATGTCAATCACTTCTCATAAGCTGTGGTCAAACTGTCAAACTAGGCAGCGCTGATCAAATATAAATCAAGATTCTGTTACTGTGTTGCCTAATTCTCACCTCAAATGTTTTCAGAAACATATTTTAGTGTACTGTTTAGCTGTAAAATGAGAATGTTGGTCAGACTGGTGGGTGGTGCTTGGTAGTTCCATTTAACCCATGGAAACTTGGTACAACATCACTTTACTTGTGCTGCTTTCAGATGGCTTTCGCAAGTATTTCAACCTTTGAACTCTGAGTAAATTGGGGTAATTTCTTCCAAAAACATGGGGAAAAAGGCAATTAGCAACTCGGTACTATCTTCATCTTCTAACCGCTTCATCCTCTTGAGGGTCACGGGGGGGCTGGAGCCTATCCCAGCTGACATCGGGCGAGAGGCAGGGTACACCCTGGACAGGTCACCAGACTATTGCAGGGCTGACACATAGAGACAGACAACCATTCACACTCACATTCACACCTATGGACAATTTAGAGTTATCAATTCACTTAGTCCCCAATCTGCATGTCTTTGGACTGTGGGAGGAAGCCGGAGTGCCCGGAGAGAACCCACGCTGACACGGGGAGAACATACAAACTCCGCACAGAAGGGCTCCCACACCCGGGATCGAACCGGCAACCCTTTTGCTGTGAGGCGACAATGCTAACCACCACACCACCGTGCCGCTCAACTCGGTACTATGTTTCAAATTATTATTACATATATAAAATGTTGGTAGTGAATTATTACAATTTTTAAGCACTTTTTCCAGGTCATTTCCTTGTTTGTTTGTTGTTTATTTTCTTATATTCTTTTGAATTTTCTCTTTTTACTAATTCTTTGCAAATATTTTGGGGTCATCTCTTCTTTAATTACTCATCACCTTCTTCCTGTGTTTTTGAAAGAAATCAAGCCAATTTGCTCAGGTTTCAACGGATTACTGTATCCAACATGGCAGCTGGGTCAGAAACTTATTTTACTTTATTTTACAGTTAAACAGTACACTAAATTATGTTTCTGAAAACATTTGAGGAGAGAAATAGGCAACGCAGTAACAGAATCTTGATTCATCTTTGATCAGCACTGCCTAGTCTGACCGCAAATCATGGATTGATGGACGTGACTGACAGCTGCGTTAGAGGCTCCTCGTCTCTGATTGGTTGTTTCATTCATGTGCAGTAAGGCTATTAGAAGGCAACAGAGTAGACAGCGCAGTTTGATTTATTTTCATATATTATCTGTCTCATTTAGTGCTGAGTGAATATAGTGAGAGTTTCCGCAAATATGAAAGAGTTAGTTTTAATAAAGTTACCAACTGTAGTTTGAAAGCAATTTTAATAATCTATAAATTGTAATTTTTGCCAAAAATGGCCAAAATGTGCCATCTCCTTCTTCTAAAATTAGGGATGTGCAATATATCTCAGGCCGATAAATTATCAGCTGATAATGGGACATTTTTATTATTATGCATTGTTCCGACAATAAAAATTACAGCCGATAAATAGTGCCAATAATACGAAGCTGCTTTTGTTGACTTGACAAGGGCAGCATCTGCACCCTGACACAGTGGGCGGTGGGACATGTACCTTTAAACTTGGTTTGCAGGCTGCCAATAAACACAGAGAAGAGGAACAACTTCTGGGTGTGTTAATAAAAATGCAGTGTGACAATATAAAAATTTCATACACCAGATGTAACGCGGACCTGCCGATGTTCATATGAGTCAGCTGTCAGTGTTTGTCTCTGTTAGTAGAGACTCCACTCTGCAGTGTAGTTTATACACTTTACTGACACACCAGAGAACTACACAGTAACACCTGGCTTCATCATTTCCTTCTCTCTTAATGTTAACGATAAATATAATACTGATTAAAAGTCATTTTACTTTCACATCCTTGTATTTATTTTGTTCATCTGTGGGGTAGTGTTATATGGGGGCAAGGGTATTGGTTGAAAACATCCATATCGGTGCTTCTCTATCTAAAATGTGACTATTATGTGGTTTTAATGGTCTCCTATGTCCATCTGTTGTTCGGGAAACAGTGATGGGCATTTTTCAGTATTTGCTGACATTTCAAAGACAAACAGCTGATCGAGGGAACAATCAAAAGATAAATCCATAATAAAAACGATTGTTAATTGCAGCTTTTATTAAGTCTTGTTAACTGAGACAAATTCTGATGCCCAGTACGATTTCAGGTTGTGTAATAACTATGATCAGGATTTCCAGGAGCTGATTCAGAGTACTAGACCAGGTACGGGGTCCAGATTTCTCCTTAGTCGATCCACACAGTTTAATATAGTAAGCGCCATACCTGAGTTTGGCCATGTCGTAGAGCTAGTTTATTGTCCCCGTTAAGTAGCTGTCGGTTAGTCATTCACTCTGTAGCAGGAAACAGCACTTCAAAACAAAAGCTCTATGCTGCAAATTCATTTTACTACAAAATAAAGGGTGTTTTTTACAAACCTGACACATTCAAGTCACTTGTGGTCCATTCTGACTAGACCTGCGATCCACTTTTGGACCACGACCCACCAGTTGGGAACCACTGCAATAGATAAATGATGGTGATTCTTGTTACCTCGTATGTTTCCAGCCGGTCCAGGTAGGAGAGTAGCTTCAGTCGGCTCCGGCACAGCTCCTTCTGCTCCAGAGTCAACCTAAGGGTGCAGACGCATACAGGTAAATCAATAGCATGCCTACACACATCACAATTAATATCCAAAATGCCACACTGAAAATTCAAATTTTGTCTGAATAGTGTTTTGTTGTCAAACTTCAGTCTGTACGCTGCACTAACACACTCTCCAGCTTTAAATTAACTGTAAATTGACCCTATACAGTAGACCCACAGGGGCCTATATAACAATGCTGGGGACTGGTGACTACAATACCACATAGTGCCCTCTAGACCCAATCATTTTCTGAGGGCGACAAATCAACTCCTTATGACCATGAGAACCCTTGGGTTGTTATGTATGGGATGCTAGTTGTCAATGAGGTGAGTGATTGCCCTGTGAGAATCAAATCCATTTTCAATGTCATTTAATCACGACCATAAATAAATTGGATGTCCACAAACACCAAGGCACTAGGTTATATAGGATCTACCTACAATTCAATCACCCAAGGTATGCCTGAGGGACAGGAACCGCGAGGCTGAAAACTACTGCAAGTGGTCAATTCACACATAGTCAGAGTAAAATAAAACACTTTTCTCCACATATTCACACACAATCTGAGTACCGTCCTCAAGGAAACAACCTGACCAGGTGGAGCAGTGCCCACAGCTCCCTAAAAAATTGGCCCGGATCAACCGCAGTGTGACCACAGGGGAGCTGACCCCTCCACCGCCGTCTTAATCCCTAATCCCTCATTACAGAGTGCGCTATCAGGCCTTATCAGGGTTCCTCTACACAGACTAACAGAGATTAACACTGGCTCAACACACTCTCTGGCACATCAAAGAGTGGCGGCTTAGCACTCGTACTAGTGGTAATTATTGCTTTGCTCTGCCTCTTCAGAGCAAAAGTAAAAAAAAAAATAATAAAAGTGAGGATGGAGGAGGGAGGGAAGGAGCGGAGATGAGAGATGTTAGAAAGCTAGTTTGTGGCCTGTTTGTTGTTCTCTCAGGGTTTTGAATTATGGTTCAATTATAAATTCCAACATAAACAAAGTGACCTCAGAAGAAGTAAACATGGAGACAGGACAACTCTCATTCTCAAGGTTAGATAAAACTCCTAATTCACTGCAAAACTGTTCATTAAATCAAAAATCAGATCTGTAGAAGCCCATTTTAGCCATGCTAGCCAGACAAGGTATGCTAATGACTTTGTTGATCTTCTAACTCTTCCTCTATTGCCACCAGCGGGTCAAAATTTCAGTTTGTTCAGTACTTTGGTTTGTGAACGACTGCCTAAGTATATGTCATTCCCATCCAAGTGCCAACCTCCAAAGGAAGCCAGTGTAGAGGTGCCAAAAACTGCAGTTCTTTGAATGGCCACTTGAGGCTGGCTCCAGAAGCGAGTCAATCCTCATAGACTTCTACGTTAAAAGAGCCCGGTCTCACTCCTAAGTTCACCAGATACGATGCTTGGGTAGTGACTTGCAATGTCAGACACTGATGGAAAAAGCTGTCCTTTAACATGATACGCGGCTGGTCGCTATTATGAATAAATGGCGCTCGGCAGCATCAGAGGAAACGCAACGTGACAGGAACTAAAATTAAGGTGGAAAAAGTCTGAGTAGAGTGGACAGGTGGGAGGGGTGGTGGATGAGTTCAACAAACACCGACCGTCATCCGGGAAAGTGATGTTCACGTCCTGTAAGATTATAAAGCCAGACCCTGTTGTACCATGTATTTTGATGCCTTCGATGGGGGAAAAAACGTCAGTACGTGTTGTTGTACTGATGTAGTGTGTTTATTTTGAAAGAGACTGTATGTAAACTGTAAATTTCCTGTGAAAACAGAAGTGTATTTTGAAAGAAGACAATGCATGTAAGTTGACACGGTGTCCCAGAACGTCAACAACCAACATACCCAGGGTACCTTGTACTTCATATGTGGACGTTGAAGGTCCATGACCAAACGCTGATATGTGATGAGGTCGGAGTGTGAATACATTGATTAAAATGACCAACTTAACAGCAGAAGTAAACATTTTTACAGCAGAGTACCAAAAAAAAAAAAAACAGTTTTGGGCTCTATAGCTAATTGTATCATAAATGACAACTTAACGGGGGGATTTTTATAACTTAACCATTTAAATATTATTAAGGCTTAAATGTATGCATAATTAAGGGTGTGACTGCTTTGTGTGACAGGTGGACGCCGTCTGACAAGTCACTACCAAGGCCACAATATTTGTAAGGTAATGTAACCATGGAGTATTGGTGTAACTGTAGCTGTCCCTTTTTCAGTGGGTTTTTCAGAAAACTATAACATTTTGGTTGCCTTAAAAAATTCTCCTTCAGTCTCTGGCTGTATCAAAAGACCCTCTAAGGAGTTGGGTGTTCAGTCTTTCCAACAAGTACAGTTGGTTTTAAGCCTGTTTTTTTGCTAGCAAAAATTAGCATTAGTATCATCGCAGTTAACCATAGCTGTAAATGCACCGTACCAGCCAAGCTAGAAGCTAACGATAGGTCACTTCCAAAGGTCACGTCCAAATATGATCACTTCTAGCTCCAAATTTCCAAGGTGGCAACAGCAAAAACGCAAAACTCAAAGCTCTAAAACAGGCCCCCAGGAACACTATTTAGCCTAGCTTCTAATTTTTCCCAATAGCAACTTGCCGTATTGCAGCGGGAAAAAAAAATCCCCTGTGGCCCAAAAAGCATTTTCCTCAGAAACCACCAATGTAAAAGACGTCTATAAAGCTGCTGACAAAACACCTCGAATTGCAAACAAAATCAATTATGACTCTTTTTATTGTACATTTTTTGATCAATGCAGGTTTTATATTTGTGCCGAGAAAAGTTATCTAAAAACTCTTCACATTATCACAATGTGAAGTCTACAAGTCCATCAGAAACTCACAGGAGAAACACTACTGCCCTTATTCAGGACTATGGAAGTAAACCCAGAGGCTAGAAACTTTTTTGGAGTATGAGCCAGGCAAGCAATTCCATTGGACTGAATAGGCACCATCTTGGGGTTCGGTATGTAGATGTTATTATACATCTATGCTTCAAAACGGGAGTCCAATAACCAATAGGTCACCTTGGCTACATCCATATTCTTAAACAATCTATGTTCCCATAAAATGACCAGTTTGGGCCTGAACATCAGTCACTGACTAAAAGGTCTTTTCACTTTTTCTTTTTCTCTGAGTGAGCTTCATAAACAAACACCACTGCCGCATTGTGGAAATGGCCACCAACAGGTTAGAGGTGGTCACATGCTCAATTCAGGTCCACGTCTCTTGCTTCTAAATTGCTAATCCTGCTGCTGAATTCCACTGAGGTGCAGCATAAACAGCGTGTACACATACAAATGGGAGACCTGGCGGTACACCAAAAGGGTAGCAGCAGAGTGGCTACGCCTTTGCAAAGGTTTATATTAGTTCCCTGAATTGCCCTTACAATAAACAGTGACTCAAGGGGAGAACGCAGTTAAGAGAGGGCCATGAATGAACAAAAACACTGCGACACAACTGAATGGAGATTGAAGACTGTGAGCTTTAAGATGTAATGTGTGCGCAACTTAAACTGTTACACTCCACTGCACATGCTCACTAATGTAAAGAGACGAGCCCCTGATTGCTCTAAGGTGGGTGTGTGTATCTGTGTATCAGGACTGCAGGTTATTACAATCAGATGCTATCGTGCTCCTCCATCTCTGTATAAACACTCTGAATATGACTGTACTGGACACAGGCTGAGCCGCATAAACAGACAAACACATTGGCATTCATGTACACACACAAACACACACACTCTCAGAAATGCCGCGTGTGATAAAAGCGATTATCACACAGTGTGAGCGACAAAATTGGACTGCATAAACAGGCAAAAATACTTCAGCTCATGTCTTCACATGGGCATGGATGCCACAGTAAAAGCATAAACAGCCATCTGCACTCGCACACACACACACACACACACACACACACACACACACACACACACGACCAAAGCTGGAGCAAATGAGAAAATGAGACTTCTGATTGAGGTCTGAATCTGATCTGATAAGAGCATAAACACCTTGCAGCAGGATCTTACACACACACGCGTGCACACACACACTACTGCTGCACTATTGTCCGTCTTGTCGCCATGTGCAGAGAGTCGGAGCAGGCAGCAGATATAAAGGCCCTTGGCAGATCCTGAATTATACTTTATTATGCATACACAGACTGATGAGAAAGAGGCTAAAAGATAAAACTGTCTGCATGCAGCCAAAAACAGTTCTAAAACAGACTGGAGCATGACAGTTAAGAATATGAAGCAATAACTGAGTCCTGAGGAAGTCTGTATTTTATGCGACATTACATTTCGGGATAACTGAATGCAGCGCGGGTACAACACATTGCCTACAGGGGTGAAGCTGGTAGCAACAAGAGAGGCTGGAGAACTACATTAACATCTATCACTTTATTGGATCCTTTAAACAAAATGAGTGTTTGCTGAGAAGGAAATTAACATTTTACTGAATACGATATACGATAGCAGAGATCGACTGAGTGAGTTTGACTCCAATTATTGAAAATGTGACATGAACAATCCATAGTGATCTTTAAGAGTGACTTCCAAAAGTCACTTGGAAATGTTATTAAACTATGAGGAGATCTGCACATTAAAAAAACCTTGATACTAAAAGCCTACACTGGATTCATGAACGCCACAGGAAACTCAGATTTGATCGTAGGCACATATGCATGTTCACGAATGGAACGGAATTAGCATACATCCCTGCCCATGAATAGCCAATGATCGCAATATAAGGAGCTGATAACTACTATGGATGAAGAAAAAAAGAGAGAGGAAAAAACCAAAAACATTTCCGGCACTGAGCTTGAAGTTATTTTAGGTAAGTAGTGGTGTGACAGGGACAGGTACATCAAAGGCCTTAAAGGAGGTAACGGGTGCTGTTGACTTCATGTCCTCTGTTGTAAGAACCATCTGAGAAGTTAACTAAAAATGGTTCAATATGAAACTTGATGCAAAAACACAAGGACACACAAAAAACCACAACAGGAGGCGGCTCCTCGCAGTCATGGCTCTTTGCTGCAGACGAACGCACTGCTTGCATCATCGGAGAGACCTCTCTGTCAGGGGGGAGAGCGACATGTCTCCACTGGAGCAGTTAACAGCAAACTCAGAAGGTACAGTGATGTATGTGTTATATTTCTAATCTTTTGCCATATTTTACTCACATGTTTCAAAGGCACCTTCGTATTGTGAACATTACAGAGCCCAATACAAATTAAAACTGACAAGTGCCGCTAATGTAAATGTGAGGCCGATTGCTGCCTGATTAACTTAGTCAGAACGCCTCACCTAAAATCAGGGGCTCCTAAATGAAAAGTCGGGGTACAGAGAGAACAAGAAAATGAAAAGAGCAGAGAGGTGATGGACAAATGTCTGGCAAAAAAAAAAAGGAAAAGGAAGGAAGCAGGTCTGACAGGTGAAGCTGAAGGTTTTAAAGCTACTGTGAAGACACGGGTCTCATATTTAACTAGAGAACCTAAGGGATCCGTTGGGAACCAACCGTGTTATGCTATCTTGTCGGAAAGGGGGCCAAATACCACTCCAAATTATGCTAACGTTTGGCAAGGGAAAAACAAATATTGACATTTTTCAAATTGGTGTATTTAAATATTTCTGCACACTGTGGTCTCTGAACAGTCTTGAAATTACATAAATTGGGTTTGACTGGAAAACAGAGAGTTGACAGCCGTATACTCTTTATTTAATTTCTGCACACAATTTGACACGCACAATATTTAACTAAAGTAGTCAAGATTGAATGGATACAAAAAAGAAAGAAAAACATATGGTTCACTCCTGATTAGACCTTACGATTTAATACCTTGCAGTAATTTCCTCAATCAGTGTTTGATTTTACTTTTCTCTAATCATTTACTGGAGGGCATTATTTCAGCACAGAACACACATGTGACTACCTCTGCTTTTCAAAATAAGAAAACAAGGTTTTAACAGTAGATACAAGTTCATGTAGGTACAAAATACATGTGGAAATATGATTAATTGGATTAGATTATTCACAGGAAGTATACCAATGGATAGGACACATTCACACGGGCACTATTTGGTCCGCTTTAAACGAACCCTGGTCCACTTCTACGGATAGTTCGGTTCATTTGGAGTGGTGTGAACACTCATTTGAACTCTGGAGCAGACCAAATGAGCGAGCCCTGGTCTGCTTGAAAACTGGGGGTCTCGGTTCACTTGCAAGTGAACCCTGGTGCAGTTTGCTTACAGTGGGAAATGCAAACGGACTATCCAGCGAACCAAAGAGAGGCAGTGACATAGAGCGCAGTGCATTTTGGGTAGGAAAAAAAAAAAAAAAAGCCACAAGCTCAAACTGGGAGAAGTGAGAGGACGGCGGCATGCGTATTTAATCAGTCGGCGGATCGGTATCGCATTAAGGTAAAAAAACTTTGACAGCAACATAAAGTAAAAACAGAAACTCCAAGACTGCATAAATTTGGTGTTGCTCCATTGTTTTTGTGAGGACCAAGCCAGCTGAAGGGGATGGATTTCCATTTTCAGTCCTGGCCAATCGATGACCTGGGCTTTCTTCGTCATCGTGCTTTTTTGGTCGTTTCGGGCAACACTGTCCCCACACGAGCAGCTGTTGTAACTGCGTGACGTTGTCCAGGTTTGGTCTGCTTTAAAAAGTGTAGCGTGAATGCGTACTAAGTCTCGCCTTGCTGGTAATGAACAGCGTTAATGGAAACTGATTCAGGATTTTAAGGAGATTGATTCATGGCGCACTTTTTAAACAGAATAAGTTTTAATATTTGGGCGTGGTGGAAGGTATCCAGTATTTTCAAGTCGAAAGGCTGAAATCCAAGTGAAGTCACAAGTCATTGGTTTTAATATCCAAGTCGACTTGCAAGTCTTCTTTTGATTTTGTCAAGTCAAACAGAATATTAATCGTGTCTCGCTCAGGTCGGGTTTGGACACGAAACAAAACAAGTGGCAGGTTTGGGTTGGGCTCGGTTACTACTCTTTCAGGCTCGGGTCGGGTTCGAACAAAAAGATGCTGCCCAAGCCTCGTGCTGGTGCTGCTTACGGTCCTGCACCTGGCCGCTACCTTTTTATTAAGTCCTGACCTTACCTGCACACTGTTCCCAAAGAGGTTATGAAAACAACAAACTTAGAAGAAAATAAAAAGATCCATGCAGAGTGCAGAGTCTCGGCAGATAAATACACTGCCACACACTTGTAGTGAATCATAAGTGATGATTGAGATGGATTACTATGTATGAGTCTTTACATTGTCTATAGATAAACCCTGCATAGTTTATCTTCATGAATAATCACTTTATTTCATTGACAGAACGGCGACAAAAAAAAAAAGCTTGATTGTGTCTTCCAAGCACGCACACACACACACACACACACACACAAACAACCTCAAAACACGCAGAGGGACAAAAGCTGCACTGGTTGTGACAGTCAGTAGTTAAATACAGTCCTTATCTCCACACAAGAGCATCACGCGCAGAGCACACACGGAGCATCTGTGATCGATACCGAGCCATTTCTGTAATGGTGGTGTAGTTAAAAAGAAATTAAGAGAATTATTATCTGTCTCAGACCTCGGCCGCGGGCCTCAAGGCAACATGGGCAGATCCATTAGTGAGGGGCTATGCTGCACCCAAACACACACACACACACACACACACACACACACACACACACACATATACAGTATATATAAAAAACATTTTGGGGACGCATATATGAGCTGCCTGGCAGACACTTCGACTCTGAGACACAGCAAAGAGGAAAATCAGCATTTTTAAAGAAGGTAATTCACTGACGATTTAATGTAATGTTTTGTTGTCTTCTTTTTTTTTTAATGTTTGCGAATTATCGATTTTTTCACTCCCGCTTCTATCTTTCTCTCATCCTCCATCTTTCCTTTATCTACCACGAACTACAGGTCCGCAATAAAGCTAAACAGTTTTATTACACAATAAGACAAACAGAAAGAAAATCAAACGGGCAAAGGGACAGAAAAAATTAAAGCTGGAGCTGAGCAGCGAGATAATACAGTATTCCTGCTCTTCCTCATTCAAATGCAGACCGGAGGCTCACTGGTTAAGTATCTGAGGTGAGGAGAACAATAGAGACAGCAGCACAATCCAGCTACTGAGGCTTGAAATACCTGTATGCACAATGCTTGCTTGCTAAACACAGTATGGGCATGCATTTAAATGTGCATCACTTATTTCAATGTACTTTCCTTTTCATTTTAACAGATGTGTGTGACACAAACTCATATTAAGCTTAAGAGTGTTTCATGATACATGGGTGTGTGTATTTGCATGCGTGTGCGTGTATGAGAGGTGATTAGTGATCACTAAAGGGTTTTTCATTAGTCTTTCCCTGGGCACTCAACAACAAAGGCATAAATTACCTCCAGCAGATTACCCACTAATCTCCACCAACGCTCTCTCCCTCTCGTCGCCTCACCCTCATTAATGTCCCTGCCTTTATGATCCCCTCTCTCCGGTGTGCGACCTAATCAAACAATCAGTGTTAAATTTGGCAGCCCCCTCTCTCCCATTTCCTCATTGTTTCCTTTGTGTACACCTTAAATACTGGCGCCGCCACAATCTCTCCGTTTCTTTATTTCCAACAAATCGAGCTGCAGTCGTACTGCTATCATTAGAGTTCACACCGTGAATGATAATGACTTAATTTAAGCTCTTTAAACAGGAGCCAACAACCTGCCGACTTGGCGACTCGAGTGGGTCAGCGTCAGGTTTCCCTTGGTGGGATTTTACCACCCACCTAACAACTGCTGCGGATAGTCGGGAGCTGGTGTTGAATTCTGGTGGTGCAGTCTTACAAGTTTAGTCAAAATAATACCAACAACATTCGGCAATTTAGTGACAAGACTAAGGGTGCTTCACATCTGCAGTTTGGGCCACACCAAGAAAAAACAATGATACATGGCTGCATTTTAGTTCTGGTCCAGTTCCTGTTCACGGTGCCTTTTTAGAAACGAACCAAGAGGAGCGTGAGGAGTAAACCTCACGTTTTCCAGGCACTGACAACTAGTTGACTGTACAGTTTTGGCAACTGTTAACCTACATCATCCGGAAGTTTATGCAGCACTTTAATGCTTCTGATGAGTATATTTATGTTATTTGTTAGGGCCACCCCCTAATAGTCAACCAGAAAGGTCATTGGTCGATTGATTGTTAATCACAGAAAAAAATAAACTAATAGATAAAACAAACGTGAAACTGACTGGACCATGTGTGAATTGAATTTGAAAGGACAGACACAGGAAGTGTCCACGCTCAGCAGTCAAACAGGAGTCACGTTACAAACCAATCACAGCCGACAGATATCTTTCCCTTCTTCTGTAAATATTCAGTCTGATAAATACGGAAAAGTTGATCATGTTAGTGCAGGGCTACCCAGAGCTTTACATCTGTTCCACAGATGATAGGCCTTCACACTTATAAACAGCACCTGGTAGAAGATCAGCTCTGCACTCAGGATTTCAGGTAAATACGTTATACGACGATAGGATCAGACACAACCTTCCAGCGCGCTCTTGAAAGCTGGAACAAAAAAAGGCACAAGAGGAGCACCTAGCGTCCTACCTCACGTTTTCCAGGCGGTTAAAGACGTGACATGTGTACGGCCTCTAATTTCCAGGGCTGGTACCTGCGGTTATTCCACAGGCTAGTTAATAACATGTCGGGCAGGAAATCCAAAGTGTGGGATCATTTTGAGAAGGTGAAGGACGAACCCAAGGTGATATGTAAACTCATTTTCATTGGTCGACTACAAACATGACGTATCATCTGAAACATGGAAGTAGCTACATGCCCATTAGCCACTTAGCATAATCATTACTGCTTTGCCGACAGCGTCATTAACAGAGCCACAGGAAACACAGCGATGGGTCGCTACGACACAACCAGTTTTGTTTGTTGGTCTCAAACAGTAGTCTGGTAAGTGTCTCGCCTGGGTGTCAGGCCATCCACCATCCTCTCCTCTCCCTGATGACAAGGTCATATCATGCGCTATGTCACTTTAGAAACATAAAAATGTAACATATTTGTGGTTTTGCAGAAATGTACAATGCCAACATTGTTCTTGGTGACGAGGCTGAACCAGCAGACAAACACTGTGACCAATGTCATGGCACTAACATAACTATCCCATACAGTAAAAGGATTATACGTGTAACATAAAGGCTTTGAAAACTTGCACAAGGACACTTCAGCGAGGCAGACGCATGCCAACCAAGCTCGGGCCCTCCAGCTGAAGGATTGTCTCTTTGTAACCAACAGCCATCCTTGGTGATTTTGTTCAAATAAACGCTCTAGTCTCAGTACATTCAGAACACTGGCAGCGTTTCTGCCTGCTGCGACTTCTGTCTTGATCTGCTGTCTGACTGAATAACTGAGCTGACTAACCAACAGTCTGACTGTCTGTTTACCTGCTGAAGTCGACCTTGGCCAACAGCTCTCGTCTCTTCCTGTTCTCCCTCTCCTTCCTCCTCTCCAGCTCCTCCTCGCCTGACAGGATGTCTTCGTAGGGAAGGTCGTCGAGGTCAACATCGCCTGGCATGATAAACCTGCGAGATGGCGAGGAAAATAAGCACGTACTGTAGCCAAAAGATAAATATGGATAAACAAAATGAGGCAGGCAGAATGAGCCTCAGGGTTGATGGAGAGAAGAAGGAATAAAAATCGATTGGCATTCATACTATTTATGTTCGAGGATAGCCTTGGTGTGTGTTCGCGCCCTACCTGCCCCCGTCTTCCCTGTTTCCTATGGCTATGAGGGCCTCCAGGTCAGTTCCCTTCAGGCCGTACTGCAGCAGCTCCTTGGCCGCGTCCACGTTCTCCGGGACGCGCTCCACACACTCGTGCAGCACCCACGAGCGCTTGCAGATCTTGCTCTGGGTTGGGATGATGGGGAATGGAAGGGAAGGAGAGGGAATGAGTTCAGAAGAAATGATGGGATAAAATGAGATAAAGAATTAGGATGGGAAGGGTGTGAAAATTTGCAACAAATTGGTAAAAATGATGCGTGAAATAGAGTAAGGGGGCTGTGCTGCACTTAAGCATGTGCTGTACCCCTACTCGCCCACACACACACACACACACACACACACACACACACACACTATATTTTTCTTACCAGACGTCTAATACACTCTGATAAACACTAAAAACTGATACAATTCTTTTTCTCTTCTTCATCCCTCTCATTTCCTGACATCTGTCTCTTATTCCTTCTATCTCTTACCAGATAATCTTGTATGGAGGCGATGCTGACGGTACTTTTCCTCCACTGTCTCTGGTAGACCAGGTCAGAATCCAGATTATACGCCTGAGCGAGAGACAGGGCTTCACCGTATTCTTCATTGTCAATCTGCAGGATAAACAAAAACACACAAAAACAAATGTCTAAGATCGGGAAGGATGAGACAATGTGTTTGGAAGTGATCCAGTTTGTGAAATGAAAGAGACAATCCATTTGATGTGAAGCCTGTCCCAGCTTTGAGCTGACAAAACTCTAATTAAGAAACACATTTTTAATTTTTCTGATTCTGCAGAAAACTTACAGCAACTACACATCAGTTTAATTTATTTCAAATTCTGTGAGGTACTTTTTCTGTTTTATATCCAATTATCGTCCCAAGGGTATTTTACTGATTCAATCTTCATGCACTGTGTTCCTAAACAGAATTAAATGAATATATATAAAGCAAATGTCTGGGGGGGGGGAAAAAAACACAGACAGGAGAAAAGTCCGTGGCCCAATTTTCCATCAAACTGAAGGACAAAGAATTGAAGGCTTCTGAATAAACCTGTGCAAAAAGCTATGGCACTTCCGAAATCCCGAGTATGCACTCTGAATACTCAAAGGCTGAATAGGAACAGCTCTAACGCGCAGATTTCAATCTGCGTGGCAATGTGCAATGTGACACAGTCTGGATTGGGTCTGCTACAGAGGGATAAGGAGAATGGCTGAGGGGGGGATGGAGTATTTGGGGATATTTGAAGAAAGGAAATCAAAAGCACAGAGGGAGAAAACCCAAAGGAGGAATCAGGAGCCGGATATTGGGACTTAATATCACACACAGCGACAGCGCTACTACACTGAAATAAAAAGTCAGCTGTAGGTACACATAGTAGCATGCTGACATATTCACAGTGACAATACAAACTACCATGTTTACCATCTTAGCTTAGCATTTTAGCGAGGTAAAACTTTCTACTTAGAATGATATAACTTTAGTTTTGCAGGTATTGGTCATGAACCAAAGTAGTGGAGATTTTAAAATGCTTGACCTGATAGAGGTGCTGGTATGTGAATACAAGGTATGTACAATTGTGTTTAGTTCATTCATTCATTCATTCATTCATTCATTCATTCATTCATTCATTTTCCGTAACCGCTTATCCTGTTGGGGGTCACAGGGGGAGGCTGGAGCCTATCCCAGCTGACACTGGGCGAGAGGCAGGGTACACCCTGGACAGGTCGCCAGACTATCACAGGGCTGACACATAGAGACAGACAACCATTCACGCTCACATTCACACCTACGGACAATTTAGAGTCACCAATTAACCTGCATGTCTTTGGACTCTGGGAGGAAGCCGGAGTACCCGGAGAAGACCCATGCAAACTCCGCACAGGAGGGCTCCCCCACACCAGGTTAAAACCAGCCAGGAACCCTCTTGCTGTGAGGCGACAATGCTAACCACTGCAGTGCTGTGCCGTGGGCAACAATTGTGTTTGGTGCTAACTCGAAACTGAGATGGTGAACATGATAAACATGGCGCTTCAGGGGTAACTTTGATGTTTTTTGACTTGGACCCTATTTTCCCATAATTTTGTTTCAAAGTGAATACTGGGAACAACAATTTTTGAAATTGGTCCAGTATTGAGTGAGACCGCAAAACAGGCTGCAATCTAACCAGATCACCGTCAATTTACGTCGACTAAAAATGTTTTTGCCACTGACAGGCTCAGATTGTTATTATAAGTGTCTGACAACATTATGGAAAGGATCCCTACAGAGAAAGACCTTATTGTTAAAGAGTAAGATCCTTTTTGTTTAACCAGAAACAGCCCTGAAATCACTATTGTCAAACCCACCAGACTTCATTCAAGTAAACAGAAACTAACTAAGGCTGCTTTCAGACCTAGAGTTGTCTTGCTTTGGTCTGAATCAGGGACTTATTTTGTTTCAAAGTTGCATAATTGCCTAGAGTTGGTTCGTGTTCTCACGGCAGCATTTACAAGCGGACCAGATCAAATGCCTTGTGTGAGAAAGCTGCTCTTGATTGGTCAGAATTTCCATGTGGGAAAAATCCAGGTAGTAGAAGAGTGCACTTGGAAGATAAATGTGACACTTTCTAATGTCACAATGGAGGGACAACTACGCAGGTTGATTTTAGCGCTGCTCATCGTGGACTATATTGCTGTCATTGTTCATTTTAGTCAAACCATACAGTTTGAAAACGAGGCGCGGCTCCAACTAGAAAACAATGTTTTGATGCATTGGACGTGATGCAAGTTCGTTTGTAACCGGACTGAGACCACCTCTTCAAGAAGGTGTCCGTCTGGTTGTTTTGGGATCTGGTTGAGTGTGATTGCTGTGTCCACACCTGCCCAAACGAACCGCACTTAGGGGGCAAATGAACTTGAGTTTGATTGAACCGTACCAAACATGCTCAGGGTGGTTACACTGCAGCCTGTTTCGCCACTGAAATCTGCAGCACTCACACTCAATACAGGACCAACTTCAAAAATTGCGATCCAATAAGTCACTTAGACACAAAAACATGGCTGAAAAATATCAAACGTCCCCTTTAACACATGGCTGTATTAAGGAGAACAGTCATTGTGCGAATGTTAGCATGCTAATGTTTACATTTACCTCAACTCACCCCTGTACCCAAGAGCAGCCTCACAGAGCAGCCAGCATGGCGTCAACTGTCTTGTTACCACATATTTCTCTTTGGTATATCTTGTAGTATTAATTGCTGTTGTCATCATTGTTATTATTATTAAATTAGCCTGGCATAGATGTTAATATATAATGATGCTGAAGTAGGTTTTGTGCCATATCAATGTCTCACAAAATAATATGATCCAACAACAGCATGACACCTCAGTTTATACAGGCCCACTCAGTGTGTGTGAAAGTACATGTGTGCGAGTGCACTGACTGACACACACACACACACACACTCAGTATCCATCTCTTTCTGTGTGTAGGAGTACAAAGCAACACATTAGCCAGACTGTGGTTCCTTGAGGGCAATAAGAACCCCACACAGTTAAACCTCACGTAGGAGGACATCAAAAACTGCTTCCTTCTCTCTCTGGATTCGGCTAATAAAACTGTTAGCAGCCCTGCCAGTGTGCTACTCACGCAGGCAGGGTTATGCCACAAAATGCATCATCAAACTCCTGAACACATGAAGAAGCTGACTTGAGGAAATAACCAGAAATCACTCGTTTTGGTTGAATCGCAGTCAGCCGGACCACGACCCTCACCTGAGGTGAATCTTAGAGGACAGATCAGGGCAGTCTGATTTCTGCATGTGAGTGAGTGTGAAGTGTGGAAATGTCAAACTGTTCGAGTGTAACACAAGCAATATGCAGGGCACTGACACACACAATAAACCAAATAAGCATGCTTTAGAGCCCGACCGATAGTTGGCTGGTCGATTTTAGCAGCCAATATTTGTGTCTCATAGACATGAAAAGTTTTTTTTGTTTTTTTACATGACATAATCCCAAAATTATTGCTCATATCCTCATATATTGTTCAATATCCTGCCTCCATTACATCTCTTTGTCGCAAGTGCTTGATAACCATATTTGATGGATAATTGCTTTAATTATAGATGGATAGATAGGTAGGTAGATAGATCCTCAAAAGCACCTCATTATTGCTGGAACTTGGGAGACAAAATCAAATATATAGAGAGATAGAGAGACACGCTGGGAGCCAAGCTACACTAAGCTAGCTCGTTGAAATACGGTTACCTACACCATTACCAGACCAGAAATACAAGATCCTCCAATAACATCTGGCAATTGAAGCCACTTTGGCTTTGCTGTGAAAATGACAGCAATGATGAGACAGACAAACATGTCAATTCATGTACAGCAACTAGACAAAAACAAGAAAGGATGGGTACGCTAGGTGGGCATTATGAACGTGCTTGATGTATTCGAGCCCTGTAATATTCCTTCACAAGCCCATTTCAGACAGACAAAAATTCCTGCTTTGTACTAAAAACAAAAGCCTAGATTATGATGTTAGTTTTAATACATAAAAAAAACAAGGACATTTCTCTGAGATTTGTTTATAAGTACAATACTACATTTTTTTCATTTATTTCTTTAAAGATATTTTTGGGGCATTTTTAGCCTTTAATTGATAGGACAGTCTAGTGTGAAAGGGGGAGAGAGAGAGAGAGCGAGTGACATGCAGCAAAGGGCCACAGGCTGGAGTTGAACCCGGGCCGCTGCAGCAACAGCCTTGTACATGGGGTGCCTGCTCTATCCACTAAGCCACGGACGCCCCAACAATACTACATTTTACGTTTTTTAAAAGAAGCTGTTTTTGTTTTACATGCCACTAAGGGGAAGATGGGCCACTCAGGTATAACTTTTTAAATCTTTATGATGATAGTTTTAAGAAATGAATAAATTAAAATAACATTAAAAAAAACAAAATTTAAAGAGCTTGCATTTCTACTTTTTTGCTGTATTGAAAATGTACCATACCGCAGAGTCCTGCACTGGGTTGGGTACTTGCGGGTAAGCTGTATAATGGGTAAAAATATGTATATAGGTATATAATTCATGGGTTTGGGTAGAAATAGTAAAATTGAACTTCACACAGATGGGCAGCAGATGAGATCAAAAATATATATTTTTATTTTTCAGAATAGAACAAATGAAAAAGATGTGCACTATGTGTGTAATATTTTGACATCACACCGCAATTCCTTTTATTTTGAAAGTCAGTGACACAAGTTGAACCTTTGACCCTGTTGTCACATTCGTCACCGACATGGAGGACACAAGCCTGAAACTTTGCAGCCCAAGAGTGAGGTGGCAGCCTATACGTCCAGTACAAGACACCCAAGAAGGATCATTTTGAGGTTTTATAGTAGTGGAAGGAGCATGCTAAAATGTTTCCTGACCTGGCAGCGATTGCACAGATTGTTTTTGCCATGCTGGCATCAAGCTCAGCTGGTGAAAGAGACTTTCCCTCCTCTGGATTTTTAATTCGAGGCTGGTGAATCCAGCTTAATGTGAGTGAGTGTAGCCTGTGTGTGTTTAATCACAGGTGCAGGTTGGGTCATGGGGCTTTTATTAACTGGTGTGGGCAGGTGCAGCATAATGATGGGTAACAGGTTGGTTCCAGTGCTGAGCTTTACAGGTATGGGAGAGTGCAGGTTTTCAAAAATGGACCTGTGCAGGACTCTGCGGTACCGTCACACAAATATGTCGTTTCGAACTGAAGCGAGAATTTCATGAACCCAAGAGAGGGATGGATGGATGAATGGAAAGGAAGAAAAAAAAGAAAAAACAAAAGAATATCAGTCGATGTATCTATAACGGAAATTTTTACACCATCAGTATCGACGTCAGCCCTTAATATCCAGAATGAGTTGGGCTCTGGCATGAATACACGTCTATCACACGTCCACATGCAGACAATAGACATCCTCCTCCCTTTCACTCTCACGCCTACATGTTGTACATGTGAATAAAAAAAACACAATTCCACCAGGAGAGCAGCAGCTGGGGAAGTGCCGCGGGTACCGAGTGTTACAAAGAGATAATAATGATACATTACTTTGTAACTCTCCACTGTTAGGATTGATGGCGATGACTAATGGTGTCTAATGATGATGACAATGATGAAGAAGGAAGTAGATGATGGGTCATAAAAATGACTGATGAACCATGCTGAAACTTGGGGCCGTCGAGAGGCGATACTGTGCTTTATGACGGAGCATGTTGTTGTCTGTGCTGCAATTTGTAGCGAGTGGCAACAACAGCCATATTTCTAATGCAGCAATTAGCATTTCAGAGAAACCCCTGGGACTGAGAAATAGCCTTAAAGCAGACTGAACATCTTGCCTGGTTTTCATTTCTCCTCAACAGCACTCTGGAGCCGATCCAACAAAACAATAGCACTTCACTGAGCTGGCACAGGATTTATTTAGTCAGAAACCAATTTTGCAGATCAGCCTGCTATAATTCAGTCAGTGACCAAACGGATTCATGTGACGTCCTTCAGTTGCTGCTAAATTAAGCTGCAAAAAGAATTGAAGACTTCCGTGGTGAATGTGATATCCGCCACTGAAGGGAACTGACTGATCTTAAAAATTATTACTGGCATTACAGCGTGGCACATGTGACTCATGTATCACTTTGCATAAGATAAAGGCTTCACAAAAGGGGTGGTATAATTAGGAATGGAGTGTATTTGAAATATTAAATAGGTAATATCAATTTCTTTGCCAAAATGAATTTATAACACTGTGTGAGGCGGAGAACGGCACGTCAGCTCTGGAATTGCTGTTTGGATTGCTGAGCTAAAAGAACATTCAAAACCAAACATGAAGGCATGAGCACTGACGAGAGCTTTTCTCGCCTAAGCACATAAGAATTTTGTTGTGTGCGCCGCACTGAATAAGTAAACAGCAACAGAAATGTGACTCCTCATTGTGACTCTCAGAATGAGATGAGCCACCTCATTCTGAGGCCTCCTGCTGGGTTTAACACGCTGCTACGGCAACCTGAATAGTCAAATAAAAAGTAAATTTCCAGACAGGTCACACCAATTATGTAAATGTTATGAAATATGAATACTGTGATGTGACTCCTCCACAGAGTAACCTCAGTAACCAGCCGACCAACTGGCTATTCATTCAGACCTCAAAGACTAATGCTAGCAGCTCTGCGAGGCTGATCTTTGGCACTGTGTGCACGTTAGCATGCTAATATCTGATAATTAGCACTAAACATAAAGTACAGCTGAGGCTGATGGGGATGCCATTAGTTTTGCAGGGATTTGGTCATTCACAACAGTACAGGACTAAGTCAGGTGTTGATTTATGCAGGGGAATAAACCAACAAGAGTCTGCTGATACTATCATGCTGACCTTTAACTGAAATTCAACATGGATCCTTTTTTATTAGCTGCACTCACAACTGCTGTTAAAGGGTAACCTTAGTATTTTTCAACCTGGTCCCCTTTTTTTCTCATGTTTTTGTGTCTAAGTGACTAATGGCAACAGTTTCTAAAACTGCTTAAATATTTCATGAGGCTGCTGCAGCTGTGAGCAGCAAAAGAGGCTGCAATGTAACCACTTGGGGCAATTATGCATCGTTGATTTACGTCCACTAACAGTGTTTGTTTTTGCCACCGACAGGCTCAGATTGTGATTCTAAGTGTCTGACAGCATTATGGAAAGGATCCCTACAGAGACAGACCTTTTTTGTCTCTATTTTCGGTGTCGGTTGTTTAAGAGAAAGAGCCAGAAACAGCCCCAAAATCACTATCACCAAACCCACCAGACTCCATTTAAATAAACTGTAATTTTATTATCATGAAGCACACTTCATTCAAAGTCAACAGAAACAAAACAAAACTCATAAAAGCTGTCTTGCTTCATCTTTCCACTGTTCCAACAATCGCCATCTCTAGTTTGGTTGAAATAAACCCTTAACTCACCCAGTCAGATATGAAAATATACTAAGTCTATACACGCTAAAATTAATGTTTATTTAAATGGAGTCTGGTGGGTTTGACAGTGGCAATTTTTGGGACCCCCAACTGCTGGACTTAGATTCAAATCTTCAACTTTCAGGGGCGACCCTAGTAGGAATTCTTTTCTGTTTATGAAATACACGGCCAATGATATCATAGCGCAGAGGGAAGCGTGCATCTACTCATGAACCGAGAGGCTGGAGCTTAAAAAAGCAGGATATGTGAACATTAATGGCGTCCTCCACAGCTGAGCTGTAACGTTAGCTAGCTAGATGTATGCTTCCTTTTGCAGGGTGATGTTTGTGGCATTTGTGTCACTCTGCAGTTACGCCTCCAAAGTCTCCACTAGTCAGCAGTGCGGTCTCTGTGAAGTGCTATAAAGTTTAGTTGATTCAAAACACACAAACACACATTAAACATGGCTTAATAGAGATCATTTCAAACACAAGTACACAAATCAGCTTCACTATAACTCACAGCATTCACAGACATTTTCCCCACAAATACAACTTGCTAATGTTTTTAGCACAAGCCTATGGCATTTTACATTGTATAAATTAGCCTAGCAGGTAGCAGACTTTTCCTCTACTCATATGAAGCCAGGGACAACAGCAACATTTAACAAAGGTAACGTTACAAAATTTGGCTCCATTACAACTCACAAGGTTCACCGACACCGAAAACAACTGTCTTATACTAAACACGTTTTCCAAACAAATATAACATGCTAACATTATTAGCACAAGCCTATGGCGTTTTACATTGTATAAATTAGCCTAGAGACAAGCAGAGATTTCCCCAAAACAATCGAGATTGATAAATAGCACTACAGATATGAGGGAAAAGATGTACTGTCCCTTTAAGAGACATTTTAATAAAAGTCTTTGAGATCATTACTTTAAATGCAGCCATAAAGGGGGCTCATTATGCTCCCTTAATTTGATCCAGCTCTTTCAAACAGAAAGTTTAACAAAATGAATTCAGGTTTGGGAAAAAAGTCTAAAATTCAACAGGAGGACACGAGTGATATTATCTACATCCCTCTTAATAATCTGAGCTCTCAACCTGCCATCGAAAACAGCTATGTCAAGAGGAGCACTGTGTGAGCATTTACCTGTACAGCACATCCTTGAGCCAAAACTCAAAGCTCTTGCCCTCATAAGCGACAAGCACAAGTTTGGTCCTTTGAGAGAGTCGAGTTAAGCATCAGCAGGTGCATGTGAACACTAATATTCCAATCATTTACTATCCTACCTTCCTCTGGTACAGTTCCTCCGGTGTTGTTGACCTCAGGCTGACCAGACGGTAGTTCTTGATTACGGTGCGGGGGCGTTTGCGCGGCGGGGCGAACCGCTCCATCTCCGTCACATAATACAGGCCCTGTTTGATGTAGCCAAAGTAGCGAGCTTTGGCTGAGGACTCTTCATCTGAATCAGAGTCTCCGCCATCATCGCCCTCCTCATCCTCACCGGCCCCACCGCTCAGGTTGCTCTCCAGGCGCCCACGCTTCTGAGCCAGCTTCACCTCGCACTGCGGATAATGAAAAATGTAGCGTTACAAAGGGCACTGAGGTAAACTGACAAAAGTTAAGAGGGATGGAAGCAGAGGGATTGATAAATTATAAAGCACGAGAGAGTTGATGAACAAGAGTAACAAGAACTGATTGAGACATAAGTTTGAGTTATACAGCTAACATATGTCTCGGATGTGATCATAAAGCCACAGTTACATAAAAATACATCTGTCACGTTGGACCGAATCATAAAGCCGGGGTTGCACAACAGAGGAACGCCCATTCCTGTTAGATTTACAGCCTCTGCCCAGAATGAATTTCTGATGCTGAGTGCGGACACTTCTTTGCCAGCAGGAAGTGATGAATGAAAAATGAAGCAATGAAGCTCTGTTTACATATAGCTCTGCTTAAGCTGGTAAACACAATTTAACACCCTCGTGCCAGATCAGCAGGCTGTCTAACACACAAAACAACAGCAAGGTCAAGCTGCTTGATAAGAAAAACTAAATCCAAGCTGTCCGGAGTTCTTTCTCCAACTTGTAGTGTTTTCTAGTTTTTTCATTGGCTCAGTTGGGGGAATATTATTTGCCCATTTTTCATCCTCACGCTGCAGCGAGTCTTCATATTTCGCAGAGATGGCCCTCTGGGTTTTAGCACACTGGAGAAAAAACGCTCGCCTCCAGCAGAGGGGCTCCCAGCCAGGGTTTATGAAACATTTAGCACCTGTAAAGCATTAAACGCCTTAATCAATGAGGAGCTGAGGCAGCTTCCACAGTGCTGCACTCATACACAACCCCAGCTCGTCACACACACACGGGAAGATGTGCACATGTAATCATTGTAAACACACAAGGTCACATTACTGCACATCTGTGGAGGCGTACGCGCAGCTCAGGCTCCATCCTCCATCCATACACAGCCCCATGCTCAAGGTAATTCCAACACGCACAAAACCTCAGCTTTAGATACAGCTATGCAGGCTCCCATCCCCCCCCAGCAGCTCCACGCTGAAGCAGGCTGATGAAACCTTTCCAAAAAGTTGGCAGCTGGCTGGTAAAGAAATATCTTTCTCTCCCTCTCTCTGTGCAATCAGAGAAGAAAATAAAGAAAAGGCGAAGACTGAAATGAAAGTAGAGGGTGATGTGATAGCACGGCCTTTGTTGGGGAATAAAGGAGCAGGGATACATATTTCATCATCAGATACACACACATGTACACATGCTGTTACACAGTGACACTGACAACCTGAAAAATATTGTCATAAAGGTCTGTGGGATCAAATATGTATTTGTCACTGGAGAATCACATCAGCTGGCAGGGCAAAGGATCCATCACAAATCAATGCACACATTGATTTTCCTGGACAAAAGCTCACTTTGCAGCTGGGGTGGGAATCAGAGGACTGCACTGGGACTGAGATCCTGCAGGTTCTACAGGATCCAACACAAATCTCATGGGAGCAGGCGGTTTGTAGCTCGCTACGGGTGGGAGCAGGCAGGCAAAATAAACTGCGAGTCCCGGGATTTGTCGGAATTAGTGGTGTAACGATCTATTGAAGCTGAATGATATTTATTACTTGTGATCGATGCAAGTAAATCCATATCATTATCTTTAAGATACGCCTTTACTTTGAAATTCTGTGTCACCTTCAACAGCAGCAGGGACATGATGGCAAGCAGCCAAGAAAGAGACGACGAGGATAACTTTATTTACTCTGGAATAAATCAGCTGTCTGGAAATATTTGGGATTTTGGAGAAAATACAGGTCAACAGGAAAAGCGCATGCCATATGTAAGCAATGCTGGCAGCAACATTAGCTGCTCTGTTTCAACAATGTTCAGCTGAAAAATCACGCATCCAGGCTGAAAATCAACCGAGCTGTTCTGTCAGGATGAGTAGGAATTTACTATTTGACCTCAATCCACCTGGAGTGACATCATTTTTTTGTGCTGCTTTTAGACGCCTTTTGCAAGCATTTAAACCTTTGAACCATGAGCAAATTGGTGCGATTTCTTTTTAAAAATGGGGAAAAAGGCAATGAGAAACTTGGTAAGGAATGTCATACAAATTGCAAAAATATATATGTACTAGTCCATACCCACTGAGTGCACAGTTGCTCATGTACAGTTTCACATGGTGTGTGTTTGGGATACAGGTCATAGGAAATTGCAGATTAAATAGTCAACTGAACCCATTAAGGAGAGCAATGTATTCAGGCAGAGTTTTTGTGAATTTGATAGTACAATTGCTTTATTGAAAGCACAGTAGTACCATTGCCAATAGTGGGATAGTTGAGGTAGCACATTAGTAGTTGATGTAGGACGTTGAAAGGCAGATAGTTAAAAGTCATTGCCTTATAGAAGCTCAGTTTTAGTAAGTTTTCCAACTTTTGCCAAGAGGGAACTTTAGATATTGGTCCCTAGATTATGTTCACCGAGTTTCATGCAGATCGCTCAAACTTCCTAGGAAGAGATCAATTTTAAGTGTTTTTCAAAAAATTCAAAATGGCGGAAAATCTATATAACCAGAAGTTATGGGTTCTTGAGGCAAATTTGTTCTTCAAGAGGAGAGGCATCTCTGTGCAAAGTTTCATGTCTCTACGACATACGGGGCATGAGATATGCCCATTCAAAGTTTGCAATTTCAATCGGTTGCTATAGCGCCCCCCTTTGGCCAATTGATGTAATATTGCTTCATTTGCATCCTCCCATGACCCTCTACCACTGTGCCAAATTTCACATGGATTGACCAAGTCAGTGACACACAGACAGACAAGAGTTTTTGTCATTATATAGTAAGATTCTGAGTATATATTTTTGCACTGTTTAAATATTATGCACCTAATCTTCATCACTAAGTCAAATGTAAGCTTGTAAGCTCAAAGCTACCTGGCAATAAAACATTTCTGAATCTGCTTCTACATACAGCATGTAACTACATTAACCCCCTCTCTGACCGTAACTGATTCTCATATGCTGTAGATATGTAATCAGCCCTCATCGGCCCATACAGTGCACCTTCTCCCCCTCCAGGCTGCAGGTGTGGGAGGGAGCGGACACACAAACTGCAGGAGCAGGTGGTAATGGTCAGAAATCCAGCGGGAGCGGGAAAGGAATGAGCCACACACAGAGCTCTAATGGGAATCTCTGGGCATTTAATTTACTGTGTGACCACTTAATTCATTCATTAACTCATTTATTTTCTGTAACCGCTTCTCCTGTTAGGGGTCGCAGGGCGGCGGTACTCCCTGGACAGGTCACCAGACTATCACAGGGCTGACACATAGAGACAGACAACCATTCACACTCACATTCACACCTACGGTCAATTTAGAGTCACCAATTAACCTGCATGTCTTTGGACTGTGGGAGGAAGCCGGAGTACCTGGAGGAAACCCACGCTGACACAATGGTTTCCAACCCCCCCACCAGGTACGAACCAAAAACCCTCTTGCTGTTAGATGACAGTACTAACCACTGCATCACCATGCCGCTGTGTGACTACTTGCTCCTTTTAAATCCATCCATCCATTTTCATCCGCTTATCTGGGGCCGGGTTGCAGGAGCAGCAGGCCAAGCAAAACACCCCAGATATCCCTCTGCCAAGCAACGCTTTCCAGCTCCTCCTGAGGGACCCCAAGGTGTTCCCAGACCAGACGAGATATGTAATCCCTCAAGCGTGTTCTGGGTCTGCCCCAAGGCCTTCTACCAGTGGGACGTGCCTGGAACACCTCTAACAGGAGGCATCCTGATCAGATGCCGGAACCACCTCAACTGACCCCTTTCGACGCAAAGGAGCAGTGGCTCTACTCCGGGCACCCTCTGGATGTCCAAGCTCCTCACCCTATCTCTGAGGCTGAGCCCAGCCAACCTTCTGAGGAACTCTTTCGGCCACTTGTATCCACGACCTCATTCTTTCGGTCACTACCCAGAGCTCATGACCATAGGTGAGGGTTGTGACGTAGATGGATCAGTAAATTGAAAGCCTCACCCTCCAGCTCAGCTCCCTTTTCACCACAACAGTACGGCGCAGCGCCTGCTTCACTGCTCCTTTTAAATCATAGCTCATTTGTTTCATTAAAAGACACATGAATTTACTTACATTATTTCAATACAACAGTAGTGACAAATGAAAGCCTAGCTTAGCTTCGAACGCAAACACACCTGTTTACATCCATTTTGTTTCACCATCCAGTTGGTTCAGCCGTAAACATACAGTCCAGTTTTTCCAAAATTTTTTGTAGGCGATCTTAATGCTGAGAATTTGGTTTTCAATTTCCAATAATTGACTTTTCTGCATGGAAACATCATCTTTCCAAAGACTACTGATAAATCAATGAATCAAAGAATTGATTTTTCTCCCCTACCCCTACTAAGCACCAGAAACAGTTTGCTCAAAAGCACTTCCCAATCTTTAATTATTAAAGCAAAAGAACTGACATCCGCATAGCAGACTAGTGACCTGTCCATTATGTTCCTCTGTTCTCAGCCCTGTGTGACCCTGAGCTGAACAGTCAGTTTAGAAAATGGAAGCAAGTATGAAAAATTGTCCTCTATTCTATAATGTGCCTCTGAAAGCCCTGAAGGCCAAGATCTCTGATGTATGACAAGCGCTAACTGATGCTTACATGAGTCCAGCTCTCTGTTTACTTAACCACATATGCATACAGCTATTCTGACATTTACCTCCAGGCTGAGGAAGCCCCCGTCGTGTGCCGCCGTAACTCGAGGAGAGGGCTCGAACCATTCGCAGGATTTCCCCAGCAGGTTGCGCAGCGTCCTGACGGATGAGACGGTGACGGAGCCGGAGCAGCGAGCCAGAATCAACACGATGTCGCTCCACCAGCTCACGTCCACCAACGGGTAGTACTGCTCCTTATCTGGGACAGGAAATGGACAGACATTTTGGAAATGTGATTAAACACCAGATGAGGGTGGACTGAAGCTCACAGAGATTTGAATTAAAACTTTCTGCACTTTTCGGGATCATGTCCTCTCATCCCCAGTAACTTCTCTGAATTGGTTTCCATCTCCGAGACATTTTTACACATGTGGACATCTTCATCACTTGTCATGCCTGAGATGAAAACTTGCGCAGATTATTGCTTACACAAGCTGTCACTGCTGTCACAACTGGCCCGAAACTGTCAGAAAAAGACAGTAAAGCTGCATAAACAGGCAGACACACAGACACATGCAGGCAGCTGCACGAGCACAGAGACACACACTCACAAGCGTGGACATTGAAGGAGGAAAATATCTTCTGGCTTTGGCAGACACTATATGGTTGTATGTCTAAATAACTGTATAATTCAGAGAATAAGACATGTCAAAGATCATTAAATTGTATCCAGTGTGCACTGCTGTGTCAGCAACAAAGTCGAGTCTCTTTTGCCCTTCGGGCCAAACTACCTTTTATTTTCTTCCTTCTCTCCAGCGATGTCTTCCACTCTGGGTTGATCTCTTCAAATCCTGGCTGCGGGGAGGACCGAAGGATGGAGGGACCAAAGAGGATGGGAGGGAAAGAAGAAGAAGAAGAGGGGGAGAAATTAATCTGCTAACCCTGTTTACACTTACAGCACACACACACACACACACACGCACACACACACAGTAGCTTTGCCGGCTCAGACCAGGCGATGAAGAACATACACACACGCGGCACAAATTGGCGAAACATTCTGCTAATGTAAGTTCTCTCTAAGCCACCTCGCTCAATGTCTAATAGACACACACACACACACACACACACACACACACACGTATGCAATCCCACTCGCTTCACACACACTCATACTGGGGCTAGAGAGAGATTACATTAATACATTCAGTCAAGCATCTAATGCACAAAATAATACCGACTCACAACTGCAATGCACACAGGTGTATTTAGCATACATAAAATCATGTATCACACACATACGCACACACACACACACACACGGCAGCTTAGAGGTGTACCTGTTGGTCTTGGCTCCACGTGGCCCTCTGTCTGAGAGAGGGGACGTCCCACAGAGACAAGCGACCAGAGAAGTGGATGACAGCCAGCAGGGTGCCGTCAGGGCTCAGGCTCATACGGAATACACCGTCCTGGAAATCACAAACGTACACACACTCAATGTTTGGCCAGATCCTTCCTATTAAAGGAATACTTCACCCCAAAATGACCATTTGTATTTCAGTTGCGTACCCTGTGTAACGTTGAATTCGAGAGGAAGGTTTTGTTTTACTTGCATGCCCCCGATGAAGGAAGAATCCAAAGTTGGAGACATCTCTTGATGAATTGAAGACACAGCAAAACTATATCAAAACTAGAGGTCGACCCTGGCTGATATAAAAACGAGTTTGAGCAGAAAGATGCCGAAAGCCAATTGATCGGCCGATAACACCTCACCCCCTCTGACTGAAAACAGGTCTGTAATGACATGAACGCCACGGTAAATCAGCTGTTCCCTGGGACAAAGTCTTTTTCTATATCGCCAGAAAAATGTGGGGATAATTGCTGTCTGAGAAAATTACATCTGGTGTACAGTGAAAAATTAGATTGGAAGTTTGTTGTGCATTCATGGCTGGAGCACCCTGAGTGCCTGCCCCTCCCAGTCTCGAAGTAATAATGAGTAAATAGTTGTTTCGATTATTAATTTCACACGCATTGCTAGTGGCTTGCTACTTGATTATACCAACAATGCTTGCTATAGCAAAACAGAGAAAGCACATGACGCTATTCTATAACCAGCAACCTTATCATGCCCCTAATAAAGAAGTAAAGCTGTCCTACATTAGTTCACTTGCGTTCAAATCATGCAAATTATCTAAAGGTTACTATCGGCCACTATCGGAGCCCCGTTGCACCAATAACGATAGCATATCGGCGCCAATGAATCGGCCAAACCGAAGAATCTGACAACCTCTAATCAAAACATCCATTTACAAACTCTCACACAACTCGTGCTGCTAAAAACAGACTACAGACTCTTTTCCCGTTGCTAGTAGACGCGGCAGACGAGTGTACCTTTTTGTGTGTGTGGGTTTCCTGGTGTGCCATGTTCAGCGTCACGGATAGGCCAGAAAATAGGCTAGTAAACAGTAGAAAGCAGCATGGCGGTGGTTAATCCTTTTACATATGTCTTACTCATTCAGTCTCTCTTTCTAACGCGGTGCAGACTAATCTGGGGTGATGTTTGAGTGCTGCTTGGACGAAGATGGACAGTACTTAACTCACCAGTGAAGAGGGCAAAATTAGCACATTCACCTGGATGTAGTATTTCAATCGATGCCGATCAGAGTCAGAGCTGATAAAGACTCTTTCCCATTATGTACAAAAGCCAGATATAGGCAGGTGTTAGTGGGATTTTGGTGCAGTGAAAAAAGGGACTTTGGATTATACTGCGCAAGTTGTGTGAGAGTTTGCACGCAGATGTTTTCATTTATTTTTCTCTTGTTAAACTCGGTTGCCTTTGACTTCAATTCAACAAGAATTTCCTCTGTGTTTTGATTCATCGTTCGCCAGAAGCAAGTAAGATTAAAAGAAAGTTTTCTTCAGGAACTCTACGTAACACCAGGTGAGTAATTGATAAACAAATGATCATATGAGGGGTAAAATATACCTTTAAGCTTTTAATTCTAACTGAGGGGGATGGAAATAAGAGAGCCGTGGTACCTTTTCATCTCCCTGTCTGGAGAACAGTCTGAAGCTGGGGATCTTGAAGAAACCTCTCTTCTGATTCTAACAGACACAAAGACGAGATGTCAATAATTACAGTGTGTGTTTGTTAGATACTGCATGAATAATGTGCATGAAAATGCGTATAGTCTCCTCACCGCGCTGACGTCATCCTCATAGCTGGTGACCTGCTTGTAATGTGGCGATCCAGACAGAGCCCTCCAGGCTGTGATCCCGTAGCAAGAGGCCTTGGACGTGAAGTCGTCCCCTGACTCACAGCCTCCCACCAGCAACAACCTGTCACACACACACACACACACACACACACACACACACACACACACACACACTTGTGGTTACCACCTCCATGGTTACACCCCTGACAGATCAATTTGCGACGCATAACAAGGACGGCAAATTAAGGTGACCACTGTGAGGTCATTGTTCAGCCTGGGTTCAAGCCAGGGTATCGATGAGTGTTCCCACCACTGAGGTGCCATTTAGCAAAGCAGCAGCCGACAAAGTTCTTTATCAGAGGTTAGAGTCTGCCTGGAATCAATGTTTTTAAAGACACAAACAATACCACAGTGACCACAGTGATGTGCGGCTCTCTGTTTACAGTGAGACAGAGCAGATGCGACAATGGTCAGGAACTCAGGGGGAAGGGGTGGATGAAGCAGCACTGTCCAGCTCAACACTGCCCCCTGGTGCACAGGAAGTGGACGTTTAGTGAGAGGCAGGAGCTGACAGTGAGTTTATCAACTGATGGTGAGATAAATTTGTGTCAATGTAGCAGCTCAGGGCGTCTACAAGCACCAGACACTTAAATTTAATGCTTTCTAGGAGTTTCTCAAGATTATTTTTAACCAACTTTAAGACTTTTTTATGGAAAAATAATCCCTTTTTTTCATTCAAGCACTGAAAGTAATTAAGTAGTACAGTATATATGTGGTCCTGTGCAGAGGTAGGTTTTATCAGGTTAATCTACATTTTGCCAACAGGTTAGTGCAAATATAAAGTAGGCAGTATTAGGTTCAGTGGTATGTTTAAAGGTTTGTAACATCAGATGTGTGGACTTAGACGGCAAGGAGCTTGACTCCAGTTGACAAAAGTAAGTTAAAAGATGGATAAATTAAATTATATAAAATGTTTATGGCAATTAAGACCTCACAGATTCAAATTTAAGATTATTAAATTACTTTAAAGGCCAAATATTTATAATATTTAAGGCATTTTAAGATTTTAAGGACCTGCAGATGCCCTGTATGAGCCACTTTATCTGTATACAGGGATAAAAGGTTTAATAAAAACAGATGCATATTCTGAAACATGTACAACTTGTACCGGTCGCCCTAACAATCCCTAAAAAGACAATTTTACTGAATTGGAAAGACAGAAACAACCTCTCAACACCGATACATTTCACAGATGTTGGGCTCCATTCATTAACACCACCTATCTACCCCTGTAACATACACATACACGCATACATCAAGACACATGCACACTCCTACACTCTTAACCTGGCAACTACCTCCTACTGCCAGTGACACCGATGCCCCCACCTACACAAACCTAAACATTCCTCAGCTATAGAGTAGCCAGACCTTAACATCTGCCGGACCCCTCCCACCAACCTAATACTATAACAGCTAAATATTTATCTATTCATTTACTTTATTCATTTTTTTCATTACTCCCTTTTCATCACATATTCATTACTTATTTTTCAGTTTGTATATGTATTATTATTATTAGCTATGTTTTTTACATTCATGCCTAGTTAAGCTCTAAATGTCACCATATTATCTTTTTCTGTCCTTGTGTTTGTGTATATACACCTTTTTTGTTTGTTTGCTTATTTGTTTGTTTTGTACCTGTTAAGTCACTGCTGTGTTAATTTTGCACCAAAAAAGAAAAAGACAGATGCATATATGCAGTAGGGGTTGCAGCAGTATACCATGGTATGAAAACTGATGGTTATCACACAGTCAACATTTGCTTGTCTATGCTACTGAAAAACATGCAACCACCTAGAGAATCTTACCTGTGCAAGCACCTCCCTTTTCTCCTCAACTTCCTGTCAGACTTTTTACATAACCTTCCACTTTAAAAATGGTTTCAAGTTTCAATTGTAACAAACAAAATCAATGAAACTAGTAACCATTTGTACAGCGCTCATTCTCATTTAGGTTTTCTTAGTCAAGGAAAAAATCTGCTGAGTCTGCCTGCATGGTGCTAATGTTATTATACCAGGATATTCAGCCTCAGTAACGGACTTTCGGCTCGGCTGGGAAGGTATTCCTGAAATTTAGAAAGATGTTTCAGCACTCTGTTGGTGTTTCTGCCCTTGAAATGATCATTTTACAGACGTTACAAGCACCACTGTTGACTTTCTTCATAAAATGAAGCCACGCTTTGGACCGTTTCTTCCACTTTACCATGACTCATGAACTTTTTGGAAGTTTCCAGCAGTGTAGGACACATGAGTTCAACATCACTGTTTTGCAACTGTCAGAGAAACATGTCTGCAACAATAAAACGAACTGATAAGCTCAGGGACACACGGCTCTGGATCGGACAATTTGGATCCGGGTCTCAATTCCCATCCCTAATTAAAGTTGTAGTTCTCATAATGAAAAGATCACAATGTCTAACCGCACATCTGGAAACATTTCTGAGTATTTGTAATCCCATCTGTAAAACTGTCACTGGCAAACACTTCCTTGGCGTTTCCTTGAACCTCGAGATTTTATATCTTCATTACGACGCAGGAACTTCATCTGTATGTTTGACGGTTGAAATTATTTTTTCATACCCAGCTTCTCACCTTGCCTTTTTCTTACCTCTATCCTATTCTCTCTGTTGCTGACCCAGTTTTCACACAGGGATCATTAAAGTTTCATCTCATCTATCAGTTGGCAAACACTTGACAGTAGCTGCCAAAATCCATTAAGCTGCCAAACCGAGCTTCACGGGCCAAACTAAATCTGGTTTGTGCAGACTGGGGGAGCGTGCTGGAAAACAGTAAGGTCACGGATGTGAGCCAGACATAATTAACCGAAACCTTTGAATGCCACGTGGTGAGGAGGGCCAAGGACACATTAGAGACTGCTACAGTCAATTCCTGCAGGTATTGCATTAAAGTGATTGGTTCATTTATTCCTGAGTAAGCCAATTGGCTCCACGCCATAATGTTACATCTCATGCCTGTGCAAGAATGTCTGCATAAGAGTTTTTTCTTCCCTTTTTCCCCGTGATATTTATGGCTCGTATTTCATTTTGTGCACCTACTATAAATACATGTTTTAGCTGTACGACCTGCCTGCAAAGCAACTTCTTTCATAGTAAAATAAAGTTTCAGTTAGAGTAAACTGTGGTGCAGTAACTTTACACTAACATGGGGATCAATATAATACATATTTACGAGCGTATTGACGGCATGTTGGCGTCTCCTAATATTGCCCCTAGATGTCAAATGATGAAAGCGTTTGAAATCAAATTCAGATATTTAAGCATCATGTAGCATCGTCTGCAATGGGTTTAAGGATGAAAATTGATTCAAAGGATGTCTGCAGATGTTTGAATATAAATGTACGAACAACACTCTTGATGAAACGCTGTTGTAATCGAAGCAGGCTTGGACTGTGGAGGCCACAGGAGAAAAATAAACTCGCTAAGGGTGTCAGGCGAAAGCTACAGACATTAATTACGCTGCCACTGATGCATTTAAAGTTAAATGCTGGGAAAAAAAGTATTAATTTCATAAGATATTTACTCATATCCTGACAGGGTGTTGTTTGCAACAAGTAACTTACCGGTGTCCGGGGTGGTAAACGGCCGAGGTGATGCCGTGGGAGTAGTGAGTGGAGAAACTGAAGCTGTGGTTCTCTTGGAAGTTCTGATTGGTTCCCACACTGAGAGACAGAGAGAGGGAGGGGGGACAGTCACATGACAAATCACCTGTAATTGAACTCTGGCACATGAACAATCAAAATACGAACACCCGCGTACAAAATGTTAATGGTGCGACACACAAAGCTGTTTTGGGGAAGATGACGGAGCAATTTAGATCCCAGCTGCAATTAAAATGAGACATGGCAAAATATGTAATCTAATTTAAGTGGGCAATCTAAATTAGATTGGTACTAGAGGAGATGTCGTGTAATTTGTGTGGGCACATCTCATTAGGGAAATGTTGTGTTGCAATGTAAACTGTGCCGAGATAAAGGGAGGTAAAGAAAAGAGAAGTAGGGACAGGGTTCCTGAAACTTAAAGTAAGTTAGATAAGATAAGACTTTTTTAACCTATGCACCCATTTTCATCCACTTATCTGGGGCCGGGTCGTGGGGGCAGCAGGCCAAGCAAAGCACCCCAGGCATCCCTCTCCCCAGCAACACTTTCCAGCTCTTCCTGGGGGACCCCAAGGTGTTCCCAGGTCAGATGAGATATGTAATCCCTCAAGCGTGTTCTGGGTCTGCCACAAGGCCTCCTACCAGTGGGACGTAACCGGAACACCTCTAACGGGAGGCGCCCAGGAGGCATCCTGATCAGATGCCTGAACCACCTCAACTGACCCCTTTCAATGGGAAGGAGCAGCGGCTCTACTCCGAGCTCCCTCCAGATGTCTAAGCTCCTCACCCTATCTCTAAGGCTGAGCCCAGCCACCCCACGGAGGAAACTCATTTCGGCTGCTTGTATCTGTTACCTCATTCTTTCGGTCACTACCCAAAGCTCATGACCATAGGTGAAGATTGAAAGGTAAATGGACCAGTAAATAGAGAAGTTTGCCTTCTGGCTCAGCTCCTTCTTTACCATGACGGTATGGCACAGTGCCCGCATCACTGCAGATGCTGCGCCAAACCACCAATCCACCTCACACTCCATTCTACACTCACTCGTGAACAAGACCCTGAGATACTTGAACTCCCTTGCTTGGAGCAGTAACTCTCAGTACCCAGAGCTTTACATCTGTCCCACGGACAATGGGCCTACACACTTATAAACAGCGTCTGGAAGAAGATCAGCTCTGCACTCAGGATTTCAGGTAAATAGGCTGTACGATGCTTGCTAAGGTTGAAAGTTGGCACAGAAAAGACACAAGAGTAATGCCCAGCACCCAAACTCACGTTTTCCAGGTGGTTAAAGAAGCGGCATGTGTATAGCCTCTTAATTTCCAGGGCTGGTACCTGCGGTTATTCCACAGGCTATTTAATAACATGTCGGGCAGGAAATCCAAAGTGTGGGATCATTTTGAGAAGGTGAAGGACAAACCCAAGGTGACATGTAAACTCATCTTCATTGGTCGACTACAAACATGACACATCATCTGAAACATGGAAGTAGCTACATGCCCATTGGCCCACAGCGTCATTAACAAGCGGCTCGCTCAGTGTGTGACGTGCACTTGGAGATAAAATATATTATTCATATTCATATATTAATGAAGCTTCATTAGTACGGTTTTGTATTTCTCTGTAATGTAGCAGTGTTAACAATGTTACTGATACTATTCTTTCTCACACCTTCAACTCAAACCACCAAAATATATCATTTAATAATTACATTAATATTATAAACAGGCAAGCGACTAGTCGACTGATGGCCCTAAATGATGACTATTGGTCGACTAGGAAAATTCTTAGTCTGGGGCAGCCCTACTTATTATATTAAACTCCATTTTCTCCCAAAATATCCTCCTCAGTAGCGACACATTGGACCTTTAAGGCCTTATTGTTACATTAATGAATTCAGTGCCTTTTAAGACTTTTTACGAATCTGCAGGAACCCTGGGGAAAGAAAGAGAGCACCAAACAGTTCAACATCCTCCAGACGTTTAGGTGTTTATGCCATAGTAAAGCATTTGTGTGTATGTGAGCACACACACACACACACACACACACACATACAGAAGTGCTGGCACAGTCAAAGCAAGAGAGAGAGACAGAGTAAGAGAGATGACTTACTGTCAATGCTCAGCTATAATTCTGAAATTCAAATTCAAAGTGTTTGAGCGACAATACTGGAATGCAGCCGTAAGAAGAGGAGGAGGAGTGAGTATGAGATCCATTCTGAAAATGAACCTTGAAAAACAAGCCAGCACTTTCAGAGTAAATCTGGAGCAAATGTCTCCCACATCTTAATTACCTCCTCACACACATACATGCACACACACACACACACACACACACACACACACACACACTCTGATGGCTTCAAGGGCAGCTAACACCATTTATCTGCCTGTAATAGGAAAGTAAATCAGCATTTTCCTGCGTTCTCTGCAAACATCACTGCGCACACAGAACTGAAGGGAAGTCATGTGCGGGATGTCGTCTGATCGAGATTCAACACACATGCACAATCTCATCCCGTGTCTTGGAGGGTCAGCGCGCAGAGCCTCGCTGTGACAGCAGCAATCATACAGAATGAAATGGGAAATCTCTGAAATAATACCATATTAAATAATTCTAAATTAAAAAGGGAAGGCGTGTGCAGCCATGAGGAAAGCACATACGCAGACTCCCACAGGTACGTGTGCGGAAAATCAGATGTCATTAATCAAATATTCAAAATGTGTATTTGAACCGGCAAGTAGGGGAACTGGTATGCAAAGAGAGGCATCACTCCCTTTAACGTTTACATATAGACAAGCATGCAGCATCAAATCTTACCAGCAAATAGGCTGCAATTTCCTATAGAGGTTCGAATATATATATAGAACATGCATTTAAATCAAACAATGATAAAGCAGCTGAGAAAATCTCAAGGGAGAGCTTGAAAAGGATCCATTTACGTGTGATTGCTGCTGAAACTTTGCAGTTAAAACGGTTGAAATATAGAAAAAGTTAAAGTTGTTGGTCAAATTACTGAATACAGTGGAAGTGCTGAAAGAGGTTGAAGCGGCAGCCGAAATTTGAGCACTGAAACGAGCTGAAATGTCAAAGTTTGAGTAATAAATTGAGCTGGTGATGTCAGTTTTAGTGGAAGTCCTGACAGATTTAGCACCAGTGTAAGTGTTTAAATTAAAAGATGATGTCAGCTGAAGTGTCAGCCGAAGTGTAAGGAGTTGGACAAAGTTGCATAAGAACAGTTTAAAGGTGTAATATGCAGGGATTGTCAACTACTGCTTGTAAACATTATCACCAGCAAAAGTGAACCCCAGATCTGTCTGCTTGGCATTTTGCCTTCCTATATTTGCACTTTTTTCAGCGCTGTGTGTGAGATTTTTGTAGCTTCCTCTTGGATTCATGCTGCGTATGGTCTGGCACCTTGTCGCTAACTTTCTTTAAAAGGTCCCAACCTGACCTGCACACTGTGCCCTGGTATGTCCCGACCACAGCGAATAAGAAGAAAATAAGAAAATACAAGCAGAGTGCAGAGTCTCTGCAGATGAATACACCCCCACACACTTCTAGTAGGTGGCATTGTCACCGCTTACTGGTTACTGGAACATGACGTGGGGGAGCCCTTCTGTGTGTTTGTGTTTTCTTTAGGTACTCCGGCTTCCTCCCAGAGTCCAAAGACATGCAGGTTAATTGGTGACCCTTAATTGTCCGTAGGTGTGAATGTGAGTGTGAATGGTTGTCTGTTTCTATGTGTCAGCCCTGTGATAGTCTGGTGACCTGTCCAGGGTGTACCCCGCCTCTCACCCAATGTCAACTGGGATAGGCTCCAGCACCCCTGCGACCCGCAACAGGATAAGCAGTTACTGAAATAAAAGAATGAACACTCCTCCTGGGTCGTCTATACATTGTTTGTTTGTTTTTTAAGGAAAATCCAGCACAGATTTCCTTTAAAGGTGAATGAGAGCCGAAAGGTTCAAAGTGCCAGTTGAAGTGTCAGCATTAAGAGAAATGAAATGTTGATTCTAGAGAAAGATGAACACAATCAAAATGTGAGTTAAAATGTCCATCAGAGTGGTGAAAGCAGTAACTGTCATTTAAAGCTGCAGGATCTGATTTACAGCAGCACACAGGAGGGCAGCTGTAGAAGGAAGAAAGGGAACACTAAATGTGATGTTTCTGCTTAAACATTCACAGTGACTGTACGTCGACAGATGTGTAGATCTCTGCTTGCTTTCTTGTTTTCTTGTCTTTAAAAATATGCTGGTTACTTGATTTTCGGTGAGTTTTGGAAGGAGGCAGAAAAGGGAGTGATTTGGCCAGGTTCCCACAGACTGCTAAGCCAAGCAATAATAAGAAGCCATGTGCAGTTGGCTGAAGACCATTAGGTTTCAAAATTTCAAGAAGCACATGCCAGATCTGTTTCACCTTACGCGGCAGATGGATTCTCGCAATATCACAAGATCATGTGAGAATAAGGACGAGTGTGTCAGTGGGAATGAGAGGTACTGTCCCATTCCTGCTGTGGATCATTATACGCCGTGCAGAGTTGACTGCAGAGAAGAGTCACAGCCGAGGTTCAGATAGAGCCTATACAGCCGACGACCTTGGGTTGTATGGACAGGTAAATCATTCCACAACAACACACTATGGATCACCAAAACCATCTGGACGTCAAGTTAGGATCCATGTGCCGGTCACAATTACGTAATTGACCCTTTGCTAAGTCCCGCCCCCGGACGCAGACTGGCCAACCAAAATCAAACCCTGAAAAGTGTAGGGTTAGCTAGCTGGCTACTGAAGATATAGCCTACTGAATGTATACACATGCTGCTTTTGCTTTTTAATGATTATAACAGTGAAACAAAGATCGACCCTGCTGTACAGGAACCAGTGAAGGGAAGCAGGGAACCCAGTTCATCTGCACACACTGTGGTGCCACACAGCTGGTTCAATATCAGCAGAGTTTCCCTTTATATTCATTGTCTTGTGTGGCGATCAGCAGTGATGTGGTGGTTCACTTTTACACTGTGATCTGTAGCCTATAGTTCGGCTTTAGCTTTTAACTATCTTTGTCTTTTTAACCTGTTGTTGCTGCTGAGTCAGTTTGACATCCTGGATATATCCTTCAAACACAGACTGTAGACCCCTCTGTCTGCTTCTCTCTGGAATCACTCTTTCATTTCTCCAGAAATATGATAATATTTCTTCAGGGAGTGCAGTTAGTTACAGTGTGGGCTCCATGCTTACTCTGACAGCTTGTCGGACCATCACAAAGGGGCGGGGCTTAGCGAAGGGTTGATTGCAGTGTTTTACAGAGGAAATTAGACGATGAAGGTTTGATCTAACACCACATATTCTTTTAATCGCATTAATCGTGTGCTGCTAATTTTGTCCCTTCGATGCACCCTAGTCAGGCTGCCTCAGCGGCTCTCTGCTTCGTGCCACTGCGCTTTTCATGGCCTATTTAAAAAAACTCCCAGACAGCTCAGTTTACAAGTCAAAAGTGATACGCAGTAATAAGTCTGTGTCTGTGATTAATCGCAATTACAAAAATTCATCGTTTGACAGCCCTAATTTGTTTTAATCTGAGATAATACTGGACATAAAACCACTGTGGGTTTCTAATTAAGATATTATGACTAATTAGAAGGTGCTTTGAGAACCCTGTTACTTTGAGGTGCTTCAGTGAGGCAGTTTTGTCTCTCACCTGACGAGGTAACTCTTGAGCCCGCCACCGTACGTGATAACGAGCAGCTCGGCTGACCACTGGGCGCTGGCTGTGTACTCCAGGAAGATCAGGCCTGCCACTGCACAACTGAAATCCCCAGGAAAACTCACCACCTGGTTCAAGACAAAGAGATGAGAAGGAAGAGTCAGCGGCGGAATGAAAGAGACTGATGTAAATGGCAGAGGAAATCAAAAGAAATACCAAAAAATGTATAATTATCTATCAGTTTGTGCCCCCACCAAGTTTTTACAAGGACGAACAACAAAGATACATCACATCAGCAGCAACTGTTAAAGAACATAACAGCGGAAAAAAAAGATTAAGAAAGAATGTGACGGGACGGGGAAGGCAGGGAACAAAAGATAAGAGACGCAGAAAGTGAAAGAGAGATGGGGGAGGCAGGGAAGCAAATTTTAATTTTTTTCATCCGTGCACACTTTCTGTCAAATTGACGTTTTTTTATCCTCTCCTCCAGAAATAGCAGCAAGTCACCGGTGTGTGCACTTAACAGTGACAAACAAGAGAAACAGCACAGCAGAGCAGAGCGGGGGAGGGGTGGTGCTGCAGACACACATACTGTAGATACATAACAAAGTAGAGCTGCACTAAAGGAATGAAGATCACCAAGTTGGAGAGACGAGCGTGGCTGGGGAGAAGAATGAGCATCTGCGCTTCTGACGGGGCAGATAGAGGAACGGAAGGAATGACGGGTAGAAATGGAGGAATGATAACATGTAGAGGGCATTAAAGTGACGGCGGACTTGAAACGGCAGCCCGAGGAGAGCTTCTGAGAGACAGACATGCTGGGATGAGAGGAATGCTAAAGGATGGAGGGAGAGGAGGATCTAGGGAGCAGAACATGTGTGAAAAATTTAAGAGAGGAGGTGATGGAGATGGAGAGGAAAAGAGCAAGTGGAGGAGAAGAAAGAGAGATGAGAAGAAGCAGCAGACAATGGATGAAGAAAGCAGGCATGACAGACACAGAGCAGCACAGAGGGTGTCTGACAAGGACATGGTGCTTCAAAAAAGGTGACAGGCAGCTCAAAGGGCCCAGTAAATGCGCGCTACACTGAAAGAACAGAACACGGCCCGACTGGTCTCTGGAGCCGAGACTATGGATGTCTGAATCCTCAAAACTGTGTCACTGTAAAGTTACAAATACAGTTTAATCTGCTGTAGCATATTGGCAGGTAGTTACTATAACAAGCTGCATTTACCCAATTTATATTCTCTCTGATTATCAAATTAAACAAAACAAAATCAGCATGTTCATTGGGTACGACATATCTGAACCAATCATCTGAGAAAGATACGAGCCAAGGGAATGCTGAGTTTCCATATGGTACGCCTGATCACTTTTAGTTAGTGTCAATGCATGCTCAAGAGAAAAAAAAACTTTTTAGACACAAAGAAAGCTTGAGGGGGGAATGGGGTTCTTCTGATGACGTCAAAGAGGAGGGACTGGCACTGTTACCGGCGGGATGACGAAGAGTTCGCTGCCCATGAGGTCGAAAAGCCGCACAGTGCCAGTGCTGTCGGCGTAGGCCAGCTGGGTGCAGTCGTGGCTCCACGCCACCCTCCTCCACTGGGGGTTTGGATCCTTTGGCACTGCAGCGGAAGAAAGAAAAAGAAGGCTTGAAAGCTCATACAGACAGTGAGTGAGAGAGATTCAGAGAGTCGAGGGTGTCTTATTAAAGGAGCAGTGTGCAGACTGCAACCAGCTGAAACTCCTGGTTAGGGTTCCTTTGGTGTTTATTGTTTAGGATGTTTTTACCAGAAGCCGAATTGTCAGCAAAGGTCTCTTCCTCTCCAAAACAAACAGACTCAGTGATTTAAACCGTTGAAAACACTGAATGTTTTTTTAATCTGTCATCCAAAAAAGAATAATTATGCACGGAAACTTTGCACACCAACTCCTACGAGTTTTGTTGGTCTATTTGTTGCTAAAAAGTTGCTATTCCAGACCAAATAAAGACATTTTTGCTCCCTTGCTTTTCTCCACTGGAGTTACCTCCCTGGCTGTCACCCCTCTCTGCCTGCGTCTTGCATTTGGCCGTCCTCCCTCTCTATCTCCACACTGTCACTTTGTCTGTGTTCAGTCCACATCCTCCTCGTCATCATCATCCATCTGAATATTACTACCTGACCTGTTGAGTTATGAAATGATACCATGCGCACCATTCCTCTGTATTTTTTTGTGGATGTATACGTCTCCCAACATTTTCTTTGCTACTTTTTGGTCAAACAACTCTCCAAAGGCTTTAACAGATGCAAAAAAATAAATAAAAATGCAGAAAATCAAACCTGTTCTGAGAACTTTAATGATGGACAAAAGTTCCTGAGGTCATATTCGGTTTTAAATGTGCAACAATTTTAGACAAAAAAAGGACTCAGTGTGCAAAGGCCTTAAAGCAGTTTCACAATAAAAAAAAAACAGTGTTTTCCTGACACTCTCATGACAGAGGGGTTGCCAACTACGGTGGCTGAATTGAAATGAGAATGGCCCTATCTATACCCCTTTTCAACAGTCATGGACTGGCTTGGCTTGGCTTGGTTTGGTTTGGTTTGGTTGGGCCACCCACTTGAAGGTGTGTCTTTATCTCATGATGGCTTGTCTAGATAGCAGATATCTAAAGTAAAAACAGGACGCAGGAGAGAAACTAAACTCCAAACCACAGAGATTCAATTGGAAGCTACAAAAGCACTGAGAGCTGAACATACAGAGACTTTTAAAAAGGCCTATTTCTCTGGTTTCCTGCAGACAGACGTGAGTAGAGTCTCGCAACGTACACGAGTTGTTTGAGAGGGAGAAGCAGGGTCGTCTGGGGTTGCTGCAGTTGGCAAGACGTCACCACTACCTGCTTGAGAGCGGGCGGCTTGGCTTTTGGTCCTACTCTGGAGAAGGTCCATCTCTGTCGCCGCATGACGTGACACGGTGTGTCTAAACTGACTGAAAACGCAAATAGGCGCAGCATGGCTTGACCCAGCATGGCCAAAAGTCAGAAAAGAAAAGGCCCACTAGATCTAATGTTTGGTTTGTCTGTTATGGGCTACTGTAGAAACACGGCGGTGCAACCTGGCAATCTCCCTGGACGAGGACCTGCTCCCTATGTACATATAAACGGCTCATTCTAAGGTAACGAAAACAGGGGAGGGGATTGCACACTAAAGAAAACACTGATGTTCCATTGTGTCCCTGTATCCCCCTTAAATCCGACACACTGGACCTTACAACCAGATGAGAGAACTCTCCGTGAATAATCCCTGGTGTTCTGTGGTGTGCTGATGATGAATATAGATGGGGGAAGAAGGATAAAGCTAATGCCATACATCAACACAGGGTGTCTGAGGACCTATCCAATTCACCTATGACGGATGGCTGGAGTAATACATCTCAATAATTGTCTCTTAAAGACGCACACACTTTTGGGCGCGTGCTCGCGATGGGGAGGGGGAGAGAAAGGTGGAGAGAGTAGAGGAGAGGAAGAGGGAAGGAGAACGCAGATCATAAATCCAGGCTTTACTGAAGTATAGGCTACTGTTTTACCAATCTGCTGGCTCAGCAGTGCTGTGAGTGTAACCATATCGCTGTGATGAAGCACATCCCTGCCTGCTGGCACTTTCTCAAGGCTTCGCTGTCACACGTCCCTCTGATAGAGGAGCTGGGCCAGTCTGGCAGGCCTCTGATCCTGAGTCTGTTTTGAATACCTGATTATCTGACACATTAAAACAGTATGAGGGAAATAGGGGGAGGCTTTTCTTCTGCAAACACGCTCTTGGTGTGTGGGGGTACAAGGAAGCTGAGAATATTTACTAGACACAACCTTTAGTGCAGGCTGAGATTTCTGTATCGGAGAACAGTGTGAAACATAATATGCCACCACGGGTGCTGTGTCTGCTAAGCAATAAAGTTATGAAAAGGAAGTTATGTTTTTGTTGATATCACATAACAGCGCTATTGGCGTTTATTGTATTGAATTTCTTGGCTGAGGAACACTGCTGCAACCCCTGGTGGGCAATACCGCAAACGAATGGAGGCGTCGGATATTGTATGACTAGAATTTTAAATGAAGAACAAAGGGGAGAAGTGGGAGGCGAGACAGACATCGAGAGAAAAGAGAATAAGAGAAAGAGGGGCGGGGGGAGAGGGAGAAGGAAACAATGAATCCGGCACCCACTGAGAGAAATAATAGCTCCCCAAATTTTAAGGTCTAAGTATCAGAGCGCACCTCAGGAAGTAGGCGATTTAACACACCTTTGAGACTCTCAGCTGAGGAGGAGCAGACGAGAACATGGAGCCATTATGAGAGCCATAGGTACCAGGCGTCTCCTCTGTTCTCTTCTTGTTCTTTCGCCTCTTTTGCTTCCTATTTCAATCTGTTTTTTCTATTTCACTCTCACGCTGCATCCCCTCCTATCTCGCTCCCATTATGAATTGTATACAGTGTGTTATTCTGCGGCTGAGAGGGCTCCATTTCCACATAGATGGCTTTTTTGGGGAGCTGGAAAATTGGATGCTACTGTCCTGTTTTTGTTTTTTTTTTTCCCCCCTTCCTCCTCCTCCTAGCGATGGTGGGGGCGGAAGTTGGGGAGAATTACACCCAACGACCCAATAGAAGCCTTCTATCTAAAGCCTCACGGATGCATTTATCAGAGCTCAACACTTATGAATTATGTACGGGGGTGGGAGACGACTCTTCTGTAACAGGAGCAGACAGAGAGGGAGGAGTGGGGAGGTGGAAAGTGAAAGAGACGGAGAGTGATACACAGGTGTGGATGCGCCGAACGCGTTCACGCACGAGGATGCATACGCACATGAGAGGCAGCCAATGCACGCACACGCACGCCCCTCCATTAAAAGCAAATGCTATTAAAGGCAGGATCACAGCAAAATCCATTAGGACAAATCTCCGTGAAATGAAATGAAGTAAAAGTAAAATGAAAAGGAGAGATGAAATGGAATGAAGAAGAGGAGAGAGGCTGGGCTTTACACAGGCCCAGGGGCTACTGTTATCCACACGATGAACCATTAGAACAACGGCCCACAATGACGGCTAGCTGGAGCAGAACAAATATAGTGTGAGAAGGAGACAGACAGAGAGGGGGAGGGAAAGATGACGAGAATGAGAAACGAAGACGTGAGAGGTGGAGAAATATTAACAAAATCCACACAAGTGTCATTGTGGACTTTTTGTTGTGTTTCAAAAAGAAAACACCCTCATATTCTTTTCTTTTAAACTTTTTCTGGCTTTGTTTTTGATTGTAGAACTATGAAACAATCCTGCTGAAAGTTGCAGCAGTCTAGTTGTTGCTTTGAGCCAATTCATCTGGTGTCCTCTGCTTGGATCTGTGGGGGAGACTGCTGGGCGTTGGTGCACATTGCTGTCGGCCAAAGTTTTTGTTGTTACCACTACGGGGTGTCAAAGTCAGAAACACAAAGTGGCTCTAAAGCAAAACCAACATTCATTTATTTATTTTTTTTTGGCTACCTGAGGGCGGCATAACCAGCTGTAAACACAAAATTGGCATATAATCACCTCATTAAGTAGTAATGGTGAACAGGTTAGCTAACACAGAGCAACATTAGCATTCATTTGGAGTCATGTCGCAGACTTTAAAACCTAATCCTGAGCTGAAAGACACTTAAATGCTCCACAAGCACCATCTTGGTAGGTGGTCTGAGTTCGGTTCGCTTCAAGTCCACGCTGCTGTTCACTTAACTTGTGAACACAAAGCGCTCAAATTCCACAATGCGCTCTGCCATTGTATTTAGACACTTGAAAAAACAGCCTAAACCACATTGGCCTTCAACGCTTGCAAGGACGCAGGACGAGGACTAAGTTTGGTCCACGGAAGATACTGCACGTCTCCAGATGTGGAATGCAGAATACATCAAACAACGACCGTCTACAGCACAGGAACACAAAGGTTTTCATCCAATTTTAAATTCATCTGAAAGCGCTGGGCTTCATAACCACACTGCAGTGCCATGTCAAAGTAAAAACTAAATTATGTCAATATATATTATATATAGGCTACAGTGTGAACAGACAGAAGTCTGAGGCCCCATCAGAGCTGAAGATGACCAGAAAGAGAACTGAGCCCCTTTTCTGTTGGTCCACTTTTTGGTGCACTTTAAGAGGACTGAGTTTGGTTTGCTTAAAAAAGACTATATGTGAAAACACCCAAAGTGTCACATAATCTTAGTATATATACACCTGTTTGCTGGCCCACTACGCAATGGGTACCACAAAGCAAGTGGCACCATGAAGACCAAGGAGCCCTCCAACAAATCTGGGATTAAGTTCGGGAGAAGCACAGATCAGGGTTGGGTTATAACAAAAATTCTAAAACTTTGAACATTCCCCTGAGCACCATTAAATCCATTATTACAAAATGGAAAAAATGTGGCACCACAACAAACCTGCCAAGAGAGCATAGTCCGCCGAAGCTCATGCACCAGGCAAGAAGAGCATTAACCAGAGAGACAAAAGAGAGACCAAAGATAACCCTGAAGGAGCTGGAAAGCTCCACCACAGAGACTCCACTGTCCATTTGCAGGAACACTTCAAGCCGCACACTTCACAGAGCTGGGCTTTATTGACGAGTGGACAGGGAGATCAATTTTAGTGTCATATGATCAGAGAGCCTTCGTCAATATGTCAATATGAGAGTCTCCCACGTGCCCGCTGGTGAACTCTAAACGTGTTATTTCTTTCTTTAAGCAGTGGATTTTTTCTGGCTCTCAGTGTGGAGGTGGCTTATAAACAACAGCAAGAGTGCTGGCAGAGCTCAGGCCCTGATCAGACAGAGCGTAGCTGGACCAGCTGGTGGTACTCCCCATGATGTCTCCTCTTCCTCTTGCTCAGTAGTGCTGCAGACTCTGGGGTCTTTCAGAACAGGTGTATATACTCTAAGATCATGTGACTCTTAGATTGCACACAGGTGGACTTTATTTCACTAATACTGTGACTTCTGGTAGCTCCAGGTCTTAGGTTATATTCACTCGGGATTGTAGCCAATGATTCCAGGAGAGAGAATAAGGAGGGCTGCCAGTGCTAACATTTTTTTTTCTGCTGTAAGGCCAACAAAAAGTTCAAGCTTCTGATGAGACAAAAGAGCAAAAACCGCTCTAGATTTTTTGTTGAAGCCTGCCATGATTTTTCCAGCATGCTGTGTCTTTGTTTTTAATTGTTAATAGGCAACCACCGAATCACATGTCCTAAGCTTAACTACTATCTTGCTGAAAAGCAAACTCACAAATACCTTAAAATCAGCATTAAAATGGACAGACTCAGGGCACCTGCTCTGGCTCTGACTGAGTGTAAGAGGCTGTTCCCAAATCGTACGTTGGACACAGAAACAGAGCTCTGTGGAGAAATCACGGGGAGTACCACCAGCTGGTCGAAAAGCTTTACCTAGATGGTGACTGTTTCAAAGCTCATTTTAGGAAGATTCTGGGACATTTAGAGAATCTGCAGTCAATCTCCATGCCAAATTATGCTTGTTAAAACGTTACAAAGTAAATTGAGACTACAGTTTGATCAGGTATGTCTTGCAGTTTGCCTAGGACAAAGCTGAAAGTGAGCTACAGTTAGCTTAACACAAAACCATGTGCAGTGCTCCACTAGCTTGTTGTTAGCACCACCACAGAGGGCCCTCCTTTCAAGTTATCTGATTGGACAATGGGAAAAAATGACCAAGATGTCGGGCACTTTTTCCACTCTGAGTGAAAGCTTTTTCAGCCCAAGGTGTTCAAGGCTCTCCTGCAAAAAACTCAAGGCGTATAGAGTCAGGATAACCACACATCTTCATGCACATAATTTCAAAAACTTTGCATGACTTTTCAAGGAACCATTATATATATATATATATATTTTCTTGACAAAGATTTTTATAAACATATAAAATTAAAACTCTATTCAAACATTTCGGCTAGCTGAAATTATGCGGGGAAAAAATGAGGAAACAAACGTGATGGTAAACAAAACATCACACATCAACCCATATTAGAGTTACGTTATGTCGACAGCTACAGAAACTCAATTTGCCATAATGTTACATAACATGGAAGGTTATCTACTGAAGATTACTTATTGCACGATAATGTTCTGTTGCTTTTCCAAAACTTAAATAATTCCATAACCCTTCCAGGCCTGAGAAATGTGACTTCTCCAGGTCTTCCATGACCGTGGGAGCCCTGTAGAGTGGAAAAACTTGAGACGCTCAACAACGCAAAAGCTGCGAGCACACTGGTCCATTCTCATTGAAAACCATTATAAAAAGCCGCCCCAGGCTGCTAAAATATACCCTGTCTGATCGGGGCCTTAGCTCTTTCAGCATTGCCGTTGCTAGTGCTGTTTGTGCTGTTAGCACCGTTAGCTGCTAGCTGCTAGCTCAGCCACCTCCATATTGAGAGCCATGTGCAGGCAATCTGACCCAGACTGAATCATAAGTTATGCTCTGAATGTCGCACACAATTTCTTTAAATAAAGAAACTACATCAATAACAAATACATCAATAGGCATTATTTTCAAACATCTAAGTTTTTTTTTGGTTAAAAACTTCTCTACTTGCTGAAAGTTTGGGCCTCCCCATGTTTAGAGCAATTAAATCCAGCACAGCGGGCCATTTTAATAGCTAATCAAACAATAGAGGCGATTTATTTTTATCAGCTACTACGAGGCAGCGTTTAATGAGTGGCAGTGTAGGGGATGAGGGTGATTATCTGTGTTGCTGTTCACAGTCTCCCTCACACATTCCAATTAGCCCCCGTGGTCGATAATTCTCTTTGAAACAAACTCAAAGTACATGTGCACAAACACATGCTCAGACACACAAACACAACCACAGATACTGTAAATGAAGACTACAGGTTAGAAACATGTTAGCATGTCAGTGTGCAGCTGATAAAACAGGGAGCTGAGAGGATCTTACCTTGGCACTTCCCGATGACCGAGCCAAAGTCATCTCTCACAGACCTGAGGAGAAAATACACAGAGGAGAAGTGGCATTGCACTGCGTGACACGGATACACACACCCAAGGGTGCAACCACACACACTTTCAGCCGTATACGACCTAGTATAAGGTTGGTTATAATCGCCACTGATGGCCTGCCAAATGAAGTAGCTCAATGGATCAAGCAGACAGGGCCTGGAGAGTAGGCAGTGTTTAGACAGACTCTCAAACAGAGCTCAATGGATAAGGCCTTGAGCTGACTTAACACCCACTCACACCAACAAATGCCATAAAGCAAGGCTATAAAACACTCTGTGATTAAACAACAGTGGTGCAAACAAAGGACAACGCAGGAGCTCGCAATATCAAGCTGAGGCTTAAGAGGAGAGACTTGATTGCTCTCGATTACAATGGGTCAACCCCAACACAATCCTGAGTGCAGCGAAGAACAGAGACAGGTTTTTACATAACGACGTGTGCATGTAAAAGACTTCCAATTACGCAGAGGGTCAACAGAAGAACAGTCCTCGAGAGCCGAAGCTTCATTTTCAGTTGAACTTGCCGCTTGCCTCTGGAGAGCAAGACATATTTGTATACCTGCTTCATTGCTATTGATTTTCATTTCAATTTTGTTCCATTTAAATCACCACATTGTGTCGATGGAGCACGTTGCTGAGTGAGCACATTTTCTCTGTGTACAGGGGAAATTGGATTTGTGTCTGAAAATAATTACAACCACTCAAAATGAGCACAATCATACTCATGTGTATGTATGCTTTGGTCTCTTTCTCTATCCCTCTCTCTCTCTCACACACACACACACACACACACACACACACAAATGAAACATTTGGGCAGCGCTGGTATTTTCAATTTGCTTGTGTTATTTTTAAGTTGCCTGAAGTGCTACAAAAGGTATGCTAAACAGGGGCTTTTCATGCTGTGCATTCAGAGAGCGGAAGTATGCAAAGGCAGCGAGACTTGGTTCCAGTTCTCTGACGTTACCCTTGAGAAATGAAGTTAAACCGTGGCGCAATCAAACGCAATCAATGCATCCTTAACGTTATATAAACCAATCAGCCAAAACATCAAAACCACTGACAGATGAAGTGAATAATATTGATCATCTTGTTACAATGCAGCGTTCTGCTAGGAAACCTTGCCTCCTGACATGCATGCAGACACCACCTGACACACTCTACCCACCCCAAACACTGTACCCTCCCTCGTGGCAATGGTCCCCCCAGCAGGACAATGTGCCAAGCCAAACTGCAAAAATTGTTCAGGTATGTCTCCAGGAACGTGACTAAGAGAATGTGGTCTCCAAATTCTCTTTGTCTCCAGGAACGTGACTAAAAGAATGTGGTCTCCAAATTCTCCAGATACCAATCAGATCAAGCATCCATGCAATGTCCTGGTACCCTACCTCACAACCCACAGGACCAGAACTTAGGTATGTGACTAGTGTCCGTAGATCCGTAAATATGCGGATGATGTCTTAGTGTCCTCAGTGGATAGAAACCTCATAGAAACTACCTGTAGCCATGGGGAGAGGCTAATTTTGTCCACTTTTCGCCATCCAGTAGTTTGGAATATGCACTTGGAACATTACCGGGACAAAAGCAGGACCAAAATTTTGAATGGCAACAAGTAAGTGAAGATGTTGGTCTGCCAGGTACGTAGCATATTTCGCGAAATATTTCAAAAAAGGGGTATGAACGGCTGAATGGGTCATATGCCTGCACTATTGCATCCTAAACTATTTAAACAAGTTCTTCCTAATCATACAAACTCACTAGACAATCAACACAGGCAACTGAATTGAAGATTCTAGCCTGTTAACTAGTTAGCAGCCTGTTAGCTAAGCTATCATACTGTCATATGATGTCTCCAAGATCCACAGCAAAAGTTAAATCTTTTTAATGTGCTCGAGGCAAATTCCGGACCGAAATATAACAGAGGGGAGGAGTTTTGCACACCGGATATCACAGAGATTCCCAGGACTGAATGGCCCTCTGGTCGACTTGTCTATGTACACATGCCTAAGTGGAAACGAGGTGTAAAAGAATCTGCCGCCAATGCCCTGGTGTCAGACACCACAGGACACCCCAGAGGTCCTGTATCCATGCCTTTACAGGTCAGAGACAAGTCTAATCTAAGGAGGCCCCCTTGTGGATTGGACTCAGCTTTTGGGTACCAGCACATCCCGCATGTACTCACTTGATTGGCATCTTGGAAATTTAGAGGAGGCAGTTGCGTTGCATATTTATAACACAAGACATTGAATTCAAATACTTTGCGCTCAAATGTCAACATTTGGAACTGAATCTATCGACAACACAACTAACACTACCCTTTTTTCAACTCAAGAGAGGTGGTTTAGGGTTTTAGTTACTCTTTTAAGTGCCTCCCATTGAGAGTCAATATTATACTAAAATCTAAATAGAAACTTGTTATAATACATAATGATGAAAACTTGACTATGCATGAACGTAATGTAGCTGTTTCTGAATACTTGTACTAGCACCTAATGCTAACGTGCTACAATATTGCAATGTCATGATTTAAATATGTCGGCGCTGACATCAATCAGTCAGTACGTTTACATGCACAGTCAAGTCGAGCTACAGTTATAGCTCGACTAGACCATTTAACTGGACTGCTGTCCTTGTCCCAGTATACAAGCACGGAAGGGGAATCCATTTATTGACCAAGTATGTCCGACTCTGCAACAATAGGTAGCAACATGTCCCCTTTGAGCTTGTTAGTATTGGACCTTTTTCTGGTTGACCTATTACAACACAGACCAAACAATCGACAAACAAGTTAACTGGTAGCATGGTGGACGACTTTACAGCTTTGTACATTTTGTCTGTCCAAAAGTGTACAGTTCTGGATGAAGATTTCTCCATGTTGTTATTGGCTTCTTCTTCTGTTGTGTATTTAATGCTTTCGACTTTTGGGTCAAAGCCCAGGGCGGAAACTGTGGAGCATGTGCAGAGCACCTCAGCCAGTTTGGGTCTGACTGACTGTATACATGTGGGAGGAATTCGACTCCTAGTCGCGTTATCTGGGTGTCTGTCCGACTTTGAGAAATTCTATTTAGTATGATTTCAGTCGGACTAACACATCGATTTTCTCTAATGTCATGTAACAGACTGATTGTAGTCTTTGTCAGGTTTTGGAGAGACTGTGTGAAACTCATTTTTACCTTCTACTGTTTTATGTTTTTACCGACTGGCAAGTACATGGAAGTAAGTCTCTGCTGCCTTTGCCTACTTCCAATATCAGAAAGCACAGCGTGAAGATACTTTTCAAATATTTTTACTGATTGTATTGATGCCTAGAAAGAAAACTTAATTCTTTAGATACAAGCTGACACTGCAGGTCTTTTTAAGGGAGATGTAATAAACCACCCCATTAATTAAAAGCCTCTCTATCACTCTGCACACACTGACAGAGCGCCTCAAACAGCGGGACGGAGTTCAATAATTACCTAATCTCCACACACTGGTCCTGAACCACTGCCAACAGTTTGCCATTACTGTGGAGAGAACAAGAGAACAGTCAGGAATGAACAAGAGGAAGAAAGAAATGAGAGACAACACAAAGAGAGCAGAGGGTGAGAGAAGTGGAAAAGGTGGACAAATGTCATTGTGAGCAAGATTTTAAAAGTTAGGGGATGAAATGAAGACCATCTGAGGTGATTAAGAGAGATAAGAGTGTGTGTGTGTGTGTGTGTGTGTGTGTGTGTGTGTGTGTGTGTGTGTGTATCTAACGGGGCAGTTTGGATGGGAGATAAAGTCTGGAATAAGAGCCTGCATTGGACGGCTTATAGAGAGGAGGAACAATAATAATTGGGGGCATTAAACAGAGCAAAGATAGTTTCAGAGGGAATGAAATGAGGGAGAGAGATTTAAGGGCAGACAGAAACGAAATGGAGGGATCAAGCACATCAAACTAATGGACATCCGCAGCATCATTTGACCACGCTTAACACTGTCTTACATGGTGGAATCAATAGCCAATTAAAAACAGCCTTTCTACTTGGTTCGTCTGCTGTAATGAGAACAATTAAATGATTGGTTGAGGGGGAACGAAAAGGGAGAGGAAGCTAGAGGAGAGGAAGGCTTAGTGCATGTCAGCAACAAAGTAGCCCACATTCAGGTATTGATCACAAAGTGTGTGTGTGTGTGTGTGTGTGTGTGTGTGTGTGTACCTTGCAAGTACTAGCTGCCAGTTGATCTGCTTGTTTGCCAGGCGGACAAGACCGAGAGGCAGAGACGAGCTGGAGGGGCTGAGGTTTACAGAATCACACAAACAAAGCAGTCACAAATGAACACATTAATAGTATTCGCTAAGTGTACCCACTTACTAGAAGTGCTAGAAGTGCGAGAGTTTCCATTTAAGAAGTTTTCACAAAGCTGCTGAGAAAAACTTTTACTGAGGGACTGAATGTGAGAGGAAAATATTCATCAGTAAAAAGGAGAGCCGGAATATATCTTAAAAGTTTCAATTAAATTAAGTCAAACTCTTATTTGAATGAAACGTTAAATTAAAAATTACAAATAAACTAAATTTCACTTTAAGTTAAATTGTTGAAAGTGTAATTAAATTAAATAATCAAATTAAATAACAAATCTAATTCAAGTTAATAAAAAAATTTCCAATAAATTAAAGGGACAGTTCAGCCAAAAATCAAAAGTGCATATTTTTCCTCTTACCTGTAGTGCCGTTTATGAGTCTACATTGATTTGGTGTGAGTTGCAGAGTGTTGGAGATATCAGCTGTAGAGATGTTTATCTTCTCTCCAGTATAATGGAACTAGATGGCACTCAGCTTGTGGTGCTCAAAGTGCCAGATAATACATCTAAAAAACTCAACAGCAATGTCTCTTTCCAGAAATCATGACCTGGTTATTCAAGATAATAATGTTGGGATCAGTTTCATGTAGGAACTATTTTCTTTCCACCAAACGACACCCACCAACTGTATCACCGTGCAGAAGGAAGCATGCATCTACTCATGGACAAAAGGCTCCCGCTTGTGACAGCGTGAGATGTAAGCATTAATGTCGTTGTCCTCGGCTGAGCTGTAATGTTAGCTAGCTCAGTGGTGCTAGGTGAGCTAGCAGTAGATGCACTTCCCTCTGTGCTGCGATACCACTGGTGGGTGTAGTTTGGTAGAAAGAAAATAGTTCCTACATGAAACTGCTCACAAGGTCTGTGGATTATCTTTAGTAACCAGGTCATGATTTCTGGAAAGAGACATTGCTGTTGAGTTTTACAAAATATTTTTAGCACTTTGAGCACCACAAGCTGAGTGCCATCTAGTTCCATTATATTAGAGAGAAGGCAGACATCTCTACAGCTGATATCTCCAACACTCTGCAAGTCACACCAAAACAATCTAGGTAAGAGGGAAAATATGTATTTTTGATTTTGGGGTGAACTGGAGTGACTTTAGGGTCCTGTTACAGCTGATTTTTCACAACCTATAAAGTATAAATATTTTTATATAGATTTTTTAGCACTAAATGTAACAGGGGGAAAAATTAAAAATTGGATTTTGTGGTGAACAGTCCCTTTAATTTACTGGCAATTTTGATGTACTGGAATTGGATTATTTTAATCTAACTGGATTATTTAATTACAATTTTTAATCAAACAATTTCAATAAAATTATATTTCATTTAAATCAAACCTAAATTGAATTCATTTGTAATGAAATTAAATAGAAATTACATTAAAAATTATAATAAACCAAGTTAAAGTATATTTAATTCAACTTACAATTGAATTAATTATATTTTAATAAAATTAATAAAAAATTAAATGGCCATTCAATCAGTCTTATTTATTTGTTTATTTATGTATTTATTTATTTATTTTTTAACTTGGTGATAACTTAATGTACACATTTTAAACTGTTAAACAAATTTTGATCTGAAGGGCACATTTTTGGTTCAAGGAATAATTTCCACTGACAGCTGGGATATTTCACGTTCATCAGAACTGCAAACCACCTTTTCCAGATGTACACGTATGTGGAGAGCGTGTAAACTGCCATTTCTGACGTTTCTGGATTGTTTCGATTTGTTGCTTTACTAAATTTGATTCTTACTATCTTACCTGCTTAAAAATGCTTCTAAAAGTTCATTATCATTGCATTATTGTATTGTACTATTTGGTTTTGGGCCTAGAGCAAAATCGCCAGTTGCCTCTGTTGAAAATGTAAATTTCACAGCATGCGGAGGACAGTCTGTTTACTCTCTTTGGTAATTTCTAATAAAAACCCTGATCCTTTCTCATCTCCAAAAAAGAGGGAGATCTAAGAGACGAGTATGGCTGGAGGAGTTCTTAAATATTTAACGAGGTTATTGATGGTGCTGGCTAACCACCTGCTGAGAGGATAAGCAGGCCTTGGTGCTGGAGCATTACGGAATCCACTGCTGGCCACACCGAGCCATCTGTTAACAGGTTCTAACAGATACTGTGCAGTACGAGCCGCGTGTAAACAAATACACATCTTGAGTACAAGATTGCATCTGTGAGGCTTTCAGGAAATATGGATCAACAGAGCCTGGTAGGGTCTCTGTCAGAGCGTGGTTCTATGCATGTCTGTTGCAAAGAGATATATATAAACTTTAATTTTAATCTGAATTAGGGAGAAAATAAGACACCAATGTCCTCGTATAATATCATATTTAATACACTATAGCAGGAATAAACTGTGACGCCACAGGCAGAGTCATTTCTAGGACAAAAGTGTATTTGTTTTAGCTTTAATTGTTATGTTTTATCAATTATAGCTTGTGCAAGCATGCAGCAAAATAAACCTATGTAAAGGATTTGCATTGAGGGAACTAGTTACAGCTGTTACTTACAAATATTTTGATTCCAGGTTAAATCGAAAAGCACAGGCCTGTTTATGTCAAGTGATAACCTAGCTAATGTGTCTCTAATTGAATCGAACAAGGTTACATCTGATCATTTAGAAAAGAAAGTAGGTAAGAAAGTCAGAGTGCCGGACCTATTTCCTTTTCAAATAGCTCAGCGTAAGTGCTGCCACAGTGACACAGCACTATACCCATCATTAGCATTAAAACAGAGTGATTACTGTGTACATTTTTAAGTTGTTTTGTCGCACATTAGTGCTGGTACTTAAATGATATTTCCTTCGTCTGTGCCTGAAAAATGCACTCCTATTTCTGCACTCATAAGGCGGCTAACTTAAATATAAGCTTGCCAACAGAAATTAAAAGTAATAACTGTGCTTATAATGTGATGCAGTCAAGCATTTAAACCACACACCTCTGTTCTAAAAATCACACCACTAATAAGCACCATGAATCACAGCTTCCTGTGGCATGTCAGTCCTCTGCACTGGTGCTAAAATGGTCATGTGTACCTGTCAGAATAATAATGATGAACTTACCTGTACCACAAGTAGTGCAAGATTAAGCGGAAAGGCCCTGTAAGAAATGTATCACAGACAGTAAGCCTAACAACAATAACTGTGTGATAATGCATGTCACAGCCTAAATTCAGATCAGAAACTGCAGTCAAGGACATATAGGACCTCAGTGGGGGACTCAGGCTGTCTGAGGGGCAGGGGCAATAAAAATATTAAAAAAAAAAAAAAAAGGGCACCAGTGCACAGAAAGGCGTCTAGCATTTGGGCAGCATCATGCATCATGTTTTCTCCATTTTAAAGTCTCCCTAGTGGGCATTTCATCACTTTGTCTCCACTGACAGGGCAACCTAGAGCACTGGTTCCCCACTAGGGGTCGCCAAAGGTTCATGGGGGGGTAAGAAAACTTTTTTAAAAATTTACAGGAGGCCTATGTCTCAGCATTTCATTCATTTCTGTGGAAAAAAAAAAAATCTAAATGAAATTGTTACTCTTAAAGTTTAGAGATATAAGCTTTGACAAAATCTCACAAGGTAAGGGCACAGTGAAGATCTGAAAACAAGCTGTATTCATGGAGACTTCACTCTGTGCTTAACAGCCTTGTCCTACATTAGAAAAGTACACAATTAAAACTAATAGAACAATGGCCAAGCATGAGGAAGAAGAAAAAAAAACAGATATTTTTTTAAAGAAGCCTATTATGTCTGTATGGTTGTTAAAACTTTAAAAAAAAAAACACTAACAGAGAAATGTATAAAAATGTACTTAAAATATCAGGTGAACCCATTTTTGATGCAATATTCACAGGAACTAATTTACTCAAAATTAATCCAAATCGCTTATTTTACACAAACTTCCTGCGGTTACTGCGTTCACTATTTGGGTTAATTGTTCATTTTATCAGTTGGTCTGTACTGGTATTGTTAAGCATTGAATATAATATGAAATATCAATAAAATATGTCACTTGGTCACTTGGTCAAGGGTTGTCAGTTTACTCAACAATAGAAAAGGGGTCCCCTTAGGAAGACATTTAGGAATCACTGCCCTACAGGGACCTTATTACATTTTCTCTACTGGAAAGGCACCCTAGAGGGCACTTTGTCACATTATCTCAACTGGAGGGGCACCCTATAAGGCACTATATGATGTTTTATCTGCCTTTGGGGCACTTTTGCTGATTTTTTTTAAAACATGGGGGCACCAAGGGGGCGGCCACCCCTCTGCCCACCTCTGAGAGCACCAGTGTAGAACCTGGAAATCAGTCTCTTTACCCCGATCCAGGCAAAGGACGTATAACTGCACCAAACTGCAACACCTTTCAGGGCCAGTAATAATGTTCATCAGTGATTCTGGCACCTCCTACTGTAGAATTTGGGAAAAATCTAATTTGTGGTGTGGTATTATGATTTTGATTTTAATTTAATATTAATGTCAACAAACTCTGACCAAGCAAACGTGCATATCTGATGTATCATGTACAACATAATTAGATATCTTGCATACTGAGGACTGTGATATGATTTACATCTTTTCTTTAATTCAGATTACAGTCGATATAATGATGTTGTCTTTCCTTTGACACATACAGACTAAACTCAATTTTCTAGGGATGCACAATGATATATAGGCACATCATCAGTATTGGCACTGGTATTTTGCACAATGGATGAATATTTTGTAAACTGAAAGGTTTTGTATTTCATATCTCAAATCTGTTGGTGGGCCATCACGATAAGAGTATACATGCATAATATGATGTTAATTCCACTACAGAAGAGACTTGATGATCACTAAATTAGGTAATATCGGAATCAGTTGTTGGTCGAATGAGTTGTTACATATTGGCATATCAGATATCATCCAATTTCCTGCATCCTTACTATTTTCCAGCAACTGGCAACAATACTTAGCACCAGTCCTGCACTGTTTTCTGGTGGAATTAAACTCCACCAAGACTTACTGTATATAAAGGATGATGTTTTGCACACTTATAAGCTGACTGCTAATTTTAACTGTGAACACACACCATTTGTAAAAGGTCATGGTCAGGTGTTGAATTTTTATTTTTGGCATAAGTATCACAGCTAGGCAATAAAATCAGAACCTACCTGTCACTGCTTTTGCAATCAGTGAGGTGTTGTGCTCCTTGTTCCCTCGCAACTGCAAACGTTAGAAAGTGACAGGTGAGCTTATCAGCTGTGTCATCACCACTTAAAATATGCTAACACTGAGCTTCAAATTAAAGTGCCATGGGTAATCTTTCCTCTGGTTGCCAGGGTAACTTAATTTATGCATGACAGCGCCAAAGTTACACTAACAACCACATAGTTTTATGATATAACTAGCTGAATGTAGCGAAATATAAATGCTGCTTCATGAATGGAACTTAACTGCCCAACCAAATTGATTTTGACCAAAAATGAAAACGACACCATATGTCAGTGTGAAATGAGAATATAGGGGTTTGCTAGCAGTGTGTGTTCATGCTACGTGGCTCTGAGCGGCTAACCCCATGCAACTGATAGGAGTTGACTTTCGGGGGCATTTTAATAAATAATAGTTCAACTAGAGACCCACACACTGAATTGAAAACAACTAAAAATAGACCTTTGACTAACCTGAGTGTCCGTCTCGGGCGGCCATTCAGTAATGACGAGTAAATCGTACAAAATGTTTTCATCTTCGCCTTCAATCAGGCTTTCTTCAGCCATATTTACCTACTTGAACTAGCTGTCAAGGGTCTACGGCGAGCGGCAGCGGACAAATATATCACGGGACCGCGTTTGGAAAATGTACCTAACCGCTCAATAACGGCAAATTCATGGCTTGACTTCGGCTACCATGATATAATAACAACATATAAGTATGTATTTATGTAGCGTACTCAGTAAGCGATACGTGTTGTAAAATATTTCGTTTATTTTTATAAACTAACCGTTAGTTCACTACCCGGAACCAACGGCATAAAGACTGCTTCGGTAGGCTACTAATCGAGATGCACCGAGACACGTTACTTCCGGTGAGGTTGCACTGGTAGCAGCAATCATGGCAGCGTTCTCTGGTAAGCTATTTTATAAACCTTATAATAATTACTTCGCATTCGTATTTTACTTTAAAGTACAAATGATTTTTAAAAGCTGCACGTTTGTATTGAATTATTAGATATGTTTTATGTCGAACAGAAATGGGAGTTATGCCTGAAATCGCGCAGGCTGTGGAGGAGATGGACTGGCTGTAAGTCACTGTACACACCTCAGGCCGGTGCTAAATCATGCTAGTATTGTGATAGCTGTCCATATTGGTGTTAACTATTCGTTGTTGCTGTGTCAGCAGACACTAATGTGATTTATCTCAATGACTGGATTTCAGGCTGCCTACTGACATCCAGGCAGAGTCTATTCCGCTCATTCTTGGCGGAGGGGATGTACTCATGGTACGTTTACTGCTTTGTTTGTGTTTGTGCCAGACACAACATTGGTACACTGCAAGTTTAACATCTAATGTTTTATTTCCAGGCAGCAGAAACTGGAAGTGGTAAAACAGGAGTGAGTATTTGACGGTCACTCTGATATAAAAGACACATTTAAGTCTGTAGTTTGCATTTAAACGCCAGCCCACGTCACATACCAAAGCATGACTGTAGTACCTGTCATCCTCAGGCCTTCAGCATCCCAGTGATCCAGATCGTGTATGAGACCCTGAAGGATCAGCAGGAGGGCAAGAAGGGCCGAGCTTCCATCAAGACTGGAGGAGCTAGTGAGATCACATTAGTGACTGTTTTGGTTGCAGTTAGGGCAGGGCCATATATCGATATCATATCAATATCATGATACTTGATTTACCCACATCACCCAGCCCTAGCTGCAGACTGTATGTTTAATATAGGCAAGCTAAAACATGTTCATAACATTGTACAGAACTCTCTGGTTCAATAGATGTAGCCAAGCTAGTGTCATAATTTCGCATTTATTATATTACAAAACTATTCTGAAAGCAGTGGTTTGTGATCTGCAGATGTTTAACCTGCTCTGTTTCTTTTTTCGTCTCAGTTTTCAACAACTGGCAGATGAATCCTTACGACCGCAGCACAGCTTTTGGTAAGAAGAGAAAAATAGATGTGTGTTGTTCACTTCCAGCTTTGCTCTTTGTCACCTCTCCTCATTGTCACTTTCTGTTTATTTACTTGTACAGCCATTGGTCCAGACGGACTGTGCTGCCAGAGCAGGGAGTTCAAAGAGTGGCACGGCTGTCGCTCTACAAAGGGAGTCACCAAAGGTGTGTAATGCATGCGAGTAATTTCAAACAAGATGAAGTAGTATTTCATGTTTTCACAGGGAACCCAATATTTCTTTGATAGACCTACAATGAAAGGATCGTTCATTTCTTTGCAGCTGTTACTTGTTTTTGTTCATGTCTCTCTGTGTCCAGGGAAGTACTACTATGAGGTGACCTGCCATGACCAGGGTCTGTGTCGCGTTGGCTGGTCCACCAGTCAAGCAGCCTTGGACTTGGGTATGCCCCCTCTGTTCTTCCCAATCTTCACGTGTAGAAAATGCAACAGCAAAAATAAACTGTGTAAATAGAAAAGTAATTAAATCCTAAACTCATTATTTGTTTCCAGGGACTGATAAGTATGGTTTTGGTTTTGGTGGGACTGGAAAGAAATCCAACAACAAGCAGTTTGACAGCTACGGAGAGGTAACTGTTAATTAATTAATATATATAAATATGTAAATTCTGAGGCTCATTTTCAAGCATGTTCATCATTTGTTATTTTGCCTCTTTGCAGGAGTTCACCATGCACGACACCATCGGATGCTACTTGGATCTAGACAAAGGCCAAATTTCTTTCTCCAAAAATGGTGCTGCCTCAGTAGTCAAGATTCTGATCATCATGATTATATACGACATCTGCAAACAAAAAAATACTCATGTTTCTTTCCCCATTCTGTGTTTTCTTCCTCCAGGTAATGACCTGGGTGTGGCTTTTGACATCCCTCAACATGTGAAGAATCAGCCCTTCTTTGCCTCCTGTGTGCTCAAGGTATCACATCAGCATAGTGGTAGATTACAAACAAACAAGTGCCACATTTACACCATACAAATTGCTCCTCTTGTTATCTGTCTGTCAGAACGCAGAGCTGAAGTTCAACTTTGGAGGAGATGACTTTAAAAATGCCCCTAAGAGTGGGTTTGTTGCCCTGAACAAGGCGCCAGAGGGCCACACGGCCAAATCTACTCAGACAGGTGCGTGGGTGCAACGTCATTTCAGGTGCAGCAGGAAAATTTAGCAAAATATGATTGTGAGAGCTAATGTAATGTGTAGAGGAGATAATGCATTAGTTCTTCTCACATTAAAAACCTTCCTTTGCTGGGCTTTTTTTAAACCAAGGCACCAGAGCTATATTTTCAGTTACACCACAAAGATGATGTCACTGGTATATCCCAGCGTTGAATAGCTTGTCTTTGCTCTGTGTTTATGCAGGCAGTGCCAAAGTGAGTCAAGTGAAAGCATCATCCAACGCACCCAAAGCCCTGATCATTGAGCCATCTAAAGAATTGGCCGAACAAACCCTCAACAATGTCAAGCAATTTGGGAAATTTGTGGATAACCCCAAAATCAGGTATGACTAAGCAGAGCTGGTATCGACATCAGTTGGCACGAATAATGTAGAACTATAAACGCAGTGATACTGAGCCATGTAAAAATGATCTGTCAGCATATTTAGGTACTAAAAGATTCAAGCTATTATTATCAGGATGCTTAAGTCGTTGCATGCAGCATTTACCTGCATTTTCCAGTATATATGTAGTTCTTGTTTTACACCAGCAGATGGCGCCCATGCTCAATTTTAAATGTTGATACCGGTATATTCAGTGGCATGTCGATCTGTTGGTACAGGTCCCTGCTGGTGATTGGTGGTGTGGCTGCAAAAGACCAGCTGGCTGCTCTGGAGCAGGGGGTACGTGTCTAAAAAAAAAACAACAACAACAAAACATTTAATTGAATTCATCGAAAGTTGAAAAGAAGAGTTGAAACAGTTTTTACGAACAAACATCTTTTTTCACCTTGTTCCCCTCTCCTGTTTTCTGCTCTTTTGTGTCACCTAATATTTAGATTGAAATTGTGGTGGGAACACCCGGCAGACTGGATGACCTGATATCCACTGGGAAGCTCAGTCTGTCTCAAGTCCGCTTCCTAGTCCTGGATGAGTGTGTATGTACAACACATTTTTTATTATTTTAAAAACCCCTAGGTCCTGTTACATAGGAAGCACTGCATTTCCACAGCTTATAAAGGACAATTAATAAATAAGGAAGATTTTTATAGACATAGTGCTTTTGAAAACAAAGTTTATTTCGGGATGTAACAGTTGAGAGATGTATGAAGGAGCAAGATCCAGTCAGGCCTTGTATGTACAAGCAGTATCTTGGAAGTCTGTTATGTACTTTACGAGAGTCAATGAAGGGATGCAAAGACTGGTATGAGCTGGGATCTATGGTTGGATTTAGGGTGCTTTCAGACCTGGAGTTGTCCTGCTTTGGTCTGAATCAGGGACTAATTTTGTTACAAAGGAGGTGCACATTAATAATCCTTCAGGATTGTAACATGCTCATGTTTAACCCAAACAATGTGTCATGTGACTGCAGTTGGTTCACATCCAGGTCGGAACACGTTCTCACCACAAACGAGCCGCACCAGAGTTTGTTTGTAACCACACCTAGACCACCTCTTCAAGAAGGTCTCAGTCTGTTTTTTTTTGTGCGCACCTGAGTGTGACTGCTGTGTTCACACCTGCCCAAATGAACCACACTTTTATGTTTTTAAACCATTTGTCTTTGTTCTCTGTGTCCTTCAGGATGGCCTTCTGAGTGCAGGCTATACAGACTTCATCAACAGGATCCATAACCAAATCCCTCAGGTCACTTCTGATGGCAAGAGGCTGCAGGTAACACTTCAGTTAAATTGCACGTGTAACAATAAAGACTGTGATGACAACTTGTGACCACTTTAAACAGTAATGTAAGCACAAAACAACACACTTAGATAACAGTCAGAGCAGTTGTGACACATTTCTGAATACTTTCTATATTTGGGGTGCAGATGGAGTCTATGTAAACAGTCCTCATGTGCTTTCCAGCTAGCAAAGCAAGTAGCACATAAGATGAAATATGTTGTTGCCGTAAGACATGGGAAGTAAGAGTGAACTATTTCAGTTGTATCCATGCATGTATTTCGTCATCTTCTCTTCCAGGTGATCGTTTGTTCAGCCACGCTGCATTCGTTTGACGTGAAGAAGCTGTCTGAGCGTATCATGCACTTTCCCACTTGGGTGGACCTGAAGGGAGAGGACTCTGTCCCCGAGACTGTCCACCACGTGGTAGTGCCTGTCAATCCCAAGAGCGATCGGCAGTGGGAGCGCCTGGGCAAGAACCACATCCGGGTGAGTACGTTATGTCAGGCCAAGGTCACGCTTAACCTGTATGTTGTTATTTCTCTCATTTTAGAGACAGTTTAATGTGCTGACAAAGTTTTTCTCCTTTGACATGTTTCGCTTCGGATAGACTGATGAAGTTCATGCCAAAGATAACACCAGACCAGGGGCCAATTCTGCAGGTAAGAGCCACAGGATGCAGTTTGGACCATTTGATTTTATTGCTCTACTTTTGATGTGTTAAACAGTGTCCATTTCCAATCAATGCACATCACATAAACAACAGCACAGATATTATGTAGTGGTGTTTAAGAACGAAAGAAAGATGTACATGTGTATGTTTTAGAAATGTGGTCAGAAGCCATCAAGTTGCTGAAGGGCGAGTACACAGTGAGAGCCATCACAGAGCACAAGATGGACCAGGCCATAATCTTCTGTCGCACCAAGATTGACTGTGACAACCTGGAACAGTACTTCATTCAGCAAGGAGGAGGTAGGAGACATCGGAGCCACTGAGGAAACATCCAATTGCGTACATGGACACATTGATAAAAGAATGACGATATAATCTACGTTTGACTTATTTTTCCGTGACAAATTCCTCCCTCAGTATTGGTCTCTCTTCTTCAGGTCCCGACAGTAAAGGCCACCAGTTTTCTTGCGTCTGTCTCCACGGTGATCGTAAGCCCAACGAGCGGAAAACTAACTTGGAGCGCTTCAAGGTAAAATGACAACAACTTAATGACACACTTTCACGAATTACAACCAGTCTGTTGATGTCTGAACATCTTTTGTTCTCAGAGAAAAGAAGTGCGGCACCTGATCTGCACAGATGTAGCTGCCAGGGGAATTGACATCCACGGAGTTCCTTATGGTAAAGACGTTTGAAACTAAGACCCTTACATCTCTTTTCAAATGCTGATTACCTTAGTGTTTGATACAGAAGATTACTTTGCTGTATTTCAGATTTACAAGTCCACTCTTTGCTATCAGTTCTCACAACATTCATCTTTGTTCTCCAGTGATTAATGTCACCCTGCCAGATGAGAAGCAGAACTACGTTCATCGTATCGGCAGAGTTGGAAGAGCCGAGAGGTGAGCGCTGATGTTCTTGAAAATGACTGAGTTTGTGTCTTACAGCTAAGAAAGAATTTAAAGTTACTGGGGTATAGGGTTGGAAATTAACTTTTTGTCCGCCTGCCACTGTGGCTAACAGATTCCGAAATCTAGCAGCCACTCAATAGATGACCATTGTTTTTTGGCTGATGAGTGAAGCAAATCCAGCAGCCACTTGTGTATTTGACCAACATTTGGCTGGTGGCTGGTGCTAATTTCCAACCTTGTTCTCAAGATGGCTGAGCCAGTGGCTTGCAGCTGACGGTGCTAACTCCATACACAGCACTAATAAACAGCAACAGTGCTGACAGACCAAATGGTGCTCAGGCTCATTTATGCTCCCTCTGATCCAAAAATAGATACGTCCATTTCAAACTTTGTAAATGTCATTGCCCTCATACTTCCATGCATCACTTGTGTCAGCATAGATACCTCCAATAGATGGCACCAGAGGGTGGAGTCACAAGTTTCAACCAGCAACAAACGAAGTCACGGTGGAGGAGGTTGTGAAGTTGTACCTCTAAACAGAGGCTGCGCTGTAGATGGCACATGCTACCATGCGGGCGGAGAATTCTTTCCACTGTTTTCACTATATATTATTATTTATTACCAATTTGTTCGGTTCAGCCAATATTTAAAATTCGTCATCGTTTTCTGCGGTAGTATCTTGCTTGAACTACACTACACCGTCTCTGCATTCTCCGGTGGTACTGCTCTGTTTCATCCATAACCTGTACGTTTTCAGAAATGCACTCAAATATGAACAAAATGAATGCAGAGTATGAACAGAAGGCTCCGTCTGTCTCCGTCGCTGTATCTAACGTTGAGCATAAAAGAGCCTTTATCCAAGGGGGACCAGAGGATGGGCATTATGCTTCCGCAACAACGCTGTCCTGACATCAGCAGTAACCAACGTAAGAGCGCAGTGCAAAGCAGCAGCGATAAGCTAGCCAGTGGGGAAAATGCATGCACTAACATGTACAGCCGGACCAGCTCACCAAAACAAACAACAGAGAAGCTCGGATTGTAACACACAAAGAGAGCCTGACTTCATTCTCTCCTCAGGACGCCATTACTACACCATATCTTTACATAGCAAATAGGATTTGCTGCTATATTAATGCTCCAAATGTCACATACAAAACCTCTGAAATGCCTCATGAAAATCTGATTCAACTGAAAGACAACACATAATAATATTGACTCACTGCCCAAACAGTTAACATCATCTCCTCTCCTCTTAATTTGCAGAATGGGTCTGGCCATCTCCCTGGTTGCTATGGAAAAAGAGAAGGTAGGGTGGATTAAAGAAATATGCTGTTAATTAATTTTGATTAGTTTTTGAAAACAGGTCGAATTGAATTATTCTTCACGTGCAGGTGTGGTACCACGTTTGCGCGAACCGCGGCAGAGGCTGCTACAACACCCGACTGAAGGAGGACGGAGGCTGCACCATCTGGTACAACGAGAAAGAGGTGAGCAAAGACACAGACTTAATCAAGCTGAGGCAACAAGAAAAATTTGCTTTTTGAAATAAGACTGATTCAGCAGAGGACTTTTAAGTGATTCGATAGGAAACGGATGCATCTGTCATCCTGGCAGAAACGGCACCACTGGGTTTGGAGGGTCTGTATGGTGTGTAATCTCATACATTCACAGTGAAACCCGAGTGAGCAGTAAAGTTTTGCCTCATTTCAGAAGCAGTGAAAGCTCAAACACATATACACATTTTTGACCCTGCCACAATTTGACTAATTCCACACTACCCATTGTGGACCCTCAGTAATATTTGTGCCTTTCTTCCTCTCACCACAGCTCCTGTCAGATATCGAGGAGCATCTAAAGTGCACCATCACCCAGTGTGAGCCAGACATCAAAGTACCTGTGGATGATTTCGATGGAAAGGTCACCTATGGTCAGCGCAGGGCAATGGGAGGTATGTTATACTGTGACTGATGACAGACATTTTTAGCCACACTGGCAGAATTGCTTTTACTATAAATTTTGGTATGAAAAATGTCTATAATTTGTGCGAAGATTGGCTGTTGCTTTGTCTGAACCATGTATTGCATTGAACTTGACCAACAAACCTGTTGCGCCTGCCCTAGGTGGTAATTACAAGGGCCACGTGGATGTTCTGGCCCCGACGGTTCAGGAGCTGGCTCACCTCGAGAGAGAAGCCCAATCCTCCTTCCTCCACCTGGGATACTTGCCGAACCAGCTTTTCAGAGCCTTCTGAACACACCCCAACTAGCACAACAATGTAGAACGGAACATTTTCACATGTTGCACAAACAGAATACAACGTCTCTACGCATCCAAGCAGCAGTGTGCAGTTACATTTCAACATTAAAACATTACTTGTAGATGATTTACATGGAAATGTATACCATGCTGACCTTCTCTACAGTCCGTGTCCAGGGGATAACCGGAATCCAGATTTTTCTCCTCTTAAAGTTAAGACTGTGTGCTTTGGATTTTGAAAGGTTGTCAGCCTGCCATATTTAGCCTTGTCATTAGGAGATACCTTCCTTACTTTGAGGAACACCATCTCAAAGACCTTCATGACACTGCTTGCAAGAGTATTACAGAACATAATCCTCAATTGGTAACACTAAAGCAAAACCTTATTTGTTGGATTTTATATTTTGTTTTCTGATAGATGTGGTTGGATGAAATATTTAATTTTCCTTAATGAGTCATTGGCTAAAGACTCAGTGTGTTAAAGCAGCTGGGTGTTTTCTTTTTTGAAATAAACTGTCACAGCCTGATCTGTTTGGGTTCATTTTCTTACATCTTCATCTATTATTAAAGCTTTTTTTTTGTTGCTGAATTCATTTAGTGTGCAACGGGCACATGCAGAGAAAGAGAGAGACATTTACCATGTGTGCTTACTGGAAATGAGTCCTTATGCAGCAGTGTGCAGTTACATTTCAACATTTATGCAACACTTGGAATTGATGTGAATTAAAATGTGTACTATAAGGTGGCAATTGAAACAACTGACTCAAGTGCTCGAGTCACATGACTTGGACTCGAGTCAGGCTCAAATTTGGTTACTTTAGACTCAACAAAATGAAAAACGATTTGCAACAGATTACAGGAGTTAGTCATTTTTATTAAATCAGCTTTCTTTAATGAATAAAACCCATTAGTTTGTTAACATAAATACATGTCGGCAGTAGGTTAATCCAATAAAGCCATAAAATAATCATGAATTTGTGTCCATGCGGTCACATAATATGAAGAATATAATCCTTGATATCTAATGCTAACACTAATGCAAACATAAATATTTCATTTTCCTTAAGGTGTCATTGACAAAAAGACACTCGGTCTCATTCAGGAAACATGAGCAGAACAAATGTGTGTGTGAACTGTTCGCAGAAGGAGATTTCAGTGTGTTTCAGTATTCATCAATATGTTAATAGCTCCAATCTTTTCATAGGTACGAACAAAATCTTTAAAATCTTAAAGCAGATTTAGGCTTTGGATTAGATTTCATAAAAACGTGAATGAGTTATTTAAATCGACTTAAAACTGGAAAACGCGGTTCTCTGAACAAATAAAATAAACCAGTGCGCTCCTCCTCTCCTCCTCTGCGCTCTTTGCGCACTGCAGCCCCAAACTGCATGTCAATTTTGTTTAATTTAATTATCAGAGACGCAACTTGGGAGACGCAAACATTATTTCAAATTGAGTTTTGGTTTAATAAAACCTGTGGATGTGGGAAAGCATCTGGTTTCATGTCGAACCATTTTCGTTGGATGGTTCTTACGACAGAGGACACGGAGTTAATGACACCAGTTACCTCCTTCCAGGCCTTTGATTTACCTGTCCCTGTCACATTACTACTGACAGAAGAAAATGAAATGTTTTTCTCAACCCCACTTTACCTTAAATAACTTCAGCCTCAGCATCAGACAAGTTTCTGTTTTTCTCCCTCTCTGTCATGTTTGCTTCATGTTCACAGGTCAACAGGATGCACCTGTCCATGGTAATTATCACCTCCATATATGGTGGCCACTGGGTATTAATGGGCAGGGATGTATGTGTATGCCAATTGCTGACTAGCAGGAGTATGCTGTCAATTTATTACTGATTGGCATTCATGAACACTCATATGTGCCTATGATCAAATCATGCGGTGTTCATGAATCCAGTGTAGGTTTTTACTACGAAGGATTTTTATGTGCAAATCTCCTCACCTTTCATGGACGAGACCCAATTTATTTAAGCAGCTGGGTGTTAGCCTGTTAATTTAATTGCCTGTAATTTAATGTGCACTTTCGTGTGCAGTCCTTCTTTCATTATCTTTTTTTTTTTTTTTTTTTTTTTTTTTTTTTTGGCAGCAGTAATTTTAACAGGCAGCGGGAAAATGAATATGAATAAAAGTGTTGCCTCAGTAAATCGAATCTCTAGGAACAGATATCTGCGTATGTATGGTTTTCGTCGTCGGGCCTTTCGTCAATTCTTAGACACTTTTATTTTGAAGGTCCCGTTCTCACTCCTCTTCAGCGGAAGTGCTGCGCCGCCATTGTTTTCTCGACCGTTGAGACGTTGGGCCTTCATTTTCATATGAAGACATCGTTTGGGAAACAGTGCATGGTTTTAACAACAAAGACTACAGCCTACATCAGGTACGCGAATATCTGTTCGTTACGCTCGTGGTGGAGGTTGTGCTTTTCTCAAAGTTAAATCCATGGCTGTTGTCTCTTTCCGGTGATGTGTGCGCCAAACAATGGTTCACATGCCTTTCTCTTCGTTTATTAAGTATATGCCATTAAAAGTACTAAATCTTAGTTTTAGCGGAGTCGCAGTGGAACCTATTCATGTCTTACTTCCGGTGTTGCTGTTCCGGAAATAGGTGTTTTGTAACGTTTAAGGTTACTACGTTGAGGAGAAAGTTAAAGCTAGCATCACAGCTGTTAGCATGTAACGTAGAAGTTTCAGGGCTTCAGCTGTCAAAATATATATGTGCCATCAGAAACTAGGGATGCACCGAAATGAAAATTTGTGGCCGAAGTCGAATAATATTAAACGCTTGGCCGAATACCGAATATTGTTTATTTTTTCATTAGTTTTTGCAGATGAACCTCCTCCAGATTAGTGTTGTCACGGTACCAGTACTGGGACCCACTGTGCGATATCAGTGAAAATATCATGGTTCTAAGTATCACGATACCACAGCGAAAATGAAGCAGATGTGCCTTTTGTCATTTATGAAAAGATAAATCACTTTTCTATAATACATCAATGATATTTCAATGGAATAAATTACTTATTGACTTATTCATACTTCAAAAACAGCATCAATCAGTGATGAACATAGGGGGGGATCAAAATAAAATAAATAAATAAAATAAGAATCAACCAGCCACCCTCCTCCCCTGACAGTCCCTTCATGAGTAATGAACAGTCCCTAAAGTGCGGTGAAGTTTGTGGACCGTGAACGGCTCGTTTCTCCTCTGACACGTCACATACCTGTGTTCGGCTGGTTCGGCTGTTCAGGTACTTCTGGGCAGTCCTCACACCAAGAAGAGGATATTATTGGAGCCGACTTCTCCTCGTCGGTAAGCCGATGGCCGCCGTATTTGACAGGAATACATTACTGTCTGTGTCTGTGACCCCCGTTCAACCCACAACCGGTGGGATTCGCCTTTCCTTTCTGCTGCTGGTTGAAATCTGTAGGCTGCTCGCACAGCGTGCTGAATGATTTAAGCCTATTTTGCTCGCTCAAAACTATTTTTAGTCGCAAATGTGAGTGCTTGATGGACGATCGCCACACTGCCGACATTTACTCTGCAGGTCACAGCACGCTGTTTGATTGCGTTATCAAAACACGCCGCTATTATTCGGCCTTGCTTTTGACTTATTCCATCGAATACTGAATGTGTGGTTTTTTTGCAATATATATTGAATATTCAGTGCATCCCTATCAGAAACCCTTTCTAGATTCAGTCAAAGATACTGTATAATAAAAGATTAAACATTTGGCTACTAGCTGCGCTTATGGCATGAAATGCACTGACTGCTGATCTCCTCATCCCCCATCACCCAGTGGTTTCTGGACTGGTTTTGAAGCCTTTGGCCGTGTCCACCTTTTTGGGTTTTTGGAGCTACAAGTGACCGCTAGTGTTTCTCAAAGTGAGGTAGGTAACACCGTTCATCTGCACACACTGTGATGACACAGAGCTGGTTCAATATCAGCAAAGTTTCCCTTTATATTCATTGTCTTGTGTGGCGATCAGCAGTGATGTGGTGGTTCACTTTTACACTGTGATCTGTAGCCTATAGTTCGGCTTTAGCTTCTAACTATCTTTGTCTTTTTAACCTGTTGTTGCTGTTGAGTCAGTTTGACATCCTGGATATATCCTTCAAACACAGACTGTAGACCCCTCTGTCTGCTTCTCTCTGGAATCACTCTTTCATTTCTCCAAAAGTTATGATAATATTTCTTCAGGGAGTGCAGTTAGTTACAGTGTGGGCTCCATGTTTCTGGTGGATTTACACTTGTGTGGCAGACCCTACACCGTAGCCTACACCATCATTAGAGTGCCATGCAAGTGTTGCATACACGAGTTCATGAACATTCAATCTTGTTTCTTTCAGGCTTGCACAGTACCAACTCCGTCCCATTGCCGATTGGAGTATGACCAACCAGGATGCAGACATTCAGAGTGGGCCAGACGTGTTGGAGGAACTCTGAACTGACCTAAATCATGTCTTACAAGGTATGTAGCAAACTGAAATCACACTACATTTACTGGTCTACAGTAAGAATCAGGTTAATTGTTAAGTAGGTTTTCACATTCAAGGAATTTGCCTTGGTACTTAGTTGCATAACAAACACAGGAAGAGAAAATAAAAGATAAAAAGCAAAATTTGCAAAAAGTAGACATTTAATAAGTACTAAAATAATGTGGGAAAAAATGACAATAAAAACAAGCAACGTACTATTAAATTCAATACAGTACAGTATGTCCAAACGTTTCTGTTTATCAAATTAAAGAACTGTACAGTTTGTACAGGAATGTGCAACAGTTTCCAGTATGAAGAATAGAGAATATGTGCAGTGTACAGAGATGATAGTCCAACATGTGTATTAATGTAATGGGTTTTCAACAATGTGGAGACGTTATGTGAATGTAACATTTAGTGTCCAGTTGGGCTGTTTCGATTACTGCAGTATTGCAATACCATGCCATTGACAAGCCAGATATCTATTCATAACGATTACATCATTACCCCCATCACCCAAAACTTCAGCAAAATCCTCAATTTGAATAAAGTCAATTATCAGATCAAATGAGTTGTTTTCATTAAATCAACTGTCTTTAATGAATAAAATTTGTTAGTTTTGTCAACATAAATACATGTTGGCTAGGGCTGCAACGATTAGTCGACTAATCGACTATTAAAATAATCTGTGACTATTGTTGTCGACTAATTGGTTTGAGTCATTTTTCATAGGAAAGTACTATAAAAGTACCCCACAATACTCTTATTGTAGCTTCTTATGTTCAAATATTGGCAGCTTTACACACTCTCCCATGACGGTGAACTAAGACATGTGGCGTGAGTACAAAACAAGACATTAGATGACATGATTTTTAGGGCTGTAGTCAACCAAAGACAATCTTGGTCAACTAAAGTCGCACATAATCTTCAACTAATGGATTAGTCGTGGGGAAAAAACATCTGCACGTTATTTTTACTTCTGCGGTGGTGTGTCTGTGTCACTCTGCCGTTACACCTCCAAAACGCTAGTTGGCGGTAGAGGACTGTGTTAAGTGCTGTAAAGTTTAGTTCAAATCAAACTTTATTTATATAGTTGATTCAAAACACACATTAAATATGGCTTAATAGAGACAATTTCAAACACAGTTACACAAACTGGCTTCACTATAAATCACAGAATTGACAGACAAACACTTGTCTTTATCTGGACACATTTCCCCCACCAATACAACATGCTAACGTTATTAGCACAAGTTGTTGGCATTGTATACTGTATAAATTAGCCTAGTGTCTAGCAATCTTTTCCTCTTCTCATATAAAACCAGGGACAACAGCAACATGTAACAAAGGCAACGGTACATAATTTGGCTCCATTACAACTCATAACATTCACCGACAAAGCAACCGTCTCATACTAAACACATTTTCCAAGCCAATACAACATGCTAAAGTTTTTAGTGCCAGCCTATGGCATTTTACATGGTATACATTAGCCTTGTGATGAAATTTTTCTGTTGGATGAAAACGTAAATTTTGGTAATGATTAAATGTATTGTTGTTGTTTGTTTTTTTTCCTAGTAAATTTTGATTTTTGGACTTGACAACACTCTTGAGTTGCTGAAAATGTTTGGATCACACATGTCAGAAACAACCCCATGCAGCCACTACTAAAATGTAATTCTACAGATAGTTTATTCCTAGTGATATTAGTGGAGCCGAATCTAGGGCTGGGAGAAAAGGACAAAAAATCTGTTATTTTTAGGCTGAATGGCGATACAAGATATGTATCTCGGTATTTTCTACAAAATGGGCTACATGTTCAGTAGCAAGTTGCAAGCTGATCCACAGCTAAAGTCGCCTATTATTTTTTCTGCATGTGTTTTTCCACAGTAAGACAGATAAAAAAGAAGTTTACCTGTTGGAGGTGAGGCGTTTGCAGAGGTGCAGTAAGAGTCTGTTGTCTGCAGCTCTTCATCAACTTCTCACTGTGGCTGTTTCTGATTTAACTTTTCCTCCCTAAATAATAAAGTAAATAAAGTTACGCAAATTCAGTGACGAACATATTTAATTTCTTATAGATTCTTCACAATAAAAGTCCCCTCTTATTTTGTTATCCATAAACTTTTATTGTGAAGTAGCTAAATAGGGAGTTTTCCAGCAGCAACTTCACACAACTTCTAATACGGCGGATAGTGACCATGAAACAGTAAAATAAAGCAGATATCTAAAGTAAAAACGGGACACTATTCTATTCTAATCTATATCTTGCTTGAAAATATAGTGATATATCGTAAATCATCATTATATCGCCCAGCCTGAGCCAAATCTTTATCTGCAACTGTGCAGAAAAACAATTTAAACATAATTAATAGACATGCAATAAATAGACATAGACTAACCCTGATCCTGTCGTCTAATGCCCGTCAGTCTGACAGATATTACATAATTAATACATTTACTCTGTGTATGACTCATGGATGAAATATAGTTTGTATCACATGTCCTGTTTTCTCTTCTGAACTAAAAGCCGTTTTCTTTTCAGACAGACCCCTTCAAAAGAGATCCGGGATCCACGCTGTCCAGTATGGAAGCCCCACAGAGTCACTTCATGGAAGTGACAAAGGGAAAGCAGACTGATTTCAAAAGTAAGCAGACAAAGAGGACTCTTGTAATGACAAGTAAAAGGGCAAACAAAAGGTTCAGAAGAGGACAGTCTACAGACATGGAGACAAACTCACTTTCTCATCACACTGATTTGTGTCCCATTCAAACCGCAGACAGAGATTATTGTGAGTCTTATCATCAAGGAGAGGCTTACATAAACTCAGACACTGGCAATGACTGTGTGATGAAACAAGAGGGAATGGGAACAGAGAGCAACTACACTTGTCCTCTAGGGGAGTCTGATCTAGACTCAGATGACACCACAGATTCAGGAAGTTTGGGCAATCAGGATCACAAAAGTTGTTCTCTGAGCTCTGATATTCTTAGAGAATCAGAATCAAGTTGTCCAAAAACTAGAGCACCTTTCCTCATCACCACTGACATCTCATCCAGTTCACCACCTGTAAATTCAAATGTGAACCCATTTGCAAGTCAGCCTGAGATTTCAGAGGAAACAGGAGCACAGGACAACATGTGGAAGTTGCGTGCTAACCGAGTTAAACAAATCCTCTCTGAGTTTGGTCCATTCAACTGGTCTAAGAAAGTTGGCCTTGAGTTCAATGTTGGATTTGGCCCAAAGCAAAACATCAGTGTTGACTCTTTGCATGATTTTACTCTGATGGAAATTGCTAAATTCGCCTTAGCAATGAATTCATCACAACAGAATTTCATCATGGAGATTCTTGAGTACAACTTTGACCTCTACTTTAAGAGAAAATTACAGAGAAATGATTTCAAATGTGAAATAATGGAAACAGTAAGACAGCTGAAAGGTTGTCAAGATACAGCCACATTGTCAAGAGAGATCTTTGATTCACCACATTTATTGATGGAACGTGACCAGGAAGTTCAGAGTATGAGCTGTGTCAATCCTGAACTCAGCAGTGTATCGAGAAAAGAGGAGTGTGATGTTGCTCCCATATGCCATCCTCAATCACATGCTGAAACCAAAAAACATAGGTCACAGACAATTGTGAATCCTTATCCCTTCTGCAAGGAGATAGGTCTGAAGCTACATGTTAACCAGTGTCAACAAAACAAAAAGCTGGACTTCAACAATCTGACTAATGGAGCATTGACTGAAGTGGCAAACTTTGCAGAAAAATTGTGTGGAACATTTGAGCAGATTTGTCTTGACCTTCTCAGACACAACTTGGATCTTGATTTGCAAAGTGGAGATTCTGACGTTGCAAGGAATATGCTCGACCGAATTCTTTTTGTAATGAAGCGAAAGAATCTATTAATATGTGCAAAAGCCTTCAACAAAATAAAGAACAAAACAAAAAAATCCTTGGTAAAACTTGATTGCCAGAATGATCAAAATTCAGATGCATGTAGTGTTGGTTCTCCCCAGGATGCAACCATAGACCAAAATGTAGGCAGTTCCCCTGAACCTGTAAACAAAAAAGAGCTTAATTCAATGCTGTGGAAACTGCGGGCCAATCATATTCAGCACATCCTCTCAGTACCTCATGAGGAACATTGCCCACTTTATTCTTACTCCAGATGCAAGAAATTAGGCATCGATTTCAATGTAGGATCTGGAGTAAAACAGAATCTTGATCCCAAATTACTGACCAATGGCATCATGGTTGAAATTTGCACTTTTGCCACGGCATTGCTGTCAGCCCAGAAGTATTTCATCACAGAGATACTGGAGTACAATTTTCATCTTAATTTCAACAATGAGTCGCATCGCAGTGCCTTTGCACAGCAAACGAGGGATAAAATGCAAAAAATGATTGCACATAAAGATACCCCCCAACGAAGGAAACTGCTTTTTGAACTCCCTGACATGAGATCCATACAAGGAGCTTCTTATGACAAAGCTACATATTGCCCCAAATGCTATCAAGAGAGAGAAGGCAAGCTTCGTCTGAAAAAAATTGGCCCTGGTGACGTGCATTGGCCTCATCCACATACCATGAGTAATGAAGTTTCTGCTGATACAGACTGCATAGCACAAAAGCCTGCAAAGGATCCAACCTTTACCTTCACAGCAATAGAGGAGAAAATAATGGACTGCTACCCTCTTTGCAAGAAAATAGGTTTGAGCCTCTTTGTGAAAAACGACCAACCAAAAGACAAACTTGACAGGTCTGTATTGACACTTGGGGTTATGGTTGAAATTGCTGACTTTGTCATAGAACTGTGTGCAACAAAAAGCACAATCATCCATGCACTTCTTGAACACAACTTCGGTGTTGGCATGCAGAGGCCAGACATAGATATTGCACAGCTGTTTGGCAGAGCGTTGGCACAAATGGATGGTGAGCTAGCATGGTTCAATGAAGTTTTTATTTTTCAGCCATTGTCTCACAGACAACCTGGACATACAAGTAAACTGGAAGATGCATCTGCCATGCAGATAAGTGAAAGGAAGAAAACTATCAACAAAAGAAAGCTGGCACTACAAACAAAGGAGGAAGGACCCACACTTCGAAGTTACAATGTCAGTGGAGTAAAATCAATGAGAAATGCTCAAAGCCAAGGCAACAGCTTTCCCATTTGCACTGACATAGGTTTGGATCCAGACATGACATTAAAGACAGGAGAGAAAGAAAAACTGGACTTGAAACTATTGACTAAAGATGTGTGTGACATGACACAAGAGGAAGTGGGAACACAGAGCAATTACACTTGTCCTCTAGGAGCGCCTTTCCTGATCACCACTGACCTCTCATCCAGTTCACCACCTGTAAACTCAAATGTGAGCCCATTTGCAAGTCAGCCTAATAAAACACAGACTCCTAGAAATGTACCAAAAAAATGTGACATCAAGCAAGAGGAAACAGGAGCACAGGACAACATGTGGAAGTTGCGTGCTAACCGAGTAAAACAAATCCTCTCTGAGTTTGGTCCATTCTACGGGTCTGAGAAAGTTGGCCTTGAATTTAATGTTGGATTTGGCCCAAAGCAGAACATCAGTGTTGACTCTTTACGTCGTCATGCTCTGGTGGAAGTTGCTAAATTCGCCTTAGCAATGAATTCATCCCAACAGCATTTCATCATGGAGATTCTAGAGTACAACTTTGACCTCAACATTAAGAGTGAATCGAAGAGAAATATTTTCAGATTTGAAATTATGGAAACAGTAAGACAACTGAAAGACAGTCAAGGTGCAGACAAACACCCAGGAGAGGTCTTTGATTCACCACATTTATTGATGGAATGTGACCAGGAAGTTGAGAATGTGAGCAGTGTCAATCCTGAACTCAGCAGTGTATCGAGAAAAGAGGGGTGTGATGTTGCTCCCATACGCTATCCTCAATCACATGCTGAAACTAAAGACCGTATGTCACCGACAATGGTGGATTCTTATCCCTTCTGCAAGGAAATGGGTCTGAAGCTACATGTTAACCAGCATCAACAAAACAAAAAGCTGGACTTTGACAAACTGACCAATGAAGCATTGTCTGAAGTGGCAAACTTTGCAGAAAAGTTGTGTGGAACCTTCGAACAGATTTCTCTTGACATCCTCAGACACAACTTGGATCTTGATTTGCAAAGTGGAGATTTTGACCTTGCCCGAGGTGTTCTTGCCCAAACTCCTTTTGCAATGGAACGAAAGAATCTAAACTATTTTTCAAAAGCCTTCAAGTATATAAAGAGAACGAGAAGAGATGACTTAACAAATGTGCAACTGGATTGTCTGACCAGCCCAAATTTATATGCATGTAGTGCTGGTTCTTCCCAGGCTGCAACTGTTCACCAAAATGTAGATGGTTCCCCTGAAGCTGAAAAACAAAAGGAGCTTAATTCAATGCTGTGGAAACTACGGGCCAATCATATCCAGGAAATCCTCTCAATACCTCATGAGGAACATTGCCCACTTTATTCTTACTCCAGATGCAAGAAATTAGGCATTGATTTCAATGTAGGATCTGGAGTAAAACAGAATCTTGATCCCAAATTACTGACCAATGGCATCATGATTGAAATTTGCCTTTTTGCCATAGAATTACTGTTGTCCCAGAGGTATTTCATCACAGAGATACTGGAGTACAATTTTCATCTGAATTTCAACAATGAGCTGCATCGCAGTGCCTTTGCACAGCAAACTTGTGATAAAATTGCAGTAGCACTTAGGAATAAAAGGCGCCTCACTTTTCGAATGAATATGCCTTTTAAACTCCCTGTGTTGAGGTACATACAAGATTCTACCACGTATTGCCCCAAATGCTATCAAGTCAGAAGTTACAGGCTTCATCAGGATGAATCTGACCCTGGTCACATGCATCATCCACGTTCACATACCATGACTGACACAGTCCCTGCTGATGCAAACTGCACAGCACAGAAGCTTGCACTGGATCCTTCCTGTACAATCGCTGCAGAGGAGACTATAATGGACCGCTACCCTCGCTGCAAGAAAATAGGTTTGAGCCTGTGTGTGAACAAAGACCAACCAAAAGATAAACTTGCTAAACAAGTGTTGACTCTTGGGATTATGGCTGAAGTGGATAAATTTGCCAAAGAATTGTGTGGGACAAAAAACACGATCATCCGTGCAGTCCTTGAACACAACTTCAATGTTGGCCCGCAGACATTTGACTTAAACATTTTCCAGCTGTTCCACAGAGTGCGTGAAGAAAAGGTTGGTGAGCTGGCATGGTTCAATGAAAGTTTTGTTTCACAGCCGTTTTCTTACCGACCAATTGGCCATGGTACTAAACATTACAAAAGAGTGCTGGCACTACGAGCAAAGAAGAAAAGAGCCACATTGTCAAGTCCTTATACAGGAATGACAAATTCAGAGACAGATAGTTGCAGTAAGGTACCAATAAATTATCCCCATTGCACTGAGATAGGTCGGGATCTAGATATCACATCAAAATCAGGCGAGAAAGAGAAACTTGACTTGAACTTATTGACGAGAGCTGTAGTGTGTGAGAGCCAAAGCCAACCCACACATGCAAGTAAACCTGTTGAAGCATCTGCCACGCGGACTAGCGAAAGGAAGGAAACTATTAAAAAAAGGATGCTGGCACTTCAAACTAAGGAGAAAAGACCCACGCTGCCAAGTCCTAACACAAGTGTCGTAAAATCAAAGACACGTCAACGGAGTAATAGGAAGTGTTATCCCCATTGCACAGAGATAGGTCTGGATCTAGATGTCACATCAAAATCAGGCAAGATAAAGAAACTGAACTTGGATTTATTGACGAGAGCTGTAGTGTGTGAGATCCATAAATTTGCAGTCAAGAATCCAGGAAACTACATGCCACACACACTGTTTGACATTCTTGACTATAACTTTGATCTTAGCTCACAACATCACAGGCGCTGGGAATTTTCCATAGCTACTACATCCAAAGTCCAAGCCATGGTCAAAAGCAGAAATCGAAACAGACCACATGAAGTCTTCAGGTTGCCATTTGTGTTTCCTCCCAAGACACATAATAAGAAATCAAAAAAGCATTCCAAGAAAAAAACAGACAAAAAAAAGAGAATGGGCAGAAACCATTCAGATTCCAGTGATGTTGATTTTCTTTATGGTGTCGAAACTGACGAGGTGGCTTGGTCCTTTGAGGACACTGAGTTCTCAATAGATCCTTGGTCGGCACTGCCAATGTGTGGAAGTCCAGTAAGTGAAGGTTGTGACAGTCCTCTCCAGGGAAACATACAGATCGGAGAGAAGGAGTACGATGCACAATTTGGCAATATGAATCCAGAACTGGACACTGAGACGACAGTGCCCATGAGTGGGAGTCTTGAGAGTGAAGCTTGTGGCAGTCCTGTCCAGGGAAACATACAGACAAAAGAGGAGAAGTACGATCCACAGTATGGCAATACGAAACCAGAACTGGACACTGGGACGACAGTGCTGATGAGTGGGAGTCTTGAGAGTGAAGCTTGTGGCAGTCCTGTCCAGGGAAACATACAGATAAAAGAGGAGAAGTACGATCCACAGTATGGCAATATGAAACCAGAACTGGACACTGGGACGACAGTGCTGATGAGTGGGAGTCTTGAGAGTGAAGCTTGTGGCAGTCCTCTCCAAGGAAACATACAGATAAAAGAGGAGAAGTACGATCCACAGTATGGCAATATGAAACCAGAACCAGACACTGAGGAAAAATATTGTCCACAATATGATGATGTCAAAACAGAGCCAGACACTGAAGGTGCTGAACATTCAGTCCCAGGTCAACCTACAGAACCCCTTGGATATACTTCAATGATATTATGGCCGAACTCTGAAGAACCACAAACAGAATCAGAAAATCAGTATGTCCAGTATTACATCAGGGCTGACACACAGGGACCTGCTCTATGTCCAAACACTGTGTGTAACATTAAAATTGAATTGGGCACTGAGGGTGTTAAGTATTTAGTCCCAGTTCAAGTAGCAGGATCCCAGGAAAACTCTATGGTACTGGACACATTGATTAAAGAAGAGCAAGGAAATGTGCCAGCTGACTCGCAACATTGAAAATGAAGTGGGCATCTAACAGGAATAAGATCCTTAACAATCTTAATAGTTGACACAAAATGAAGGTGTGTTTAACACTAAACAGATGATATTATCTGCCTTGTAATGACAATTTTATGTCTTGTTGGGAAGAAATGTAGACAATGGCTCATTCCAATTCTTCAGGGATGTTTACATGAAGAAGTTCACTGTTTAACTCTTCAAGAATTGCAGGCCCGAAAAGATGGAAAGATGTGACCAGAATGTTTCAGTGCAAAGTTTTGTTCTGAAAAAGGAAAAGATGGAGAGTCCTCAAGCTTTTTTTGTTTGTTCGTTTATTTTTCTTCTGTGGTCAGTTTTGGTCATTTTTAGTTTGTAGGAATTGGTATGAGGATCTTTTAAGACTGAACTCTACTTTGTGGAATGTATATCATTGTATCATAGTCATTGAAGACATTCTAGCCTGGAGACCCTAAAAGGTGAATAGATATGACAAAATGTTTCAGTGCAAAGGGCATTTTTTTAAGCTTCTTTTTAATATTTGTTTCTCAACTGTGGTCAGTTTTTGGTCTTTTTAACTTTGAAAGAATTTGTATGAGGATCTTTTGAGACTCTGGATTGTAGATTATTGTATTATAGTCGGTATTCTGGCCTGTTTTTGTAAGTACTTGTTCTCCTTTGTTTTATACATTTTTCACTTAATTGTTTATTAGTGCCTTTTCTGACCTCATATGTTTGAATTTATTTTTATGTTTTGTTTATTTTTCAGAAGGAAAAACGGCTACAATGAGAATGTAAATATATTGTAAATTACAGAGACTGTGACCATTTCTTTAACGCCTAGTCCCTTTTACTAGCCTGGTGTGGCTTCACATTTTGACAAATAAAAGCCTTTCTCAATTAGAGACCTGGTTTGGTTGCCAAGCAATTCATTTTTATTTATTTTTTTATAGAACTTCAGATACATAACAACGGGTTGTTAGCAACCTCAGATTATGTGTCTATTCCTTGTTTACCGTGTAAATTATTCATATTCTTTTAGTCTGTAAGGGTCCTCAGATTAAATAATAAAAAGTGTTCATCATAAAAATGAATCCAAGTTGTGGGGATTGTTTTAACAGGATAAAGTGTGTTGTGTTGGTACATCTGGTGCTGTAATCCTTGAGTGCTGTAACACTCTGATGAGCTGTCTGTTGGATCTAGATTGAATGAATGATTCATGATTGATATGTTATCTGAAGCCTGATTTTAAAGAAGTAATATTCATACTGGTTTAAATAAACAATTTGATTGTATTTCCCATCTTTGCAGAGCAACAGTTTTGTGTGAAAGGAATTAAAGGCCTGTCCCAAATACAAGCCTGTTGATTTCACAGAAGTTACCGATACCTATTTTGATAAAATGCCATTTTAAAGTCCTTCACTATACTCCCTGCAAGAATATTTAATCCTTGACTTGACTAGTACTCACACTTACACATAACGACATTTGTTCAATGCTGTATTTTTTTCTGAGTAATGTAGCTGAATAAAATATTTGAAAGAGTAATTGTCTAAAACGTAGTTGGTCGATTCCTGAAATTAACTGTAATAGCCTGCTCACTTTGGGTGCATTTACATAAATATTCTCCACAGAATGAGGAATAAATACATTATTTTAACAGTATGTGTGCAGCACCTCTTTTATTATTATTATTTCACAGCAGAAACTCGAACAGGCAGCATGGAAACTTTTTTATGAAAAATTGTTGCTTCAGTTTGATCAGAAAGGTTGTGAAAAACAAAAGTATCACTGTTGCCACAATTCTGGTGCATTTCTGTTTTAGTCACTGCCTATTTAACCTCAATGAACACACATGCATATGTATGCTCTTGGTCGTCGGGACCGGTCTCTTAATCCTACAGCCATAGGACGCTTTTATTTTGAAATTCCCACCCTCAGATCTGGTTTCGTCACTTCCTGCACATCCAGCGTGGCATTAAAATTGTTTTTCCCCATAGTGGAGAGGTTTTGTCTACAGATGAAGATGTCGCTTGGGAAGAAGTGCATGGTTTTAACAACGAAGAAGAAGTAGTGATGGGCAGATGAAGCTTCATGAAGCATTGAAGCTTTTCATCAAATTGGTTCACGCAAGGGCAAAGCTTCTTGATGCTTCATTTGCTCTACTAAGCCATCTCCTGGACAAAAAAAGCTATTACACATAGTGGTTTGTATATATAGATCTGAACCACTTACCGAGCCAGTCACGTGGTACAGCCAGCCAGTGAGGCTTCGGACGTCACCAATGATGTCACTCGTCTGAAACGACACAAGCCTCGATACGCGCATCGCGGAAACAGTTCCTGGTGTTGTGTGAGCCAAGCAATGGTTCGTATGTCTTCGTATAGTATGTACCATCAAAAGTACTCAATATTAGTTGTGTAGTCGCCGTGGAACCAATTCACGTGTTCTGTGTTTTGTTGATGGACCGGAAGCTTTGTAAACTGTGTGAACATGTGGAGAGAGGGAAAAAAGTTTTAAGATGGCCTCACAGCTGTTGGCTGGAAGAATTTTGTCCCCAGCGCCACACCACAAACCCTCTCTCTATTAGGGTTAGACAATGATCACGGTTAGGAATAAAATAATAAGATTGTGCTTAAGACGAACTTCTCCAAAGTATCATAGTGCATGTAAGGGTTTTGTTTGGTATTCCTACCACTAGATGAATCACTGCACTGTTTTAATACACTGCTAAAACAAAAAGTTTGCCATAATTGAAACCCCTATGTTGAAGGAATAAATGGAAGATGATGTTTAATATGGCAAAGATGGAACTGTTAGGTTTAAGATAAAGTGCACAAGTTGATCTTGGATAAATTCCAATTCATTTCGCAATTTAAAAACAAAACAAACCAAAATTCAACAATTCTGTTTTTCGTTTCAAACAAAAAACAAGAAAATAGAGCCATTTAAACTATTTTTGTTGCAGGATCAAAGCAGTCCATTTCTGGTTTATGGCAATCCCTTTTTCCTTTATTAAAAGATTTAAAAATGGTAGTCATCTGTTTTGTTGTTTGTTGTCACGTGGTGTATTTGTTTTTTGTTGCCAAACAAAAAAACAAAATGCTCATTTTGGTTTATTATTAATTTCTTTTGCCATTTCCCATTTGGAACAGACATAGTGGACAGACAGGAAGTGAAACTGAGTAAAAACAAAAAAATGTAAAGCTTTTGAAGGCACAGTTAAGAGGGCACATCAATACAGATTTCAGTACTAAGTAAGCCTATGTAACGTGTTGTTTGCAAGGTTACTGTAGGCCTCTCCCTCTCAAAAAAGTTGCCTAATTCCTGTTGAAGTTTATCTGATATGCAGCAGCCCGCACTTTTATTTCCTTCAATCACTGAACTCAGCCACATACATTTGGGACAGACGTGTCTGTGGTACGAGCTTTCCATTCCTTTTGGACAAAACACGTTCTCAGCAAATATGGGAAATACTATCAAATTGTTTATTTAAAACAGTATGAATATTACATATTTAAAAAATTAGGCCATAGAATAGCATATCAGTTATGACTCATTTATTTGATTTACAGCGAAACAAAGACGAACAGGAAAGAGAGAAAAAGATCGAGAGCATTATGAAACTCATCTTACAGCACAGCAGTATTTTAGGAAAGGTCACTATTGTTGGCAAATAGTTGTATATTACAGATACCACCACTGATTTTCTATATGAGTAAAATTTCAAGACCAGAGAACAGTACTTCAAACGGACGATTCAGACATTCTCAGTGAGTTTAGGTTTTCACTTAAGTAAAACAGCCCTACTAACAACACGTTACATATGCCTACTTAATATTGTAATCTGTGTTCATAATGTCATATGACCTGCCCTTTTGACTGAGCAATAAATAACTTAAAAAAAAAACAAACGTTTATTTTGACTTTTTTCCACTTCACTTCCGCTTCCTGTCTGTCCACTGCGCCTGTTCCAAATGAGAAATGGCCAAATGAAAATCTTAATAACCAACGTGGGCATTTTATTGATTTATTTTGGTTTTCTGTTTGCAACCAAAGACAAATAGACCACATGATTTAATTTTTTGTTTTATGTTAAAAACAAAAAAGACCCACATGACTTCAGTTTTTCATCGTAAAACAAAACTTGCCATAAAACATAAACAGACTGCTATGGATTGATTTTTTAAAAAGTTTTTATTCTGCAACAAAAAAACAGGAAAAACAGCTCTGGGTCTCATTTTTTGTTTTCGGTTTAAAACAAAAAGAATTCGAGGTTTTGGTTTGTTTTTAAATTACAAATTAATTACAAAGTATCCAATGATCCGCTGACCCTGGGGCTATGGACGTTTTTATTGGACTTTATTATTTGGAACTCAAACAAGACAATCTACAAATGTGTACCATGAGCCACAAAAATTTCACTATCCACAAGCATGTCTTTTTACATTTGTGTTGTCTAAAGTCATATCGACAAAAATACAGCGTGATTTACAAATGCACATAACTTACTCTGTAAACATGTACTTTAATTTCACATAAAAATGTTACGGGTTTTACAAATGTAAAGAGTTCCGCCACAACAAATACACACAAAGTCATATTTATGCATTTGTGGATTCTTTTTTACACATTAAACTGGTTTTTGCACATTTGTGGATCGCTTCCCGTGTTTGTGACTTCCCTCCTGTGTATTTGTGTGATTTTGTCCAAGTCCTATGGCAGCAGGATCTATAAAAACAAATGTGTGAGGTGTAGTTACTCACCACGACAGCAGGTGGGGGCATTCTGTCACATGAGATAACTGAACCAAGTCCATATGGGGCCAGATGCTTAAAACCCTGTGTGCTCACAGTTTTAGAGGTGAATCTACAAAGACAGAAAAATGCATAGTAATTTTTTTCAGCAGACTTTTAAAGCCGTGCATGTGACTGATTCTGTTATATAATTCTTGTTCTATTCATTGTGGCACTGGGCTCACAGGCCCGAGCCTCCTTTTACACCTATATTTGGCCATAAATGGATGTAGAAACACTCTCAAACATATGTTTTGCATATTGATATATGTGCTCCTCCTCCATACAGTAGACCTGTCAATGGGAGATATTGTGAAGAAAGAACAGTTTCACTGACTGTGTCATATCAGCAAGGTTCTCCGTACTACTAAACTTTCATGCGGAAACTGACTTTACAGAATGCTTCACAGAATAAAATTAAACGTTGGAGCGACAACAACATTCTTTATATTTGTTTTGATTCATGTACAATGGCGACTACATGTAAATAGATATAGTTTTGTTGTTTGCACACGGGATGGCGCACTAGAACAGGAAAACGCAGATGAAATGGGTAAAGTGCAGGTGATGAGCAGCAGGTGTGTGATGGGGAAAGCAAACAGACACAGAAGAGACACAGAAACTGTTTAGTGAAAATTTACCTGAGATGAATTATGGACACACAATATTTTACCTGTGTGAAGGTGAGCAGATGTTAAAATAACATAATAACATAACTACCCCAATTCAAACCCAGTGTAAGGAAAGTTTACACAACTTTGAAGACAGTATTTTAAATTTGTATAGAGACTAATTTCTAAAGCTTCTTTTGTGGATTTGGGTTTCCAGTGGCTTTAATACTTAATTTGTATGGTAATATTAGCATTGACATGTCCACCCAGTAACTCTTGTTGTTGTTCCTGTTTTTGGAGTGCTGCGGAACATTGCATGCATGAGTTTATGATTATTCAAACTTGTTTCATTCAGGATTGCAGAGTACCAGCACCGTCCCATCGCTGACGGAGTACGTCCAACCAGGATGCAGACATGCAGTGTGGGCCAGACATGTTGGAGGAACTGTTGGCTAACCTAAACTATGTTTTTTGAGGTATGACACATATTGAAATCCTACTACATTTACTGGTCTGCAATCAGAATCTTGTTTATTGCCAAGTATGTTTTCACATACAAGGGATTTGCTTTGGTAGTTTGGTGCATAATTTCAACACAGTGAGAGAAAATAAGAGATGAAAAGATAGTACTGCAAAAGTCACCTAATTACAGTCACCAATGAGCTCCGAGATTGCATTCCTGCCTCGTTTGCTCCTGACTCTTTACCTGCATGTGATCGGTCAATACTACTCCAACTACAGATGGAAACTAGAACGCTGTTGATACCAAAATCTTGTCTTGTTGCCTACAGATTCTTGCAGATATCAGTTTATAGCTACTACATCATTACCCGCAAAAAAGTATCTTATATAAAATCCTGAATTTGAATAAATAAATCAGATCAGATGGGTAAGTCTTGATTGTCATTGTCACAACAACAATACTAACGCATTTTATTTATAGGGGCCTTTCAAAGCACTCAAAGACAACTTACAAGACACTGTTATGAAAAAACAAGCAGCGATATATCCATAGATCTTAAATTTGAAGAATTCCATGATATACATTAAAAGTTTGTAATTAACTAGACAAAAGTAGTAGCTATAAATATTAGGTATAAAATCATCATTAGGAAGTCATCATCGGTGCAGGTCACCATATGTGTGCCACCATTAAATAAAACCAAATATGTCAGTGTGAAAAGGTGTGTTTTCAGATGGGATTTGAAAGTGGAAAGGGAGTCAATGCTGCGTATTTCATGGGGGAGAGAGTTCTAGAGGCTGGGGGCAGAATGGCTGAGGGCTGTAGAACCCATGGTAGTCCAGACCATAACCCCAGATGAATTAAATTAACAAGATAGAGACAAATATGCAAACCCTTCCCTTTTTTTTTTTTTTTTAGATTTGATAATCTAAAAAAAACTATAACTATAAAATGTCCTGTATTTTCTCTGATAGATATTACATAATTAATGCATTTAAATGGTGTAAGACTCAAGGATTAGATATAGTCTGTATCACTTGTCCTTTTTTTCTCCTGAACTAAAAACAGGATAGGAAGACATAGAAGACCAAGAAGAACAGTAGACTCCTCGCCACTGGTACCAAAATCAGCCCAGAGTTTAAAGATGAGCCGTTTTGCTTCCAGACAAACCCCTTCAAAAGAACTAAGGTATCACCACTGCAATATGGAAGCCTCACAGTATCACCTCAAGGACGTGATGAAAAGAAGGCAGTCTGATTTAAAAAGTAACCAGAAAAAGAGGGCTCTGTCAAGCTCAAGTGAAAGGGTGAACTAAAGGTGCAGAAGAGGACAGTTTGAAGACATGGAGACAAACTCACTCTCTCATCACACTGATTTGTGTACCAGTGAAAAAGCGGAGGGAGATCATTGTCACACTTTTCCACTAGGAGAGTCTGATCAAGACTCTGACAAAGTCACAAATCCAGGATACACTGGCAAACTGGATCACTTACAAAGCCCAAAAAGTTGTTCACTGAACTCTGACACTGCTGGAGACTCAGAGCCAAGTTATCTTGGTTTTTGTACGCCTTTATTCACCACCACTGAAATCTCATCCAGTTCACCAACTGTAAACTCAAATGTGAACCCACCATTTGCAAGTTAAACCTGATGACAGAGGGCTCTGTGGAGGGGAAGAGCCAAGACAGACTCCAAGAAATGCATCAAATAAACATGACATGGAGCAAGACGAAATGGGAACAGAGATCATGTGGAAGTTACGTGCTAACCGTATAAAACAAATCCTCTCCTCACCAATCACAGAGTTTGGTCAGTTCACCATGTCCAGGAGAGCAGGCCTTGACTTTAATGTTGGATTTGGCTCAAAGAAAAACAACAATGTTAACTCTTTGTCTAATTCTGTTCTGCTTGAAGTTGCTGAATTTGCCTTGGCAATGAATTCATCTCAACAGGATTTCATCATGGAGATTCTTGAGTACAACTTTGACTTTGGCCTGCAGAGTCAACACCAGAGGGATCTTTTCATATGTGAAATTATGAAAAGAGTAAGAAAACCGAGAAGTTGTGAAGATGCAGTTAAATTCTCAAAAGAGGTTTTTCAACTTCCTGGTCTGCTGCCATCAATAAATGTGAAAAATCAGAGCGTGCGCAATGTTAATATTGAGCTTAGCAGCGAATCGAGAATGGAAGAGTGTGGCACTGCTCCCAGGTGTCCTTATTCCAGTGATGAAACCAAAGAACATATTTCAGAGAAGGTTGTGGTTTCTTATCCATTCTGCAAGGAAATAGGTCTAAAACTACATGTAAACCAATGTCAACCAAACACAAAACTGAATATCACCAAACTGACCAATGGAGCAATGACTGAAGTGACAAACGTTGCAGAAAAGTTGTGTGGAACATTTGAGCAGATTTTTCTTGACCTCCTTAGACACAACTTGGATCTTGATTCACACAGTGGAGATTCTGACCTTGCCCGAGATATTCTTGCAAGAATTCCTGCTATTTTGGAGAAAAAGACTCTATCAGGTTGTGTAGAAGGTGAAAGGTACAAGCAAATGAAGCACATAAAAAATCGTTTGGTTGCATGTAGTGCTAGTTCTGCCCAGTGTGCGATCATCAACCGAAATATGGGAAATTCCTCTGACATTGAACACCAAAATCAGCTACATTTAAAACTGTGGAAACTGCGGGCCAGTCATATTCAGCAAATCCTTTCAGTGCCTCATGGAGAACATTTCCCATTTTATTCTTACTCCAGATGCAGAAAATTGGGCATTGATTTCAATGTAGGATCTGGAGTTAAACAAAATCTTGATCCCAAATTACTGATCAATGGCATTATGCTTGAATTGAATACTTTTGTCACAACACTGCTATCAGCCAAAAAATATTTCATCACAGAGATACTGGAGTATAATTTTGATCTTGATTTCAAGAATGAGCTGAATCGCAGTGCCTTTGCGCAACAAATTGTGGATAAAATTAGAGTAACTGCGAAAAGAAAATACAGCATTCCTCGAATAAACAGGCAGTTTGAACTCCCTGACACAAGGTGCATGCCAGATGCTTGTTTTTACAGAACTACATATTGTCCCAAATGCTATCAAGACAGAAATCATAGGCTTTTTCAGGACAAATCTGACCCTGGTCACAATGGTCATCCTCATCCACACATCATGCTGCACACAGTCTCTGCAGATGGAAACTGCACAGAGCAAAAGCCTCCAAAGGATCTGTACACTGGCTTCTCAACCCTAGGGAAGAACGTCATGGAAGACTACCCTCTCTGCAAGAATATAGGTTTAAACCTTTTTGTGGACAAAGACCAACCAAAAGATAAGCTTGACATACATGTATTGACACATGGGACTATTCATGAAGTGGCCAATTTTGCCAAAATGATGTGTGGAACAAAAACAAAGATAATTAACGATATCCTTGAACACAGTTTCAACATTAATATGCAGGGGCGAGCAGTATATCCATCACGAATGATCCACAGTATAACATCTGATGATGGTGAGGAGGCCTGGTTCAATGAAGTTTTTGTTATTCCACCATTTCCTCACAGACAACATGGACATGCAAGTAAACTGGATGACGCGTTTGCCATGCAGAGAAATGAAATGAAAGAAACTGTCAACAAAAGAAAGCTGGCACTGCAAACAAAGAAGGAAAGAGCCACGCTGCCCAGTCATGAAATATGTTTTCCCAAAAAACCCAGGGGAAACCCTTGGAGTCAGACAAGCCGTTTTCTCATTTGCATGGAGATAGGTTTGGATCTAGACGTGACATCAAAACCAGGAAAGAAAAAAAAACTTGACCTGAAGCTATTAACAAAAGCTATAGTGTTGGAAATATATAAATTTGCAGTCAGGAAAACCCACCATTATTTGCCACAAAGTCTGTATGCCATCCTTGACTATAACTTTGATCTTCGCTCACAACATCACAGGCACTGGGAATTTACCATGGCAACTGCATTTGAAGTCCAAAGCTTGGTCAAGCAATATCGTAAAAAAACAAGACAAAGCAGATGAGGTCTTCAAGCTGCCATTTGTGTTCGCTCCCAAGTCACCAAGGAAACCTAAGAGAAGAGGACGTTTTGGAGGTGAAGGGCAAACACAGACACCAGTTAATGTACAAAACGAATGTGACATGGACCAGGGTTCACAGAAAATGAAGTGGGCATCTATCAGAAATAACATCCTCAAAATACTTGACTCAAGAGGAAGTTGTGTTTTACACTAAACAGATGCAACTAGCTGCCTTCGTTGTTATGAAAATGTATTTCTTGTAGAGAGATGCTGTAGCTGATGACTCATTCCAATTCTTCAGGGATGTATACTTAAAAGCTCACTGTCAAACTATTATTCAAAATTTTGAGGCCGAAAAAGACGGAAAGATCTGACCAGAATGTTTCAATGCAAAGGGCTGTGAATATTATGCTTTGAAGTTTTGTACCAAAAAGGAAAAAGTGGAAATTCTAAAAGCTTTTATTTATTTATTTTTTTTTGGACATTTGTAAGAATTTATAGAAGGATATTTTGCCACTGAACTTTACTATATGGATTGCAGATAGTTTTGTAGTCATTAAAGACATTTTGGCCTGGAGGCCCAAAGAGAAGGCAAGATCTAATTAAAATGTTTGAACGTAAAGGGCAGTCAATATTGTGCTTTGAAGCTTTGTTCTAAAAAGGTTAATATGCCACAGCTGGACATTCTATAATCTTCTTTTTAATGTTTTGTTTTCCATCTATGGTCACTTTTTGTTTTTTTATCTTTGAAAGAATTTGTGTAAGGATATTTTGAGACTGAACTTTACTTTGTGGATAGATTTTATTCTGGTCTGTTTTCAAAAGTGCTTGTTCTCCATTTTTTGTCATTTTTTTTTTACTTGTTTGTTTTTACTCACCCTTTTCTGATCTCATACTAGTGATTTCTGTTTTTATGTTTTAATTTTTCAAAAGGGGCGGCACGGTGGTGTGGTGGTTAGCACTCTCGCCTCACAGCAAGAGGGTTGCCGGTTCGATCCCAGGTGTGGGAGCCCTTCTGTGTGGAGTTTGCATTTTCTCCCTGTGGCAGCGTGGGTTCTCTCCGGGCACTCCGGCTTCCTCCCACAGTCCAAAGACATGCAGATTGGGGACTAGGTTAACTGATAACTCTAAATTGTCCGTAGGTGTGAAAGTGAGCGTGAATGGTTGTCTGTCTCTATGTGTCAGCCCTGCGATAGTCTGGCGACCTGTCCAGGGTGTACCCTGCCTCTCGCCCGATGTCAGCTGGGATAGGCTCCAGCCCCCCCGCGACCCCCAAGAGGATGAAGCGGTTAGAAGATGAATGAATGAATGAATGAATGAATTTTTCAGCAGGAAAAAATAGCTTACAATGACAATGAAAATATATTGTAAATTTTAAAAACTGACCATGTCTTGAAGCTCTGATGTAAATTTGTAAAGAAGAGTGCACCTATACTTTATTCATAGTTTGTATACACTGCATAATACAGATGTACACTGCAGAAATGATAATGACCTGTATCTGGTTGGACTTGTCTAGTGGTTATTGCTACTGAAATACATTATATAAAACATTGAAAACATCCTGTCCTTTTCCGTGTGCTTCCTTTTAAGCACCATGAACTTGTACCATAAATGATAGGCTTGTGGTTTATGATTATTTGCTGAGTGTGCTGCAGATAAATCTCACTGCTCTTAGTGTTCGCTCATCACTACTTTAAGAGCATCGAGCAACACTTGTTCTATGTTAAATTGTCATATTCTCAGTTCAACCAATAGAAGTATCAGGAAAAGTAAGGTTATGACACTTGTAATACTAAAAGTGGGGTCCTGGTGCTGCTCCACACCACCACCTTTCTTGTTTCCATCAGGCACAGCAAAGACTGTCTAGCCACACAGTCCAGATTACACCTTTGTCATTAGTTTAAGGTCCACACAGTTTGATATATTCAGCATTGTACTGAAGGCTTGATGTAGAAGGTAGGGCAGCATATTGACAATGTGGTTTCTTCAGTCTACCTTAAAAATATTTGAATTCCTGCCACCTGTCACTAAACCCCAAGTGAAAGCCTTTTGTCTGTGACTCGGATGAAGAACACCTCATGTGGCTGAAAGGCAGGTCTGTCAGATGTTACATTTATATTTGAATATGTTTAAATGCACTTCGGATCCACTTTGTTTGAACTAATCTGACAGCATCCAGTCAAGTTGCAGGAGAACCATGAAGAGCGCCAGCTGGAAAAATTATCCCTAAAATAATTTTGGTCCTATACAAAAGTATGTGGTAGTCAAAAAACAAACTGCAGTGTGCAAAACTTTAAACATACTAGTTTTAACAAATAAGTACACATTTTTGAAAGCATTCATGATTTTTGTCAATGTATTTAAGAGGCTGGGTGTTTCCTTTTGTGAAATAAAAACATCTGTGTAATAACAGGTGCAATTATTCAACTACAGCAATACCCTGTGCGGTTATTTAACAGTGCAACATTCTTCACACTCTTGAATGGAGGCTATATTTATATCTTAAAGTTTCAACCACGAAATGTGATGAGGTTTTGATCCTTGTCCACTTTTGTGTCAGAATCGGCTGCAGACTAACTTGGCAGAGATGGCTGCCATCTTGTTTTTACATGGATTAGTGTATTGTGCTTTTACTACTCTTAAACATACCACCTCAAATTATCATTTGTTCCAGCCTTCATTAAGCTATTGAACAATGTTAAAAACTAGTGCATTAAATACACGGCACTTTAGCACTCAGCACTTTTTCTTGCACTTTAGACGTCTCTGTATGTTTCTGTGTTGTGATTGTTAAATGTAGTCCATGTCTGTTTTATGTGATAGAACTGTCCCTGTGATAGTGTTTTTATCTTGTCCTGTGAAGCAATGAAATGTAGCACTGTTCCCAAGATGAATTTCCCTTAGGGAACAATAAAGTTTACCTTATCTTACCTAACTACTAGATGGCACAAAAAAGTGTCCACGAACAAGGACAACAGGTCTGAGTTAAGTAGAATGAAGTATAAGGTCAAGTAAACCCAAAATATGAGAACACAAGGTCTCAGTATGTATTGTGTTGGACATGGTCGCATTCAAAACATATTCTTTTATTTCTTACTTTACAATCTAGTTTTATACATTTTATTGTAGCATAAGGCACATATTTTTATATTTTTTTTACACTTTACATACTCAGCACAGAATACATATTTTATAAATCTTAAATATTTTACATACTAGTGTTACCATTGTTACCATTACCAGAGAGACAAGTTTCTGACTTGATGTGTTTTGTCTAGCAGAAACTGCCACCACCATACTTAGTACTTATCCTTATTGTTTCTATGCCTACATTCTCTATATTTGACATCAGAGCTACTGAAATGAATCACACTTTCCCTCCAGAGATAAATAAAGTATTTGTGATTCTTGTGATTCTGATTTAAACTGTTCTAGTCTGCTTTGTTTGTGTTTATTTTATTACATTTACACCCCAGAAGGAAAAGAAAAGTCGACATCAATTATGTTTATCACTATTGCTTATTATTACTATTAATAATTCTATTGTATTTCTGTTTTAATTACTGCCAATCTAATCTCTATGAACAGGTGAAGACTTTTCTTTGTCACCCGTTATTTCTTTACTCCGGTAGTAGTCACGCTTAGACGCTTTTATTTTGAAGTCCCCGCCAGACCCGTCACCCGCCCCTCGGTTATCTTTCGTCACTTCCTGCACATTCCGCGTCGCATCGCAGTTGTTTCTTCGACAGTTGAGAGATTTTAAGCCGTTTTTTATATGTGAAGACATCGTTTGGGGGACATTATGTCGTGTTGGGAGTGAAGAAGGAATTCTCAGCGATTGTTCAGCCCACATTTGGTACGTGCACACCCGTTTATTTCGTTCTGTTTCGATCATGGCGGAGGCTGTGCTTTTCTCTGTGTTACGTGGGCTCCCTGTTCGCTCTGCATGCCTAAGTTACCCCGATATTGTGTGCGCCAAACTATTGTTCATCTTCGTATATGAAATATAAACGATCAAATGTGCTCAATTTTAGTCTGAAAGTCACAGTGGAGCCCGCTTATGCATTATTTGCTTTGATGCTGTGCTGAAAAGTAAGAAGTTCAGAATATCTCTGCCCTACCATGGCACCATTTCCAAAGAGACAACATAGAGACAAGAGACAAAGAGGCAAACTCTGCCTTGAAAAATGTAATTTAATTTCATTTAAAAAAAAACCTTCACGGGGAACCTATTTATCACTGTTTGCGTGAGGGAACTATAAGTGTGACACATCACATTATCTTACAGTATCTGGTGCCTTGATGTAATTTTAAAAAGTTTAAAATTAATTTTTGAAACATTTTGTTAATATATTTTTAACGAGTAATGGTTGGTTGTCAGTTGTTAATTGAGTCATCAAAAGCAAACATTTATTTCGTGATAGGAGTGATAACACACCTTATACATCTGGCTACATCTTTCCCACATCAAATATCCGTGATCACCTACACAGGCGTGCGTAAAAGCGCACACAATTCCGTGTCCTCTCACCGCGGATGCTGTGATTTGATGGCCCGGTACTCATTGTAGCCCACTCTTATAAGACCCAATAATATTAATAATAATATGTTACCGTGGACCTATATGCCATACCTTTTAATAAAATTACCGGAGGAGTTCGCTGAAAAGCAGGTAAACAGGTCAGCCTGAATTACTCGCGTGCGTCCCCGGTGAAAATCGCTGACATACAACATGGCTTCTACAGGCTTGCAATAGCTCACTGTCAGGACTCAGGGACCTTATAAGGTCTTATAAGAGTGGGCTACAATGAGTACCGGGCCATCAAATCACAGCATCCGTGGTGAGAGGACACGGAATTGTGTGCGCTTTTACGCACACGGGTATAGGTGATTGCGAATATTTGATGTGGGAAAGATGTAGCCAGATGCATTATCTGTTTTAGATACGTGGTTGTCTGTCCGTCCGTCCGTCCGTCCATCCGTAGCACAAGTCATGTGCGCCACTTCACCACCGACCTGTGCGTAAAAGCGCAAACTGTCCCTCCTTGAGGCAATGAATGAGGAAATAATCGCCCTGAATCAGACCAGCATTTAATACGCAAAATCGGGTCAAACCCCCCGCGGCTATTAGGTGCCAGGCGGCTATTTGCCACCGGGCGACTATTTGGAAATATACGGCATGTGACAATAATCATATGTGTATAATAACAGTAGAAGTGTGACTAATGATAACAGCAGCAGCAGGAGGCATCTAGCAGGATCACAGCAGCTCTTGTAGGCTGAAATCAAGACGATCACATTAACCAGTGCGCAATCATCAGACCTGACAATTATCACAGGAAAACAATCTTTGTTATATCGACATAACGAGATAATTAATTCGTTATCACGAGATAACAATCTTTGTTATATCGAGATAACGAAATGATAAGTCGTTATCACGACATACCAGTGCACAAAAAAAAATAAAAAATACATGGCCATTCTCGTCTTCCGTAGTCTAGACTAATCACTGCACTCTTTTACATTATTCCAGTGTTGAAGACAAAAGTAAAGCTACCATGTAATGTTAAAATCCGTTTGTCTACTGATGAAGTGTGGGCATAGATGTTGGAACTAGGGGTGTGGGGATCCCCCCCCCCACCCCCCACCCCCCCCCCCCCTTTGTCTGACTTACATTTATCTCTTTCATATCATTAATGCATAGATCTATGCTTTTGATGTGATATGCAGCCTGCCTGACTATATACAGTAGCCTTGACATCCAGGATGTTGTGTCCATCCTGCAAACCTTGCAGCCCCAAACGCACTCCATGCTGTCGGAGGTGGAGAAGCTTATTAAGCTCTGTCTGGCCCTGCCCGTATCTGTCGTGGCATCCGAGCGTTAATTCCTGTGGCATGTAGGATAACTTATATTTAATCTTTTCTGTTTGCTGTTGTGTCAGTGTTTCATTTTGCTTTATTTTTTTGTCTTTTGCACTTGGTGTGTCTTTGTGTTTACACTGCTTTGCAAAAGTCAATCAACGGACATGAAAGAAATGAAATCCATATGTTGGAGCAATAAATGTAAGATTGCATTTATTGGAGCAAAGATGGAAATGTTAAGTTAACGAGGGAGTTCACGGGATGGTAATTAATGTTAACGTTATGTAGCAGGAGGAGGTTATTATTTGTTAGTGTCATGCAAAATTGAATGTTTTGCTTTTTAGCTGCAACCAGTAGCCCTGTAGCCTGCGATCTGTCAGTTGGTTAGGTGGTTGGTCTTTCACTAAAAATTCCCCATCCTTTGGCGGCCACAGTTTTTGCCCTAGGCAACTGAAAATTGACATGGAGGTCACAGCAATTACAAATTCATGTTTGTTTTGCTCAGTCATTTTCCCAAAAATTGGGGGAAAAAAAGCAATTAATTTCCACATAAGCTAATAAGAGTGGGAAATCAGCGACCAGAGATCCAAACTGTGTACCGTTCCTGAGGGCCATACCACTATTTCATGTCATATTTTAATGTACGGGCCGTGGCTCTGAGATAGAGAGGGTCATTCACTAATCAGAAGATCAGCGGCTCGATCCCCTGCTCCTCTAGTTGGCATGTTGAAGTATCCTTGGACAAGATACTGAACCCAAAATTGCTCACAATGGCTGTTCCATTGGTGTGTGAGTGCTTGTGAAAGGTTACCAAGTAGCAGATGGCACAATGTATGTTAGCCTCAGCCACCAGTGTGAATGGGTGAATGTGACATGTAGTGTAAAAGCACTATGAGTGATCGGAAGACTAGAAAAGCGCTGTACACATTCAGTCCATTTACCTTTTAACACTGTAGGAAAATGATTGCAAGTTTACACAGGTAGTAAGACTAAGTAGGTATTATGATAACAAAGATGCTTTCCAGGAAATCGCAGTTAATGTTTCATGGCAATTTCAGACAATGTCAGATTATATAATGGGTGTTTATGGGATAGAATATTGAAAGCTAGTCTAATAGACAAACACAGTGTGTGTCCCATGAACCTATAGACTTTATAAGAATGATGGATGCTTGGCTTGAAGTTCTCCGGCACGGTGCCGGATTTCCGGCGCAGGGATATTTTTTTCTTGTGAATATTTTATTATCTTGCCGTAGCAACAGTGATTTAACCAGTCGTTTTAAAGCAAAGCAAAGTGATAGTTCCAACTGCCAATGGTGTATCACATTACTCAAGGTAAACAAGGACTTCTAGCCAATCAGAGGCAGAGTAGGGCAGGCCTTAAGTTTTCACAGTCTCTCATTCAGTCACGCCACGGACACACCGGACGCAGAACCGAAGCGCAGCGCCCAGCAGATTTTCCTTTTTTGGTGAATTGTTCATATTTCATTATTAAAAACCTTGAAATTGTCATTCTAGCTCCTTGATGTGATACTTGATTGATACTCTCAAAGTGCACCAGATTAATTCATTTAGACGTCAAATGTTCAAAATTTTCTTCCAGGGGGGCATGCCCCCAGACCCCCCTAGCGCAGAAGGCCCTCTAAAAAAATTTCAGGCACAGGATTTTTTCTTGCTTCAAGCCCTGTGGATGTGACCCGTGGCTTTTTACTTGTACTGGTAATATTAGCATTGATATGTCCACCTAGCAACAGGCATACACTCAAAATTTCTTGAGAAATTTCCTTTTCTCTTCTGTTGTTGATGTTCATATTTTGGGAGTGCCATGGAAGTCTTGCATGCACGAGTTAATGAGCATTCAAACTTGTTTCTTTCAGGCTTGCACAGTACCAACACCGTCACATTGCTGACTGGAGTACATCCAACCAGGATGCAGACATGCAGTGTGGGCCAGACATGTCGGAGGAGCCGTTTCCTAACCTAAATCATGTCTTACAAGGTGTGGAGCAAACTCACATCACACTGGTCTGTAACTAGAGTCTTGATTATTGCCAATTAGGTTTTCACATGTAAGGAGTTTGCCCTGGTACTTAGGTGCATAAGTAGAAGAAGAACAGAGAATATAGGCAATGTACAGAGATGATTTTTCAATAGATTGGCATTAATGTAACACATTAGGTGCGGTTACATGATGGCTTCTCATTCAGAATGAAATAAATCTGAATGAAATCATTCGGATTTAAAGTGTTTATAGGTAGTTTACATGGGAAATATTCATTCCGATTGAGGGTTTACACGGGAGATCAGTTTAATCGCCTTTATTTGGGTCTGTGCAAGGTTTGGGGCAGGGAAGGTTTCTGATTGGATAGGGGGCAGGGTAATGTTATGTTTACCGGAAGAAAACACTGTAGTCCACGCTCCAGATAACAAGATACTTGACGATGCCGTTCTTAGTGCCTTTTTTGGGCTTGTTTTGCTTATATTCTTGAATCAGCAGTACGACAACAACCTTGTTCTGCTTATGCTTCATCTGTTGAGGAGGAGAAGACAGAAAAACTCTTCCATTCGGGTTCTGAAAAGGAATATTCCACCCCTGTGCATTCGGTTTGAGGTGTTTACAAGGAGCATTTCTATTCGGGTAGGGCTTCCAACCCGAATGCAAAAGGAATACATGGCTCCATGTAAACGCACGTACTGTGACCAATACATGGTTTTAGTTTAGTGTTTGGTTTTAGTGTTTAATCATTTAGCCAAGGCAATGTCAGATATTGTTTAATGCCCATCACAAATACCCAGAGACCCAAAGAAATGATCTATGTTTTTGATCAGCAGTCTAAAAACCCACAGATACTTAAGTGGAGATGAAACACTGATGATTGTGGTTCATTTGAACTTTACCTTAGGCAAGATATGACACTGCAATCAAACTTCAGTGTTCATAACAAATCAACCATATGTGGTACAGCTTCACAACTTTCACCAAAATGTAGCCTCAATACTGAAAGACCTTTTGTACATTATATTGCAAATTATGAAGATCATTACTGTTTTTTTTTTGTTTTTTTGTTTTTTTTCAAAATCTGTAAAACTTCTTAAACCTATCTCCTCCCACAGTTTTTGCTAGGGATGCACTGAAATGAAAATTTGTGGCTGAAGCCGAACAAAATTAAATGCTTAGCCGAATGCCGTTGTTTAGTTTTTCATTAGTTTTTGCAGATGAACCTCCTCCAGATTAGTGTTGTCACGGTACCAAAACTGGGACCCACGGTACGATGCCAATGAAAGTATCACGGTTCTGAGTAGTATCATGATACCACAGCGAAAATGAGGCAGATGTGTCTTTTGTCATCTATAAAAAGATAAATTACTTTTCTAAATTACATCAATGATATTTCAAAGGAATAAATTACTTATTGACTTATTCATACTTCAGAAACTAAGGATAGACTGATACATCGGCCGGCCGACATATTGGGCCGATATTTGAGGGTTTTGTTTTTTTTTCCTTTTTGTTATACTTGTATCGGCATTGGCCAATACGCGCGTGGGTTCGCGGATTTATTTTTCCCTGGCATGATTTACAGACAGACATTTACATTTACAGACAAATTAAATATTTGTTTATTTTATAAAGACATTACTGGAAGATTTAAGAGCACTGAACTCTTTTTTTTATTTGAATGTATAATAATAATAATAATAATAATAATATTCTACCTGTTCTACCTCAACTTTCCATCTTGTTTTAGTAGTTTTTACTGTTCAATAAATGTTTCTTATTTTAAACTTGAGACCTGTAATATTTGTTATCATTGTGTCATTTTTTTTGATGTTAGTCATTGGCTAAGGGTGAAAAAATCGGTATCCGCATCGGCCCTAAAAAATCCATATCGGTCTAGCCCTATCAAAAACAGCATCAATAAGTGATTAACATAGGGGAGATCAAAATAAAATAAATAGATAAAATAAGTTCAGAAAAGTCCCTAAGGTGCGGTGAGGTTTGTGGACCATTGACTGCCACAAGGAGAGAAATGTGAACGGCTCGTTTCTCCTCTGACACGTCACAAACCTGTGTGCCGCCACGGCTCGGCTGTTCAGGTACTTTTGGGCAGTCGTGACACCAACGAAGAGCCGGGCTTCTTGGTCGCCGGTAAGCCGTTATCTTGCATCGCAGAGCCCTATTTGAGAGGAATAGATTTCCTGTCTGTGTCTGTCACCCCCATTCAACCCACAACCTGCAGGATTCACCCTTCGTTTCTGCTGCTGGTTGAAATCTGCCACATGCGCCTTAGTGTCGAGCGGGCGGAGGCGTTGATCCGAGGGTTGTGAGTTCAAGCCTCAACTGATGCAAAATGTACACAATGGCAACTTTCTTGTTGTCTTCCTATTCTGCCTCTTGTTGCTCAGAATTGCCTAAATTTGTCCAGCCCCAACCATTGCTGCGCTGCAGCTATAATTTAACTTTTTTTAACAAGTGTTGATATAATAGGGTTTGAGAGTTTTGATGAGATAGAAGAACCACGGTCAAAGAAAAAAATAATTGGCTATGGTTTTTGAGCCAATAAAGCTCCATTTCCACCCAACACTTTCGGTATGGTACTTTTGGAACCCAAAGTAACCCTTCAGACATGGTACCTAGACTAAAGGTCCCATTAGTGTTTCCACTGTTAACAGTATCCTAAAATATGGGTAGAGTTGTTGTCACCCACTGCTCTGTCAAGCACTCACTGTATTTTGACACAGAAGGAAGTCTGCATCTGTTTATCATCCACAGGATTAGGTTGCATGCCAACATTTTCGGAACAAAATAAAACAGGCTGCAGTGAGAGTCTCTCTCCACTGGATATTTAAACGTAGCAGGTTCGTGCATTCAGTCCTTCTCAGGCAAGCTCAGGGGTTAATGTTGCCAGAGCCCAAAGGAATGACACCAACTGAGGATTTGAATATATACAGTTTACATAACCCAGGTGAAATTAATATAAACAAATGCTTGAAGATCCACTTGTGACTTAAAGTGTATGTCATCTAAGAGAGACAATAAAAACTAAAGTAATGCTCAAAATTGTCACATTAAAATTTAAGCTGTGCTGATGGATTCATGTCGTCAACTCATGCGTTGAGTAACATTACAAGTTAACATTCCACCTTAAAAGTTGCCAGCAGTTGGCCCAGTAAATGAAATTACTGTTTCTCCGACTCCATCTCCTGCAAGAGGCAGCACAACATCCTTTCATTTTATAGTTACAGTTTACTAATAAAACTCTCCAAGGTATAAACAGTAACCTCAAAAGTAGCCACAACTCAGCCCTAAGCAGAGTGACCGTCCTCTACTGACCAATCAACAGACTGTCGTGTTCACAGCTCCACCTTTTAGTACCAGATCTGTGTGCTAGGTACCCCAACAGAGGGGTGAAAAACAACATACCGAACTAAACTGTACCGTACTGCTTGGTGGAAATGGGGCTTAAGACCAAATATAGTGGTAGGACCTGTTCCCATGGAGTCAAAACGTCAGCGGTGAAAGTGAAAAGCTGCCTGAACTTGACTTAAGTTGTAAGATGGCCTTGCCCAGCTGGTGAAAGGGGAAAATCACAATCAGGTTTTCCAGGAAAGCGAGGTGGATATCAAGTTTCATAGCTGTGTTGTATCTCGCAAAAGTTAAAATTCAAACAAACCACAGTCATAATTGTTGAGTGTTTAATCTCTTCTTTAAATTAACAAGAAAGAGACAACCCTGCAAATCCTCACAATTAAGAATCTATGAGTATCAAATGTTGTGTGTTTTACTCTGATAAATATTACATGATACATTCCAACTGTGTATGACTCACAGATGAGATATAGTGTGTCATTTGTCCTTTTTTCTCCTGAACTGAACGCAGGAAAGGAAGACATGGATGACCAAGCAGAACACTAGACCACTGTAGATGGACAACACAGACACCTGCAGGACAAAGAAGATGGACGCCAACAAAGTATGGCAGTGGCGCATTATGCATGTTAAGAAATATTCAAGACGTCCAGATCCATTCTATTTCAGCAATAGAATAGGATTGGACTTTAATGTAGCATCCAGCGCACAGAAAAAACTGGACTTACAGTTAGTGACCAATGGTGTCATACTTGAGATTTGTAACTTTGCTAAAATCGTGAACAAGAGTAAAAGGCGTTTTTTGACAAACATTTTGGAGAACAATTTTGATCTAGGCTTTGAAAATGAGCAACAGCGGATTGATTTTTCTGCTCGTATTCATTACAAAGTCAAAGAGCTGATCAGGAAACCTCCTAAAGATAAAAATGAAGTTTTCACTCTGTTTGACACATCATCTAAGACAGAACGCAACAGCAACTATGGACTGACCACTGCATCTTCAGAGCACCTGGTGGAGATGGATGAAACTGATCACAATGAGCATGAAGATGAATTCAAGTTTTCACAAGTAACATCCAAGGAATACTTGCAGACAGAAGGTTTCTCAGAAGAGATGGACGAAGCACCTGGTGATGACTTTAAACATGAGGATGAATTCAAGTGTTCACAAGTAACATCCAAAGAATACTTACAGACAGAAGGCCTCTCAGTAGAGGTGGACAAAGCACCTGGTGATGACAGTGAACATGAGGATGAATTTAAGTATTCAAAAGCACAGTCAGCAGAAGAACTACAGGAGGATTGTCTTCCCCCTTTGTTTCCTTACTGTGAAGGAATTGGTCTGAACCTTGACGTTGGGTCGAAACAAAGTCTAGATCCAGATTTGCTGACAAAGGGCGTGATGTTAGAATTAGTACACTTTACCAGGATACTGACTGCATCCTACAGCCCTATTGTTCTTGATGTGTTGGAGCACAATTTTGAACTTGATCTCAAAAGTCAACAAGGGAAAAGTCGACTTTGGTTCAAGATATCTCACCTGCTGAGAAGAAGAAATCGACTCCTCGCCACTGGTACCAAAATCAGCCGAAATTTTAAAGATGAGCAGTTTTCCTTCCAGACAAACCCCTTAAAAAGAACTAAGTTTTCAACACTGTCCAATGTGGAAGCCACACAGTATCACCTCAAGGACGTGATGAAAAGAAGACAGTCTGATTTAAAAAGTAACCAGAAAAAGAGGGCACTGTCAAGCTCAAGTGAAAGGGCGAACAAAAGACACAGAATAGGACAGTTTGAAGACATGGAGACAAACTCACTCTCTCATCACACTGATTTGTGTACCAGTGAAAAAGCGGAGGGAGATCATTGTCACACTTTCCTACTAGGAGAGTCTGATCAAGACTCTGACAAAGTCACAAATCCAGGATACACTGGCAAACTGGATCACTTACAAAGCCCAAAAAGTTGTTCACTGAACTCTGACATTGCTGGAGACTCAGAACCAAGTTATCTTGCTTATTGTACGCCTTTATTCACCACCACTGAAATCTCATCCAGTTCACCAACTGTACACTCAAATGTGAACCCACCATTTGCAAGTCAACCTGAAGAAAGAGGGCTCTGTGGAGGGGAAGAGCCATCACAAACTCCAAGAAATGCATCAAATAAACATGACATGGAGCAAGACGAAATGGGAACAGAGATCATGTGGAAGTTGCGTGCTAACCGTGTAAAACAAATCCTCTCCTCACCAAAGACAGAAAAAGATTATTGTCAATTCACCATGTCCAAGAAAGCAGGCCTTGAATTTAATGTTGGATTTGGCCTAAAGAAAACCATCAGTGTTGACTCTTTGTCTAATTCTGTTCTGCTTGAAGTTGCTAAATTTGCCTTGGCAATGAATTCATCTCAACAGGATTTCATCATGGAGATTCTTGAGTACAACTTTGACTTTGGCCTGCAGAGTCAACACCAGAGGGATCTTTTCACATGTGAAATTATGAAAAGAGTAAGAAAGCTGAGAAGTTGTGAAGATGCAGTCAGATTCTCAAAAGAGATTTTTCAACTGCCTGGACCCATGTCATCAAAAATGAATATGGCTAATCAGAGTGTGGTTGGAGTAACTCCAGAACTCAGCAGTGAATTGAGAATTAAGGAGTGTGCTGTTGTTTTGGTACGTCTGCCTCATTCACATGCCGAAACTAAACAAGTTACATCACAGAAGATTGTGGATCTTTATCCCTTCTGCAAGGAAATAGGTCTGAAACTGCATGTGAACAAAATTCAACCAAACAAAAAACTGGATATCAACAACCTGACCAATGGAGCAATGACTGAAGTGATGAACTTTGCAGAAAAGTTGTGTGGAACATTTGAGCAGATTTGTCTTGACATTCTCAGACACAACTTGGATCTCGATTTGCAAAGTGGACAATCTGATCTTGCCAGAGATATTCTTGCACAAATTCCTGCCATAATGGAGCAGAAGAATTTATCAAATTGTGCAGGCCTCGACAGGGAAATAAAAGGCACAGGAACAGATTGTTCAACAATGTTGCAACTGGATTGCCAAAACAGCGCAAATTTAGATGCAAGCAATGTTGGTCCTTCCGAGGCTGCTACCATAGACCAATATGTAGACACTTCTGCTGACATTCAACAGCAAGATGAACACAATTTAATGCTGTGGAAATTGCGGGCCACTTATATTGAGTACATTCTCTCAGTACCTCATGAAGAACATTGCCCGTTATTCTTACTCCAGATGCAAAAAATTGGCATTGATTTCAATGTAGGATCTGGAATTAAACAAAATCTGATCCCAAGTTACTGACCAATGGCATCATGGTTGAACTGACCAAGTTTGCCACAGCCTTGCTATCATCCCAAAGGCATTTCATCACAGATATACTGGAGTACAATTTTCATCTTGATTTCAAGAATGAGCTGCATCGCAGTGCATTTGCAACGCAAACTTGGTATGCAATTCAAGCAGCACGTAAAAAGTTCAACTTTAGTCGAATAAATATGCTTTTTGAACTCCCTGACCTGAGGTACATAGAAGAATCTGCCAAGAGTTGCCCCAGATGCTATCAAGTCAGAACTGACAAGCTTCATCAGGATGAATCTGACGCTGGTCACATGCATCATCCCCGTCCATATACCATGACTGACACATTCTTTGCTGATGCAAACTCCACAGCACAGAAGCCTGCAAAGGATCTGTCCTCGACTCTCTCAGCAGCAGTGGAAACAATAATTGACAGGTACTCTCGCTGCAAGAAAATAGGTCTGGACCTGTGCATAAACAAAGACCAACCAAAAGATAAAGTGGACTTGCATTTGTTGACACATGGCATTATAACTGAAGTGTTCAATTTTACCATAAAACTGTGTGGGACAAAAAATAAGATCATCAATGATGTCCTTGAGCACAACTTCAAAATTGGCATGCAGAGGCAAGATATCAATCCTGCAGCCATGTTCCTTGCAGTGCTGAAGAAGTATAAAAAATCTGCCAGTCAGGCCTGGTTAAGTGAAGTCTATGTAATTCAACACTATCCACAAAAACAATTTAGACATGCAAGTAAAGTGAAACAGGCAACATCCATGCGGAGAAGTGAATTGAAAGAAAGGTTCAAAACAGAAAGCTGGCACTACAAAGCAAGGGAAAAGTCACAGCACCAGAGAGAATGAGAACAGAGAACTACTACACTTGTCCTCTAGGAGAGTCAGATCTAGACTGGGGTGACATTACAGATTCAGGAGGTGAAGAGCAAACACAGACTCTTAGAAATGAGCCAACTGAATGTGACATGGAGCAAGAGGAAATGGGAACAGAGACTCTGTGGAAGTTGCGTGCTAACCGTGTAAAACAAATCCTCTCCTCACCGAACAGAGCGTTTGGTGAATACTCCTGGTCCAAGAGAGCAGGCCTTGAGTTCAATGTTGGATTTGGCCCAAAGCAACACATCAGTGTTGACTCTTTAACTAATTCTGTTTTGCTTGAAGTTGCTAAATTTGCCTTAGCAATGAATTCATCTCAACAGGATTTCATCATGGAGATTCTTGAGTACAACTTTGACTTTGGCCTGCAGAGTCAACACCAGAGGGATCTTTTCATATGTGAAATTATGAAAAGAGTAAGAAATTCGAGAAGTTGTGGAGATGCAGTCAGATTCTCAAAAGAGTATTTGCAACTACCTGGTTCCATGTCATCAGTAAATATGGCAAATCAGAGCATGGGCAGTGTCAATCCCGAGCTCAGCAGTGAATTGAGAGTTGAGGATTGTGATGTTGCCCCTGTGTGTCCTTCGAATGTAAATGCTAACACCAAAGAACACATTTCACAGAAGATTGTGGATCTTTATCCCTTCTGCAAGAAAATAGGTCTGAAACTGCATGTGAACAAAATTCAACCAAACAAAAAACTGGATATCAACAGCCTGACCAATGGAGCAATGACTGAAGTGATGAACTTTGCAGAAAAGTTGTGTGGAACATTTGAGCAGATTTGTCTTGACATTCTCAGACACAACTTGGATCTCGATTCGCAGAGTGGACATTCTGATCTTGCCAGAGATATTCTTGCACAAATTCCTGCCATAATGGAGCAGAAGAATTTATCAAATTGTGCAAGCCTCGACAGGGAAATAAAAGGCACAGGAACAGATTATTCAACAATGTTGCAACTGGATTGCCAAAACAGCGCAAATTTAGATGCAAGCAGTGCTGGTCCTTCCGAGGCTGCTACCATAGACCAATATGTAGACACTTCTGCTGACATTCAACAGCAAGATGAACACAATTTAATGCTGTGGAAATTGCGGGCCACTTATATTGAGTACATCCTCTCAGTACCTCATGAAGAACATTGCCCATTTTATTCTTACTCCAGATGCAAAAAAATTGGCATTGATTTCAATGTAGGATCTGGAATTAAACAAAATCTTGATCCCAAGTTACTGACCAATGGCATCATGGTTGAACTGACCAAGTTTGCCACAGCCTTGCTATCATCCCAAAGGCATTTCATCACAGATATACTGGAGTACAATTTTCATCTTGATTTCAAGAATGAGCTGCATCGCAGTGCATTTGCAACGCAAACTTGGTATGCAATTCAAGCAGCACGTAAAAAGTTCAACTTTAGTCGAATAAATATGCTTTTTGAACTCCCTGACCTGAGGTACATAGAAGAATCTACCAAGTGTTGCCCCAGATGCTATCAAGTCAGAACTGACAAGCTTCATCAGGATGAATCTGACGCTGGTCACATGCATCATCCCCGTCCACATACCATGACTGACCCATTCTTTGCTGATGCAAACTCCACAGCACAGAAGCCTGCAAAGGATCTGTCCTCGACTCTCTCAGCAGCAGTGGAAACAATAATTGACAGGTACTCTCGCTGCAAGAAAATAGGTCTGGACCTGTGTGTAGACAAAGACCAACCAAAAGATAAAGTGGACTTGCATTTGTTGACACATGGCATTATAACTGAAGTGTTCAATTTTACCATAAAACTGTGTGGGACAAAAAATAAGATCATCAATGATGTCCTTGAGCACAACTTCAAAATTGGCATGCAGAGGCAAGATATCAATCCTGCAGCCATGTTCCTTGCGGTGCTGAAGAAGTATAAGAAATCTGCCAGTCAGGCCTGGTTAAGTGAAGTCTATGTAATTCAACACTATCCACAAAAACAATTTAGACATGCAAGTAAAGTGAAACAGGCAACATCCATGCGGAGAAGTGAATTGAAAGAAAGGTTCAAAAACAGAAAGCTGGCACTACAAAGCAAGGGAAAAGTCACAGCACCAGAGAGAATGGGAACAGAGAACTACTACACTTGTCCTCTAGGAGAGTCAGATCTAGACTGGGGTGACATTACAGATTCAGGAGGTGAAGAGCAAACACAGACTCTTAGAAATGAGCCGACTGAATGTGACATGGAGCAAGAGGAAATGGGAACAGAGACTCTGTGGAAGTTGCGTGCTAACCATGTAAAACAAATCCTCTCCTCACCGAACAGAGCGTTTGGTGAATACTCCTGGTCCAAGAGAGCAGGCCTTGAGTTTAATGTTGGATTTGGCCCAAAGCAACACATCAGTGTTGACTCTTTAACTAATTCTGTTTTGCTTGAAGTTGCTAAATTTGCTCTAGCAATGAATTCATCTCAACAGGATTTCATCATGGAGATTCTTGAGTACAACTTTGACTTTGGCCTGCAGAGTCAACACCAGAGGGACCTTTTCATATGTGAAATTATGAAAAGAGTAAGAAATTCGAGAAGTTGTGAAGATGCAGTCACATTCTCAAAAGAGTATTTGCAACTACCTGGTCCCATGTCGTCAGTAAATATGGCAAATCAGAGCATGGGCAGTGTCAATCCCAACCTCAGCAGTGAATTGAGAGTTGAGGATTGTGATGTTGCCTCTGTGTGTCCTCCTAATTTAAATTCTAAAACCAAAGAACACATTTCACAGAAGATTGTGGATCTTTATCCCTTCTGCAAGAAAATAGGTCTGAAACTGCATGTGAACAAAATTCAACCAAACAAAAAACTGGATATCAACAACCTGACCAATGGAGCAATGACTGAAGTGATGAACTTTGCAGAAAAGTTGTGTGGAACATTTGAGCAGATTTGTCTTGACATTCTCAGACACAACTTGGATCTCGATTCACAAAGTGGACATTCTGATCTTGCCAGAGATATTCTTGCACAAATTCCTGCCATAATGGAGCAGAAGAATTTATCAAATTGTGCAAGCCTCGACAGGGAAATAAAAGGCACAGGAACAGATTATTCAACAATGTTGCAACTGGATTGCCAAAACAGCGCAAATTTAGATGCAAACAGTGCTGGTCCTTCCAAGGCTGCTACCATAGACCAATATGTAGACGCGTCTGCTGACATTCAACAGCAAGATGAACACAACTTAATGCTGTGGAAATTGCGGGCCAGGTATATTGAGTACATCCTCTCAGTACCTCATGAAGAACATTGCCCATTTTATTCTTACTCCAGATGCAAAAAAATTGGCATTGATTTCAATGTAGGATCTGGAATTAAACAAAATCTTGATCCCAAGTTACTGACCAATGGCATCATGGTTGAACTGAACAAGTTTGCCACAGCCTTGCTATCATCCCAAAGGTATTTCATCACAGATATACTGGAGTACAATTTTCATCTTGATTTCAAGAATGAGCTGCATCGCAGTGCATTTGCAACGCAAACTTGGTATGCAATTCAAGCAGCACGTAAAAAGTTCAACTTTAGTCAAATAAATATGCTTTTTGAACTCCCTGACCTGGGGTACATAGAAGAATCTGCCAAGTGTTGCCCCAGATGCTATCAAGTCAGAACTGACAAGCTTCATCAGGATGAATCTGACGGTGGTCACATGCATCATCCCCGTCCACATACCATGACTGACACATTCCTTGCTGATGCAAACTCCACAGCACAGAAGCCTGCAAAGGATTTGTCCTCGACTCTCTCAGCAGCAGCGGAAACAATAATTGACAGGTACTCTCGCTGCAAGAAAATAGGTCTGGACCTGTGCGTAGACAAAGACCAACCAAAAGATAAAGTGGACTTGCATTTGCTGACACACGGCATTATAACTGAAGTGTTCAATTTTACCATAAAACTGTGTGGGACAAAAAATAAGATCATCAATGATGTCCTTGAACACAACTTCAAAATTGGCATGCAGAGGCAAGATATCAATCCTGCAGCCATGTTCCTTGCAGTGCTGAAGAAGTATAAGAAATCTGCCAGTCAGGCCTGGTTAAGTGAAGTCTATGTAATTCAACAGCATCCACAAAAACAATTTAGACATGCAAGTAAAGTGAAACAGGCAACATCCATGCGGAAAAGTGAATTGAAAGAAAGGTTCAAAAACAGAAAGCTGGCACTACAAAGCAAGGGAAAAGTCACAGCACCAGAGAGAATGGGAACAGAGAACTACTACACTTGTCCTCTAGGAGAGTCAGATCTAGACTGGGGTGACATTACAGATTCAGGAGGTGAAGAGCAAACACAGACTCTTAGAAATGAGCCAACTGAATGTGACATGGAGCAAGAGGAAATGGGAACAGAGACTCTGTGGAAGTTGCGTGCTAACCGTGTAAAACAAATCCTCTCCTCACCAAACAAAGAGTTTGGTAAATTCACCTTGTCCAAGAGAGCAGGCCTTGAGTTTAATGTTGGATTTGGCCCAAAGCAACACATCAGTGTTGACTCTTTAACTAATTCTGTTTTGCTTGAAGTTGCTAAATTTGCCTTAGCAATGAATTCATCTCAACAGGATTTCATCATGGAGATTCTTGAGTACAACTTTGACTTTGGCCTGCAGAGTCAACACCAGAGGGATCTTTTCACATGTGAAATTATGAAAAGAGTAAGAAAACTGAGAAGTTGCGAAGATGCAGTCAGATTCTCAAAAGAGGTCTTTGAATTTCCTGGTCCCATGCTATCAATAAATATGCCAAGTCAGAGCATGGTCAGTGTCAATTCTGAACTCGGCATCGAATCAAGAATGGAAGAATGTAATGTTGCTCCTGTGTGTCCTTCTGATTCACACACTGAAAGCAAAGAACATATATCAGAGATGATTGTGGATCCTCATCCCTTCTGCAAGGAAATTGGTCTGAAGCTACACGTAAATAACCGTAAACAAAACACAAAACTGGATATCAACAAACTGACCAATGGAGCAATGACTGAAGTGACAAACTTTGCAGAACAATTGTGTGGAACATTTGAGCAGATTTGTCTTGACATTCTCAGACACAATTTTGATTTCGATTTGCAAAGTGGAGATACCAGAAGAATTGTTGCTGCTGTATGTGAGCAAAAGAATCTATCATCAAAACTTTCAAAACATTTGAAAATAAAGGGCACAAAAGCAACAAACCTAAATCAAGATTGCCAGAATGACCAAACTTTAGATGCAAGTGGTACTGGATATTCCCAGGCTGCAGTAATGGACGACAAGACTGAATACCCAGAAGAGTTAGATTTAAAGCTGTGGAAATTGCGGGCCAATCAAATGCAGCAAATCCTCTCAATACCTCACGGAGAACATTGCCCATTATATTCTTACCCCAGATGCAAAACATTGGGCATTGATTTCAATGTAGGATCTGGAGTAAAGCAGAATCTTGATCCCAAGTTACTGACCAATGGCATCATGGTCGAAGTGGATACTTTTGCCAACGCACTGCACTCAGCAGAAAAGTATTTCATCACAGAGATACTGGAGTATAATTTTCATCTTGATTTCAAGAGTGAGCTGCATCGCAGTGCCTTTACGCTGCAAATTTGGAAAAAAGTTTTGGGGCTAAGAAAGCACAAAAGTAGCAATCCTCGAATGAATATGCCTTTTGAACTCCCTGACATACAAGAACCTATTTCTGACAGACCTAAATATTGCCCTAAATGCTATCAAGACAGAAATGATAAGCTTCATCAGGATGAATCCAATCCCAGTGAAATGCATCATCCTCGTCCACATATAATGCTCGACACAGTTTCTGCAAATGCAAACTGCATAGAACAAAAGCCTGCAAAGGATCCTTCCCTTACCTCCTCAGCAACAGAGGAGACGATAATGGACCGCTACCCTCGCTGCAAGAAAATAGGTTTGAACCTGTGTGTGAACAAAGACCAACCGAAAGATAAACTTGACATGCATGTATTGACAAGTGGGATTATCGTTGAAGTGGCTAGTTTTGCCAAAAAATTGTGTGGGTCAAAACTTAAAACCATTTGTGCAATCATTGAAAACAACTTCAACATGAGCCTGCAGCCTGTAGATATATGGAACAAAGTGTGGCTTAGTAAAGAAAAACACAAGGATGGTGGACACGCATGGTTGGATGAAGTCTGTGTTTTTCAGCCACAAAGACAACCCAGGCATTTAAGTAAACTTGTTGAGGCATCTGCCACGCAGATCAGTGAAAGGAAGGAAACTATTAAAAAAAGAATGCTGGCACTTCAAACTAAGGAGAAAAGACCCACGCTGCCAAGTCCTAACACAAGTGTCGTAAAATCAAAGACACATCAACGGAGTAAGGGGAAATGTTTTCCCCATTGCACAGAGATAGGTCTGGATCTAGATGTCACATCAAAATCAGGCGAGAAAGAGAAGCTGGACTTGGATTTATTGACGAGAGCTGTAGTGTGTGAGATCCATAAATTTGCAGTCAAGAATCCAGGAAACTACATGCCACACACACTGTTTGACATTCTTGACTATAACTTTGATCTTAGCTCACAACATCACAGGCGCTGGGAATTTTCCATAGCTACTACATCCAAAGTCCAAGCCATGGTCAAGCAACGTGACATGAATCGAAACAGACCACATGAAGTCTTCAGGTTGCCATTTATATTTGCTCCCGGGACACATAATGAGAAACCAAAAAAGCATTCCAGGAAAGAACCAGTCAAAAAGAGAATGGGCAGAAACCATTCAGATTCCAGTGATGATGATTTTCTTAATGTTGTCGAAACTGACGAGGTGGCTTGGTCCTTTGAGGACACTGAGTTCTCAATAGATCCTTGGTCGGCACTGCCAATGTGTGGAAGTCCAGTGAGTGAAGGTTGTGACAGTCCTCTCCAGGGAAACATACAGATCGGAGAGAAGGAGTACGATGCACAGTTTGGCAATATGAATCCAGAACTGGACACTGAGACAGTAGTGCAGATGAGTGGGAGTCCAGTGAGTGAAGGTTGTGGCAGTCCTCTCCCGGGAAACGCACAGATTAAAGAGGAGTACAATCCACATCATGGTAATATAAAACCAGAACCAGACACAGAGGAAAAACATAATGATGATGTCAAGACAAAGTCAAACACTGAAGATGCTCAGCACTTAGTCCCAGATGTGGCTACAGGACTCCTTGGGTATATGCCAGTGGTAGTTTTGCCAAACTTGGTCGGACCGCAGGCGGGATTGCAAAACCAGTATGTCCAGTGTTACATCCTGGCAGAACCACAAGGACCCTCTATACGTCCTGACATTGTGAGTAACATAACACCCAGACTGAACACTGAGGGTGTTCAGTATTTAGTCCCAGTTCAAGCAGTCGGATGCCCCATGGTAACCATAGGTCCAGGCAGTGAGAGCATATTGATCAAACAAGGGCAAGAAAATGTGCCAGCTGACTTGCAGCAAGGTGAAGCTCACAGAAAATGAAGTGGGCATCTAACAGTAATGAAATCCTTAAGCCTCTAAATTATAGTTTCACACTAAACAGATGCTATTAGCTGCCTTGGTTTCTATGGAACTGTATTGAGAATGTAATTCGTGACTTATTTCAGGAATGTATACTTTAAAAAGCTCTGTTAAACTCATACTCAAGAAGTGGAGGCCTAACAGATAGCTAATGCATAAGGTTGTAAATATTCTGCTTTGAAGTTTTGTTGTAAAAAGGACAAGTTGAAAATACATTACACTTTTTAATGTTTCTTTTTCTTTTGGTCAATTGAGACTGGACATTGCTGACTTTGTGGATATCAGATAATTGTATTATAGTCATATGAGACGGTCTTGCCTTACTTTAAAAGTGCCTGTTCTGTTTGTTTTTTTTCTGATCACTTTATACATAGATTATTGTCACTTATTTTTGAAAAAGCAAGTTTGCAATGAAAATATTTTGTAAATGACACAAACTGTGGACACTCTGTGAATTTGTCATAAATTTGTAAATATGAGTGTGTCCATACTTTGTTCTTAATTAGTAAGCACAGCATTTCATGGATATACAGGATAACAGAAATCAAAATGACCTTTATCTGGATGGACTTGTCTGTTGCTCATTGCTGTTTTAGTACATTTATATAAACTTTGAAAGCATCCTCTTCTGTGTACTCATTTCAAATACTGTGAACTTGTATTATAAATGATATGGTTGTGATTTATGATCATTTGCTTGTAGAGATAGATCTCAAGTCTTTTGCATTTGCTCATCTCTACTTTAGGAGTATTAAACACCAACTGTTTTATCTTAGGGTGTTTTGACACTTGGTCCTTTTCAGTCCTCTAAATGGATACAGAGCAGTGACTCGGCATTTTTGCGCATATGGGAGCACTCCAAGAGAACTCAGACCCCTCTGAAGGGAATTGTACTTAGACCACCTCGGAAAGTGGTCTGAATATTTTAATTTTATCACATGGGGACAGAATTTGTGCTGATGACAGCGCAGAGGGTCTGGATAGCACCACTGCTCTTACATAGTTAGTAGGGATGGGTATCATTAAGATTTTAACGGTACTACTACTCTTATCAGTACTGCTTATTGATCCGGTATTTTAACGGTACTCTTATCGATACTTTTTGAGGAAGAAAAAAACAAATTAAGATCATAAATTGCTTTATTTTCTCAATTCTCATTATGCAACAAAATAGTTTTTTAACAAAACATTTTACTTTTTACAGCTTGAAATGTAAAATACATAAAATAATAGTGTTGTCACGGTACCAAAATTGGGACCCACGGTGCGATATCAGTGAAAGTATCATGGTTCTGAGTAGTATCAGGATACCACAGCAAAAATTAGGCAGATGTGCCTTTTGTCATTTATAAAAAGATAAATCACTTTTCTATAATACATCAATGATATTTCAATGGAATAAATTACTTATTGACTTATTCATACTTCAAAAACAGCATCAATAAGTGATTAACATGGGGGGATCAAAATAAAATAAAAAAATGAAATAAAAATCAACCAGCCACCCTCCTTCCCTGACAAGTAAAGAACAGTCCCTTCATAAGTAAAGAACAGTCCCTAAAGTGCGGTGAGGTTTGTGGACCGTTCCCTGCCACAAAGAGAGAAATGTGAACGGCTCATTTTGTGTTGGCTGCTAGCATAATGTTACAAACCTGGACTGGACGTAAATGAACTAGCTGTGCTAGGGCAGTCAAACCCTGTACGTCTGAATATGGTGCACTTTCACAAGGTGTTTTGACAAATTACTTGCGTTGCCGCCACGCGCTGTGTCTGCATCACCTCTTGTAATGTAAAGCCACACTTTTGACCGTTTGGCTCTCTCTGCCATTGTTATCTATCTAAAGGTAGACTACGAGCTTGAGTTGGTGTGTGCGCTGTCTTGTGTGCGTGTGTGTGTGTCTGTGTCACTGGAACAACAGCCCCGTCCCCTTCTCTCCACTCACACACAGCAGGCAGCCAGGGTGAGCGACACAGATCTCTCGTCTTCAGGGAGAATAGAGAAAATTACAATACAATGACAGATAATTGACGGAGATGGTGAGATAAATGTGCAAGATAACGTTTATCTTGTAAAAAAAAAAAAAAAAAAAATGCGACTGCTCAAGTTCCGATAGCAGAACCGTTAAGGTCAGAGCTTATCAGTACTGCGGTCTTGGAGAATGTAGCCCCGGGGCTCGTTCAATACCGGAGTTCGGTACCCATCCCTAATAGTTAGGTCAAATGCACAGGACAAGTGCAAAATCATTTCTTCTTCTACTTGGGTCCCTTTATGGTTTTGTTAGAATGACTGAGCAGAAATCTTATGCAAGCACATGACATTATTCTTCCAGTTGATTTTTAAGAAAACTACATATTTTCTTGAAAATGCCCGACATTCAAGTGTGGATTTAAAAAAAAAAACACTGAAGATGAAATAGTTTTGGGGTTGAAAATATATACATATATATATAAGGACAAAAATGTACAAGGACCCCCTCTCTCTCTCTTGAGTCTCTCCCATCAGTGGAAAGGCCTTTAAGAAGTTCCTCAGGGCTCGATCCAGCGACAGGCCGGAGAAACCTATATATTGTAAGGAAAATGCTCAACTTCAGCAAACACTGAAATGAAGAGACTCAGAGAACCACGGAGAAAAGTTACAGCCAACGGGGTTACTTTAATCGCAGAACTTTAGCATACAACAGTATACTAGTCTACACAGCAAAACAGATGGAAACAGCCCTGAACAATCACCCTTCAAGTACTTTTATACTGGGCGTCTGCTCGTTCATATACGTGTGTGTGTGTGTGTGAACACGCTTGGGTCGTATTTTCTGGGAATCCAAAGTTCTCCTGGTTTCCTACTTATTCCTAGAGCTAGACTTCGTGCGTCAGTATTTTCTATCTTTGTCTTTCTGGCAAAAACAACCGTTCCTATTGCGAAATTTGGCATATCTGTTCCAACGGTCAGGTCACCCTAACCCAGAACGTTCTCCCTCATTTAACCTCCCAAGGTTTGACTTAAGCACCAATACTCAAATTATCAAAACACCTGATGGGTCCTTTTTACTGCCAAATCTGATATTTGACCAGCTGCTTCCTAAACCTAGTGTAACTGACCTCATTTTTCACCTTTGGTATAAAATGATACATTATCTGCCTCTACATAGTCCCTCCTCTAGTATCGAATCCCACAGCAGTCCAAGTCGAAGGAAACACGATGTGGTGTTTTCTGAACCAATCACCAGGCAACCTAGGGACGAAAGAGACTGCTTCAAGGAGCCCGAGTTAGACTCTGAAGATGAGGTGCACGAGACATCCGCTGGAGTCACAGCCGCTCCAGGAAGACAGGGATAATTATACTGATAGTACTAATTCTGTTCCCCTTATTGACATGTTGCATCGTGCCTATCCTGAAGAAATGGTGTGTGAGAGCAATGGACAAGAGGCTGAACCTCGTAACAGACATGAAGGGAGCACAAATGCTAAGTATGCTGACCCCTGAACGATTGGTGCGCAGAGGAGGGAGGAAAATACCAGATTTGTTCCCAATCCCTGAGTACACGGACAATTCAAAGGACGAGGAGGAACTGTGAGAGAGAATGATGAACAATGGCTGACACTCATATTTATTTTCTGTATTCAGTTTTGTGTTTTGATTTTACAAGAGGAAAGTGTATTAGCAATTTCAACTTAGCAAGTTATGCATATCATCCAAAATGATTTCTGTGATTCTATTATATTCTAATCAGTAAGTTGCATTCTACTGTGTTATGTATTTGATCAGTCTGTTTAAGATTCATCTGTTAGGCCGCCTAACGGGAAGGGGCCGATGGGGGACTTTTCCTGGATTAAACAGCCGCCAGGTTTTTCGCCTCCATCAGTTGAATGTTGACAGATGATAAAATGTGTTCAGTGTTTGATGTAATATCATATACTCATGTCAAGTTCATATATCACCATATCGTATGTTTTCTTATGCATCATTACATTCAAGTTTAAGAGTTTCGTACACGACCATATATTCATGTTAGTAAGGAACACTGGTTATAGTTACAGTGCCATATATCCTACTCATATTCATACAAGCATAGGTGTTCATTTACCATACATTATCTCTGCGAGTAATTTACGATAAAAGGCAGATAATGTATCATTTTATACCAAAGGTGAATTAATTTGGGACTTAATTTGAGTATTTGTGCGTAAGTCAAAACTTGGGAGGATAAATGAGGGAGAAAGTTCTGTTTCTACAAATTAATTATAAAGTATCCAGTGATCCGCTGACCCTGGGGCTATGGACATTTTTATTGGACTTTATTATTTGGAACTCAAACAAGACAATTTACAAATGTGTACCATGAGCCACAAAACACCTATATTTGGCCATAAATGGATGTAGAAACACTCTCAAACATATGTTTTGCATATTGATATATGTGCTCCTCCTCCATACAGTAGACCTGTCAATGGGAGATATTGTGAAGAAAGAACAGTTTCACTGACTTTCTACAATCCTTCTTCACAGTAAAATCTCAATTATCATTACTCTGAAAAGTAGGAGGGACGATCAGTGATTCATTCAAAACTTTCATGCGGAAACTGACTTTACAGAATGCTTCACAGAATAAAATTAAACGTTGGAGCGACAACAACATTCTTTATATTTGTTTTGATTCATGTATGATGGCGACTACATGTAAATAGATATAGTTTTGTTGTTTGCACACGGGATGGCACACTAGAACAGGAAAACGCAGATGAAATGGGTAAAGTGCAGGTGATGAGCAGCAGGTGTGTGATGGGGAAAGCAAAGAGTGGTTTTGACCGTGTAAACTGTGGCAGTATGAAGAGATTGTAGAGTGTTGAAACTGAAATTGATTGAAATGGACACTGAAATTGTTCATTGGATATTTACCTGAGATGAATTATGGACACACAATATTTTACCTGTGTGAAGGTGAGCAGATGTTAAAATAACATAATAACATAACTACCCCAATTCAAACCCAGTGTGTGGAAGTTTACACAACTTTGAAGACAGTATTTTAAATTTGTATAGAGACTAATTTCTAATCCTGCCTCTTTTGCTCCAGACTTTTTACCTGTATGTGATTGGTCAATACTACTCCGACTACAAAACCAGAACGCTGTTGATACCAAAATCTTGTCTTGTTGCCTACAGGTTCTGCATGCAGATATCAGTTTATAGCTACTACATCATTACCCGCAAAAAAGTATCTTATATAAAATCCTGAATATGAATAAATAAATCAGATCAAATGGGTAAGTCTTGATTGTCATCAACACAACAACAATACTAACGCAATTTATTTGTAGGGGCCTTTCAAAGCACTCAAAGACACCTTACAAGACACCATTATAAAAAAAACAAACAGCAATATATCCATAGATCTTAAATTTAAAGAATTCCATGATATACATTAAAAGTTCATAAATGACTAGACAAAAGTAGTGGATATAAATATTAGGTATAAAATCATCATTATGAAGTCATGCAGGTCACCATATGTGTAAGTAAAGTAAAGTAAATCTTTATTTATATAGCACCTTTCACAGCTCAAAGTCACAAAGTGCTTCACAATAAATATACAAACAGTTAAATAAATAGAAAACACAGCAAGTACAAACAGCAAAAAATACAGTGCAAGATACAAGATAGAGACAAATCTGCAAACCCATTCCTTTTTTTAGATTTGATAATCTATAACTATAAAATGTCCTGTATTTTCTCTGATAGATATTACATAATTGATACATAAATGGTGTAAGACTCAAGGATTAGATATAGTCTGTATCACTTGTCCTTTTTTTCTCCTGAACTAAAAACAGGATAGGAAGACATAGAAGACCAAGAAGAACAGTAGACTCCTCGCCACTGGTACCAAAATCAGCCCAGAGTTTATAGATGAGCCATTTTGCAAATGCAAACAAACCACTTCAAAAGAACTAAGGTATCACCACTGCAATATGGAAGCCTCACAGTATCACCTCAAGGACGTGATGAAAAGAAGGCAGTCTGATTTAAAAAGTAACCAGAAAAAGAGGGCTCTGTCAAGCTCATGTGAAAGGGTGAACTAAAGGTGCAGAAGAGGACAGTTTGAAGACATGGAGACAAACTCACTCTCTCATCACACTGATTTGTGTACCAGTGAAAAAGCGGAGGGAGATCATTGTCACACTTTTCCACTAGGAGAGTCTGATCAAGACTCTGACAAAGTCACAAATCCAGGATACACTGGCAAACTGGATCACTTACAAAGCCCAAAAAGTTGTTCACTGAACTCTGACATTGCTGGAGACTCAGAGCCAAGTTATCTTGCTTATTGTACGCCTTTATTCACCACCACTGAAATCTCATCCAGTTCACCAACTGTAAACTCAAATGTGAACCCACCATTTGCAAGTCAACCTGATGAAAGAGGGCTTTGTGGAGCGGAAGAGCCAAGACAGACTCCAAGAAATGCATCAAATAAACATGACATGGAGCAAGACGAAATGGGAACAGAGATCATGTGGAAGTTACGTGCTAACCGTGTAAAACAAATCCTCTCCTCACCAATCACAGAGTTTGGTCAGTTCACCATGTCCAAGAAAGCAGGCCTTGAATTTAATGTTGGATTTGGCTATCATGGCTTTGTCAGGACAAATCTGACCCTGGTCACAATGGTCATCCTCATCCACACATCATGCTGCACACAGTCTCTGCAGATGGAAACTGCACAGAGCAAAAGCCTCCAAAGGATCTGTACACTGGCTTCTCAACCCTAGGGAAGAACGTCATGGAAGACTCCCTCTCTGCAAGAATATAGGTTTAAACCTTTTTGTGGACAAAGACCAACCAAATGATAAGCTTAACATACATGTATTGACACATGGGACTATTCATGAAGTGGCCAATTTTGCCAAAATGATGTGTGGAACAAAAACAAAGATAATTAACGATATCCTTGAACACAGTTTCAACATTAACATGTTCATTTTGGCCCTAGGAAGAGGACACTGAGTTCTTGACAGATCCTGGGACGATGGTGCAGATGAATGGGAGTCTTGAGAGTGAAACTTGTGGCAGTCCTCTCCAAGGAAACATACAGACAAAATAAGAGGAGTACGATCCACAGTATGGCAATATGAATCCAGAACTGGACACTGAGGAAAAATATTGTCCACAATATGATGATGTCAAAACAGAGCCAGACACTGAAGGTGCTGAACATTCAGTCCCAGGTGAACCTACAGAACCCCTTGGATATACTTCAATGATATTATGGCCGAACTCTGGAGAACCACAAGCAGAATCAGAAAGTCCATATGTCCAGTGTTACATCATGGCTGAAACACAAGGATCTGCTGAATGTCCAAACATAAGAACTGAATTTGACACTGAGTGTGTTCAGTATTTAGTCCCCGTTGACGCAGCAGAATCCCAAGAATACACCATAGTTATCATGGGTCAAGGCAATGAGATCACTGTGATTAAAGAAGAGCAAGAAAATGTACCAGCCGATTTGCACCATTGTAAGGTTCACAGAAAATGAAGTGGGCATCTATCAGGAATAACATCCTCAAAATACTTGACTCAAGAGGAAGTTGTGTTTTACACTAAACAGATGCTATTAGCTTCCTTTGTTGTTATGAAAATGTATTTCTTGTAGGGAGATGATGTCGTTGATGACTCATTCCAATTCTTCAGGGATGTATACTTAAAAGCTCACTGTCAAACTATTATTCAAGATTTTGAGGCCGAAAAAGACGGAAAGATCTGACCAGAATGTTTCAATGCAAAGGGCTGTGAATATTATGCTTTGAAGTTTTGTTCTAAAAAGGAAAAAGTGGAAATTCTAAAAGCTTTTTTTTTTTTTTGACATTTGTAAGAATTTATAGAAGGATATTTTCCCACTGAACTTTACTATATGGATTGCAGATAGTTTTGTAGTCATTAAAGACATTTTGGCCTGGAGGCCCAAAGAGAAGGCAAGATCTAATTAAAATGTTTGAACGTAAAGGGCAGTCAATATTGTGCTTTGAAGCTTTGTTCTAAAAAGGTTAATATGCCACAGCTGGACATTCTATAATCTTCTTTTTAATGTTTTGTTTTCCATCTATGGTCACTTTTTGTTTTTTAATCTTTGAAAGAATTTGTGTAAGGATATTTTGAGACTGAACTTTACTTTGTGGATAGATTTTATTCTGGTCTGTTTTCAAAAGTGCTTGTTCTCCATTTTTTGGAGTGCACCTATACTTTATTCATAGTTTGTATACACTGCATAATACAGATGTACACTGCAGAAATGATAATGACCTGTATCTGGTTGGACTATATTCAACCACTCCAAAATGTATATTTTTAACACATGTTGCACATACTGCATATCCTCGTGAGACCCGAACTTTTGCTCGGTATGCATTTTTAATTTCTCCTAGCTATTTGGGTTCAATGGGACTAAATAAGTATACCGGAATCGGCTGCAGACTGACTTGGCAGAGATGGCTGCCATCTTGTTTTTACATGGATTTGTGTATTGTGCTCTTACTACCACTAGATGGCACAAAGAAGTGTCCACGAACGAGGACAACAGGTCTGAGTTAAGTAGAATGAAGTATAAGGTCAAGTAAACCCAAAATATGAGAACACAAGGTCTCAGAATGTATTGTGTTGTACATGGTCGCATTCAAAATGTATTCTTTTATTTCTTACTTTACAATCTAGTTTTATACATTTTATTGTAGCATAAGGCACATATTGTTATATTTTTTTTACACTTGACATACCCAGCACCAAATACATATTTTATATTCTTAAATATTTTATATACTAGTGTTACCACTGAAGCATATTGAGCATATTTCATTTTTACATTTTTTACATACATTAATGGAAATTATTAATATAATCGAAACATGATTGACAATATAATAGAATTTCATGAAATCTATGCAACATTTAGCACTAATGTAACTGGCACTTTTTTAGGCCTCTGTACTATGTGCCACGCAGTAGAAAGACTGTGAAGTCATCTTGCATTTTATATCTTGTCAGGATGTCACAAGCACAAGTCCCTTACATGCCATTTACTCTTTGTCAGTGTGTGACAAGCTGTGAGTGCTTTACTTAATGTCCAAGGACATGACTAGATAAGATGGCCCAAACTGCTTTGTCACCCCTCTGATGATACTAGTTAAAAGATCCCTGACATTTCCTGTGAACAGGGCTCACTCTTTGCACTCAGCTCATTCTCATCTGCAGATGCTGAATTAAACTACTACAGAGAGAGACAAGTTTCTGACTTGATGTGTTTTGTCTAGCAGAAACTGCCACCACCATACTTAGTACTTATCCTTATTGTTTCTATGCCTACATTCTCTATATTTGACATCAGAGCTACTGAAATGAATCACACTTTCCCTCCAGAGATAAATAAAGTATTTGTGATTCTAATTCTGATGTAAACTGTTCTAGTCTGCTTTGTTTGTGTTTATTTTATTACATTTACACCCCAGAACGAAAAGAAAAGTCGACATCAATTATGTTTATCACTACTGCGATTTAATAATTCTATTGTATTTCTGTTTTAATTACTGCCAATCTAATCTCTATGAACAGGTGAAGACTTTTCTTTGTCACCCGTTATTTCTTTACTCCGGTAGTAGTCACGCTTAGACGCTTTTATTTTGAAGTCCCCGCCAGACCCGTCACCCGCCCCTCGGTTATCTTTCGTCACTTCCTGCACATTCCGCGTCGCATCGCCATTGTTTCTTCGACAGTTGAGAGATTTTAAGCCGTTTTTTATATGTGAAGACATCGTTTGGGGGACATTATGTCGTGTTGGGAGTGAAGAAGGAATTCTCAGCGATTGTTCAGCCCACATTTGGTACGTGCACACCCGTTTATTTCGTTCTGTTTCGATCATGGCGGAGGCTGTGCTTTTCTCTGTGTTACGTGGGCTCCCTGTTCGCTCTGCATGCCTAAGTTACCCCGATATTGTGTGCGCCAAACTATTGTTCATCTTATGATCTTCTATATGAAATATAAACGATCAAATGTGCTCAATTTTAGTCTTAAAGTCGCAGTGGAGCCCGCTTATGCATTATTTGCTTTGATGCTGTGCTGAAAATAGTGTTTCACAATGTTAAATAACATGTTCAGAGTATCTGCGCCATACCATGGCACCATTTCCTGATATTGCAAAGTATCACAGTGCATGCAAAGCCTTCTGCTTCACAACAGCCACACATTATTGTTGCGTTATTCAACTGGGCCTGCACAAAAAGTTATGAATGAAATTTTAATCTAATCAGATTGTTTTGCGTACACATTTCCAAACAAAGAGGCAAACTCTGCCTTGAAAAATGTAATTTAATTTTATTTAAAAAACCTTCACGGGGAACCTATTTGTTACTGTTTGCGTGAGGGAATTATAAGTGTGTGACACTTCACATGCAAGGCTATTCACATAGACATACGACGCCGCATTGACTGCCGCTGCCTATCGGAACCGATGGTTTGTTACAAACGGCACACATGTAGTTATGATACAGGATGCTTTCGTACATTAAAAATGCGGGATTTCATGCTTTAATATTTTCTGCAGATAGCAACAGCATGTTATTTAGGTCACAACACAGTTATTTTCTTCACCTCAACCCCAGAGTGGGATATATATATATATATGTATATATGTGTGTGTGTGTGTGTGTGTGTATGTATATATATATATATATATATGTGTATATGTGTGTGTGTGTGTGTGTGTGTATGTATATATATATATATATATATATATACACATATATATGTATGTATATATATATATATATATATGTATATATATATATATATATATATATATATATATATATATATATATATATTGGTAGATTGGCTTATGGGGTGATTTTGAAGGAGTAATCAAGTTAATCTTTTAAGTGTTATCTTCCCTCCAAAACTGGCACATTAAATTGATATTAAAACACTTAAAATTTACACCTCAGGAGTTCTTACCTGTCGGGATCCTTCGGGAAACGGTGGAAGGCCAGGTGCAGGGTGTTCCACTGATAGTTGTTGCAGTTAATTGCACTACACTGTTTTCTTTTACTTTTTTTCTCCTTTCTGCTTGACATCTTGCATGTTGTCTGGGCGCAACAGTCCAAGCTCAACAGTCCAAAATGGCGGTAGCTCCCCTAGTGGCTGTTGGCAGAAATTCAACGGAGCTTCGCCTCTTGGTATCCATGCTCTTTGTCTCAGCCTTCTCTTGAATAGCCTTGACAGTCGGCAATGACGGGAACGCCCACAAACGTCACATCCGGTTAGAGCCGAGGGGAAAACAAACCAGTCCCTGCCTTAAGCCACAATGCCGAAGAGTTGCTGTGTGCCCTTTTGCACCGCAAATAAACAAAAAAAAAAAATCACCACTTAAAGTTTTACATTTTACCAAATAATAAAACGGAACCACAAAGGAGGACAAAATGGTTTCAAGCTACCAGAAGAGAGCTTTTAGCTTTGCACAGAAACAGGCAATAGAAATGTCCTTCAGAGGGCTATATTTTATTTTATGCTTGGAGTACATTTCAGAGCCGGCACTTTTTTTCTTTCTTTCTTTCTTTTTTTTTACATATACCGTACTCGGTAAAGAACTTTAGTACTTTTGTACATGTTGCGAGGAAATCTACACAAATTACAAATGTAGTACAAAGTTCACTAGTGTTTAAACAATTAATCTAATATTCCTGATACCCCTGACATAGTCTATGATTGTTTGGAAATGGTTTACATTACATTAAACTTACCTGAAATGAAGTGCTGACTGCAGACATACACAGGTTTTGTTGTTGGGTCCCATAATCTGGCAAACTCATCCTCTCTTGTGATAGATTGAAGCCATTTTGTCCTCCTTTGTGGTTCCGTTTTATTATTTGGTCAAATGTTAAACCTTAATTGGTGATATTTTTTGTTTATTTGCGGTGCAAAAGGGCACACAGCAACTCTTCGGCATTGTGGCTAATGGCAGAGACCGGTTTGTTTTCCCCCTCGGCTCTAACCGGTTGTGACGTTTGTGGGCATTCCCGTCATTGCCGACTGTATCTATATCTGGTGCCTTGATGTAATTTTAAAAAGTTTGAAATGAATTTTTAAACATTTTGTTAATACTTTTTTAATAGGGATGCACCGAATATTCAGTAACCGAATATATTCGGATATTGCAAAAAAACACAGATTCTGTATTCGGTGAAATAAGTGAAAAGCAAGGCCGAATAATAGCGGCGTGTTTTGATAACGCAATCAAACACGACATGCCGCTGCTAAATGAATGAAGCGGGAACACTGGGATGGAATATTGAGAGCTAGTCGAATAGACAAACACAGTGTGTGTCCCATGAACCTATAGACTTCATAGGAATGATGGATGTGACCCGTGGCTTTTTACTTGTACTGGTAATATTAGCATTGATATGTCCACCTAGCAACAGGCATACACTCAAAATTTCTTGAGAAATTTCCTTTTCTCTTCTGTTGTTGAAGTTCATATTTTGGGAGTGCCATGCAAGTCTTGCATACACGAGTTAATGAGCATTCAAACTTGTTTCTTTCAGGCTTGCACAGTACCAACACGTCCCATTGCCGAGTACATCCAACCAGGATGCAGACATGCAGTGTGGGCCAGACATGTTGGAGGAGCCGTTTGCTAACCTAAATCATGTCTTACAAGGTGTGGAGCAAACTCACATCACACTGGTCTGTAACTAGAGTCTTGATTATTGCCAATTAGGTTTTCACATGTAAGGAGTTTGCCCTGGTACTTAGGTGCATAACAGTTATCACAGTAGAAGAAGAACAGAGAATATGGGCAGTGTACAGAGATGATTTTTCAAAAGATTGGCATTAATGTAACACATTGTGACCGATGCGGAGACTTAACATTAATGTCATGTTTAGTTTCAGAATCAGAAATATTCAGTGCTTTTATGCCTAGAGATGTGTTCTTCTTTTACAGAGACATACGTACTGTATCAGCAAAGCTTTTGATACCTATGGGTCAGTTAGTCTTAAATATAAGTATGCAGTACTACAGTTGTACTGTGACGAAATCAAAACACACCAGCTCCCGCGCATTGCTGCTTGAGGAATCACTCTATCTCATTTCTAAAGAAATACTTACAACTTAATTGCAACATGGTTTTAGTTTAGTGTTTGGTTTTAGTGTTTAATCATTTAGCCAAGGCAATGTCAGATATTGTTTAATGCCCATCACAAATACCCAGAGACCCAAAGAAATGATCTATGTTTTTGATCAGCAGTCTAAAAACCCACAGATACTTAAGTGGAGATGAAACACTGAACAGTATGATTGTGGTACATTTGAACTTTACCTTAGGCAAGATATGACACTGCAGTCAAACTTCAATATTTGTAACAAATCAACCATATGTGGTACAGCTTCACAACTTTCACCAAAATGTAGCCTCAATACTGAAAGACCTTTTGTACATTGTATTGCAAATTATGAAGTTCATTACTCTTTTTTTTTTTTTTTTTTTTTTTTCAAAATCTGTAAAACTTCTTAAACCTATGTCCTCCCACAGTTTTTGCTAGGGATGCACCGAAATGAAAATTTGTGGCTGAAGCCGAATAAAATTAAATGCTTGGCCGAATACCGAATGCCGTTGTTTAGTTTTTCATTAGTTTTTGCAGATGAACCCCCTCCAGATTAGTGTTGTCACGGTACCAAAACTGGGACCCACTTGCTACAGAGCATCTTCAGACTGGCTTCCACAAACTGTCCTCACAGATTTTTGATTTATCAAAAATTTAGCCTGCAGTGCATCAAAATGTTTGACTATAAACAGTACTGTAAACATATACTTGCTAAGTTCTTGCTAAATACATTTTCAATGTTCATGAAAAGAATTGACAAAATTTTCGAGTCATGGTAGATGTTTGGCAAATATCAGAATTTTATATCAAGAACTGAATTTTTGACAGCATTTTGAATTCTGCTCTCGTGAACAGTTGGAGTCAATGCAAGAATGGCATTTTAAACATCAGTTTTTCAGTTATGGAGTAAATCAATCATTGTTGGAAAAACAAATTAACATCTCCATGCTGTGTAGATGCAATATGTGTATTTTCAGGTATTTGTCTTGATAATTGAATTTATGACTGCAGTTTAAAATCTGCCTTGACAGCTGCTGTCACCCTTGTGGCTGGCTTAGTCAATTTGTGAAGCCACAGATGAGTTGTCACTTGCTAATTAGCTTAGTCAGATAGAAGATGCACCTTGGTGTCAGAGGGTTGTGAGTTCAAGCCTTAACTAATGCAAAATGTACATTGTAATGGCAACTTTCTTGTTGTCTTCCTATTCTGCCTCTTGTTACTCAGAATTGCCTAAATTTGTCCAGCCCCAACCATTGCTGCGCAGCAGCTATAATTTAACTTGTTTTTAACAAGTGTTGATGTAATAGGGTTTGAGAGTTATGATGAGATAGAAGAATCACGGACAAAGTAAAAATTAATTGGCTATGGTTTTTGAGCCAATAAAGCTCCATTTCCACCCAACACTTTCGGTATGGTACTTTTGGAACCCAAAGTAACCCTTCAGACATGATACCTAGACTAAAGGTCCAATTAGTGTTTCCACTGTTAACAGTATCCTAAAATATGGGCGGAGTTGTTGTCACCTACTGCTCCGTCAAGCACTCACTGTATTTTGACACAGAAGGAAGTCTGCATCTGTTTATCATCCACAGGATTAGGTTGCATGCCAACATTTTCAGAACAAAATAAAACATGCTGCAGTGAGAGTCTCTCTCCACTGGATATTTAAAAGTAGCAGGTTCGTGCATTCAGTCCTTCTCAGGCAAGCTCAGGAGTTTAGTGTTGCCAGAGCCCAAAGGAATGACACCAAGTGAGGATTTGAATGAATGCAGTTTACATAACCCAGTTGAAATTAATATAAACAAATGCTTGAAGATCCACTTGTGACTTAAAGTGTATGTCATCTAAGAGAGACAATAAAAACTAAAGTAATGGTCAAAATTGTCACATTGAAATTTAAGCTGCGCTGATGGATTCATGTCGTCAACTCATGCGTTGAGTAACATTACAAGTAAACATTCCACCTTACAAGTTGCCGGCAGTTGGCCCAGTAAATGAAATCACTATTTCTCTGACTCCAGCTGCTGTGAGAGGCAGCACAACATCCTTTCATTTTATAGTTACAGTTTACTAATAAAACTCTCCACAGTATGAACAGTGGTTACATGAGCCTCAAAAGCAGACACAACTCAGCCCAAAGCAGAGTGACCGTCCTCTACTGACCAATCAACAGACTGTCGTGTTCACAGCTCCACCTTTTAGTACCAGATCTGTGTGCTAGGTACCCCAACAGAGGGGTGAAAAACGACATACCAAACTAAACTGTACCGTACTGCTTGGTGGAAATGGGGCTTAAGACCAAATATAGTGGTAGGACCTGTTCCCATGGAGTCTAAATGTCAGCGGTGAAAGTGAAAAGCTGCCTGAACTTGACTTAAGTTGTAAGATGGCCTTGCCCAGCTGGTGAAACGGGAAAATCACAATCAGGTTTTCCAGGAAAGCGAGGTGGATATCAAGTTTAATAGCTGTGTCGTATCTTGCAAAAGTTAAAATTCAAACAAACCACAGTCATAATTGTTAAGTGTTTAATCTCTTCTTTAAGTTAACAAGAAGAAAGAGACAAACCTGCAAATCCTCACATTTAAGAATCTATGAGTATCAAATGTTTAGGGCTGACCCAAAAAATTTGAAGCTTTGAAGCTTTGTTCGATGGCAAGGGATTCGATTGTAGAAAAAAAATACATTCAAAGCTTCGGCGCTTTTTTCCCCGTTTTTTGGGAGGAGGCCTTGAATGCAACACTAACCCCCACCAGTCCGATACTGACAGCAAGCGCACTCAGAGCTGGCAGACATGTCCAAGAGGTCATTAGATGTGTGGTTGCACTTTAAAATATGCCCTGACTACAGATGTCACAATTATAGATTTTCTTGGTACGATTATTGTCAGAGAAATAATAATGGTTTTACGATTATCACGATTATTATGCATTCATTAATTTCACTCTATAAATGTGTAAAATCACATGAACACTCCTTATAGATCTTTAAGTTTAATTTATTTCCATGCCAACATAACAAAAATAATATAGCAACAAAGAAAAGTAACCAAAAAGTAGTGTGCGGACTCTACTTTCACTACATGCCTCTTTGTGGTCCAGCAGTCTAAGTTTTATCTAGGATGTGCGTGTCTTTTTGTTCTCTTTAAATTACAATTACACAAATAATTTGAGAGCATATCTCATGCAGTGTTAATAATAAATGAAACAGACATCGTGCTGGAAGGACAAGTCCAACATTTACTTAACACAGATGGGAGGAAGCAAAATGAGGTAATACTAATGCTGACTGTTCACTGACTGAGGACCTTGAGAAGACATTACGTCTATCTTCCACACTGCACACTGACACTGAAACAGTCTGACAGTGAGACTAAAAAAAGGATTTGAACTTCTAACAGTCGAATATATGAAATGTGCCTTTAACATGGTGTATACTGTGTCGCCTAGCAGCAACGTCATCAAGCAGCGCCTGTTATGATTTGAGTCTGTTGAGCGCACCCAGTGGTGGTCAGACGTATAACGTTACTTGTGCTCCTGCTTTTTCTTTTATCTCTCAACACAACAGTGATGGTTTTAAGTACATGTGGAAACTATTTTGTTCATGTATGAAAATGTAGTAGCTAGGGCTGGACGATTAATCGAATTTTAATCATGATTTCGATTTTGGCTTCTCACGATCATAAAAACATAATCGAAGAAAAACGATTAATGCGCTGCACGGTGCGGCGTGTATGTAAGTTCCTGTGCTGGAAAAGCACCATGAATGCACCTGTGTTATGTGCAGCAGCAGCAAGCGTGAGACGTGTGTGGATCAATAATATGTGGAGCAAGTGATTGAGAACATGGCAGAAAGGCAGCCTTTGGTTGAGAAGAAAGGTAGGACAACTTGAGTCATCTGGAAACATTTTGGCTTCAAGTTGACGGATGTCGAGCAAAAGGATTTTGTTTGCAAAGTTTGTCACGCTGTCGTGTCTGCCCCCCAAGGCAACACGAGCGGTCGGAGATGGCGTTGCGTTCAAGGTCCCCCACCCCCCCAAAAAATGGGAGAAAATAAAGGCAGAATATTCAAAAAAAAAAAAAAATTCACAATCGAATCCCTTGCCATCGAATGAAGCTTCAAAGCTTCAGATTTTTTGGGTCAGCCCTAGTATTTATTTTTATTTATTGTTTTTATTGCTATTATTATGGTAATGTACTATTATTATTTTTATTTTTATTTTTTGTTTACTTGTTATTAATTTATGTCTGGCTCTTCTTTTAAGTTATATTTAAAGTTGAGTTTTGGTGGAGTTTTGAAATCAATGAATAATCGTGTTTATTAATCGTGATTTCAATATCAATCAAAATAATCGTGATTATTATTTTTGCCATAATCGTCCAGCCCTGGTAGTAGCCGTACAACCGGGCTTGGTAAGCTTGGAGTGTTTTTAAGTTGATGTAAAAATAAACAACGTGCATTTGTGAAATCCCGCACTCGTGTGGACGTGAGTTTCTGCCTGTCATCTCACTCCAAGAGCTACACGTGCCCAAAACCATTTCAACCTCACGCTGTGTGCACACAAACTGCAAAACTATCCATCAAAAAAGTTTCTGAGACGTGCCTTAGCTTGTCATGTTGCACTGTAAGCCCAACTCGTATCATACCACTACGCCATTAATTGCAAATGACACACTAACTAATTTTTAATTCAGTGTTACATTAGATAAATTGAGATTAACGTATTTTAACCCAGTTATTGTGCATTTACCTTTACTTGCGCATGTAAAGCCGGGTGGTTGTCCTGCAGGTATTGTATCATGTTGCTCGTGTTTGATCCTTTGGCTGCGACTTTTTTGCAGCATGTTTAACAAACTGGAAAGTAGTAACTAGTAGGCCTAATATGCATTTTCCAGTTCCACCAGTCTGCTCTGAGTCTGGTGTCAGAGACACTTCTGATGCTCTGAGTTGCGCATCTGTTTGATTGTGCTGCAGTGTGCGCCGAGGGTTTAAATTTAGTGTTCAATCAAAAGTTAAACACTACTTATCACCGACCATTAGTGTTTTTTCGTTTGTGAATATTTTTATCTTAATTCTAGTGTTGGAATTGAATGCTTTGAATTAATTTCGTTCTGAGCTCTGAAGTTGAATGGATTCGAAGGTC